>NC_088101.1:21800703-22112422 GCF_036370855.1 Dromaius novaehollandiae | reverse complement strand
ATCTGCAAATGCTTCACCAGCACGTTACACTGCAGCTATATGAAACCAATGGAGCTATCAACAAACACGATACAGATAATTGAAACCAGAATTTTGCACTCTCTTCTACTAAAATAAGAGAGACACCAGGGATTTTTTTTTATTTTATAAATCAACAGCTTTATAAACATACAAATAAACCAAATATATTATATTTATGTTGAAATATCATCTCAAGGTTTTAACGCTAAAGATTATTTTGAATTTAGAGCTGAATTTAGGAAACATTTGAAATTTGTAATACCCTAATTATAAAAACACATCATTTTGATTTTCCTATCTCTTTCTCTAAAGACAACTGTCAAATTCAAAATTAGATCTTTAAACTGAAGGAAAGCAAAGCAACCAAAACATGGGGTAGAATATGAAACTCTAATCTGTAATTTATTTGAAACATCTTTGTTTAAACAAGATTCAAAATTACAAACCTGTATTTCCTTCGATCAGGGAAACTTCAGTGTTGACCATCATCCAACACAGCACTTTGATTTTAAGCATACAAACATATTTCAACAGAGATAATCAAAGTACAGCGATCAATGTAATTTTACTATCTAACTCTCACGGAATCCAAATGCTTTACTGAATCAAGGCCTTCACAGATGAACTCTCTTTTTGTCAACCTACACAAGATCACTGATGAACTGTGAAAGATCAGGGAACCCAACTGAGAGGCTTGTAACAGTGTTAATGAAATTTAACTATACTGAACTTAAAATCCAATCTATTGAATACTAGTGGCTTCACCCAACGGTTGCCCTCTCCTGAACACAATTTAGTATGCTGACATTCCTCAACCACTTTACTTTCAATGGAAGCATTCTTCCCATTCACACAAGAAAATGCATCTTCATTGCTCATAATTTCAGCTAAGCTTTTGGAAATGCCTATTTTACAACTTTATTCTGAAATCAGAACTGATGTGATTAGAAAATGGCCTCAGCAACCCAAAATCACCAGCAGAAATCACTTCAGAAGAAAAACAAGTAAGTGACAACTTTCTATACAACAGAGCATTATAATTGTCATAATTCAGACATTTTGGACTGAATGCTCCTATTGTTTACACTAGCAGAAATCAGAAGTAACTCTGCAAAGTTACTCAAGTGTGTAAAACTGTGTTTGGACGAGAGATCAGAGCCTTTCAATACTGTCTTCCAACGTCAGCCTACAGAGCTGGTAAGCAAATGACAGTCACTACTATCCAACTAATGAATTTCAAGTGGTAGGCAATGTAGCAGAGTTTAAAGATATGCAGGAGTTATAATAGCAGACTTCAAAAACAGAGGACTGACAGATACTCTACAACGAAAACAATATTCACAATACAGCTGATTTACAGATATCTTCCAAACATTTTGAAAACAGCCTCAGGAATTCAAGACCAGTGGTGAAATCACTTGAGATGATAAACAACTAAGCTACAACTCTCTGTACAACAGAGCTTTATAATAAGCGTGTTAGTTCTTGTTAGTAAATAACTACAAGGGAGTCATAGCTGTTAGAATGTCAGCTACAAGAAAAATGGGTGGTTTTTTTTCTAATTGATCCCATGGATTTTATGAGGCAGCACAAACCATTTTTGTGGAAGTCAGTGTGAGAGTTATTTTGTTTGTTTGTCCCTCTTCTCCTACTCTTTTGGAACAGCAACTGGCTGGAGTTCTTTTCCTACATTAGATCCTATATAAGGAGCTAGATTTTGCTGCTAGCCACACTTCAGTGAGGTGAGGATAGCACCAGCACGCATTTACTAGTGGGGCTGAAAGCAAACTCTGGTCCACTGCGTTGGTTCAGAAATAATCACGTAATGGTCTGGAGGACTTTGAAAACTGTAGACTGGAAAAATTAATGGAAGAAACACTTTTCCCCTCAGATGTTACATCTCACTTTATAGATGTGACCATCATGAATGCCATACACTCACAAACAATCCTACAGTCCCGCAAAACTGAGAAATTCAGGGCTACACTTGGTGCTCTCTTACAGAAGCAGATACAAGAATAAGACTGGTGAAGTCCAAGAAGTTTCACTAGTGTCACAGCAGTGCTGGAGAGAGGCTTATAGTGTCCATGAACAGAATTTTAATAAAAAGAATCATTTTAGCTCATTTTCCTGCATCATCTTTGATTTCAGTTTCTCTGCAGTTGTCCTCGTTGCCCATTTTCTTGGCCATTTTCTGGATTCTGTGTGCATAACGTGTAAAGACGACCGCTCATTTAGAAAACATTCGTCTCTAACAAATCACCCAGTAGTCTGTTTTCCCTTAGTGTCCTTTAGCTGCCAATTGATGAACTTAGCAGTGTTGACCCTTAAAGTGATATTTATAGAGTATTCATTGCTAATACATTGATCATAGTAATTCTTCCAAGCAGAGATGACAGGGAAGGAGTGTAAAGGATTTCTTTGTTCTGGTTGGTTTTTCTAATGCACAGTTTAAAGAAAAAATAAGGATTGTTTCAGTGTTTCACTAGTTCCTGTTCTCTACTGATTTCTTCCTGCCTCCTTTTCAACTCAGTCCGGACTATTTCTAGTCTGGCTGCATCAGTAGGCTGGCTGGGGCAAGCTCACATGGTCCCCTTTCTGGCAGGAGGTTGGAACAGACACTCCAGGGAGCCTCCTGAGGACTCTTCTTAGCTACCCTGGGCTGAAGGGATTTCTCACCACCAGGAACCTCTTGTCGGCAGCCTTGTTCTTCCTCTTCTGCCAAAGTCTCTACTGCTTTGTCATATGTTACAGGCTGTTCTTCCACTGAACAAAATAGATAAATATTATTCAAAGACATGTGAGGATCTTCACAACAACTAAGCAAAAAGAAAGCTAATGACACTTTGGGGGAGGAAAGCTATGAGAGGAAGAGAAGCAACAGATAGAGAAAATTACAAAAACAACTCATGCCAAAGAACACAAAAAGAGGCAAAGTGAAGATCTTGCTTCAGATTTTAAGAAATGACTTCTTGTGAGCAAATTTCAAGTTTTTTGGTTTTCACATATTCAAACAGGAAAAGGAATGTCTGTGACAAGACGACCACCTGTCTGGCAAAATTAGAGCCCCTGCTCCACAGTCTTAGAATTATTTACTGACATGGTATAAAACCTTTCTTTGAAACATTTGAAAAAATATCATATTATTTACCAGTCTTGCTCTCTAAAATGGTTGAACTGATTTTGCTAAAATTTTCAAATATCAGACACCTGTCATGGGAAATTTCTGTTCTATTAGCTACATCTGCTAAAACTATAAATAAAAGCAAAGTCTTCTAATGGGAAACATCAGGCATCCTTCACTGGACAATACACATTCTCTATATTAGTCGAACCATGTAAATTGAGGCGTTTTCTACTGATGAATAAATTGTGTTCCCAAGACATATCCAAGGTACCTAAACAGGATGGGCAATTCTGAAAATCTTACAAGATGCCTGCCTACCCAAATACCCTCAAATATTTGTAATTTCTAAATAGCCAATGCAAACTTTGGATTCTCTGGTAACTTCTGTAGTCAGGAGGTAAATATGGTAAATAAGAAAAATGGCTAAGGATATCAGTCTCTCTCCATCAGTTGCCACCATCTCAGCTATCAGTAGATTCAGTTGCCATCTACAAGGCAGCGTTTTCTAAAGTTCAGGCCAATCCAGCTGGTAGCCTGTGGGCCATGGAAGCCTATTGTGTGCTTCTGTGCTGTCTGCTGTCTTAGCACCAGGGATGGCAGGGAATATCTCCATTATTCATCGTCTGTTTAAGCACCAAACATTCCCCAAGCAGTCAGTCACCTTGTCACTTAGAGCATACCTGCAGTTGCTGTTACACGACAAAAGGTTTCTGGGGAGATCTGGACTCCTCACACCATGACTGCTTCTCATCCTGCCTGAATGAATAAGGACTGCCAAGGTATATCTTTCCAAAGATACATACTCCCCATCAGTATGATGGACATAACCCACTTGCTATGAAGCATACCTGAAAAGTTCTATATAAATGCAAAATTTTGGCATTATTACTATCAAAAGAGGCCTCTGTCTCCTTAGGAGCCTGGAAGTACTGTTGTAGTGTAATTTCTGATGAGTAATCTGCACAGCCAGGGACTGAATGGCCTCTTCACAGCAGTATAAACATGGCTTCTGCTGTGCAAGGCACAGGTCAGGAGTATCATTCTTGTTTCTGTGTCTCCTCTACCAGCCACTCCTCCTGCTCATGCAAAGGGGAGAAGAGATACAGTAAGGATGGATTTGAGGGGCCTGCTAAGGTTATTGAGGGGATATAGATTCACCATAGCATTTGATTCTTCTTCACATTACAGGACTTCAGGACCTGGCTGGGTCCAGATCAAAACATCTCAGATAGCTTCTTAGAACGTTGGATATGCGAGGAAAACAGGCCCAGTAAAGGTGAATGAGCATTACATAATAAACACTGCATGTAGTTTTCCATTCTCTAATGTGATGGAAAATGTCATTTGTCCCAACTGAGAAATACAAGGTGATAGGGATAGAAATTCTGTCACTTAAAAATTCAGAATAGTAATATAGGTTTAGCAAAATAAAAGAGCAGACTTTAGAGTTCAGATTATTGTGTTTTCTCAGTACGAAACTAGGCTCCATAGCAGTGGCCCCCATTAAAGACCCAGTGGTTTGAGTTCTAGGAATACGACTCATTGCTTTTCCAGGAGCGCTGGCTGCCATATTGCCTGGTGACTCTCACCTATACTTCCCCTGAGAACCACTGCCAAGAGATGGATACATTTTTACAAGTAAACAAGAGGTCCTGTCTTTCAAAAAGAACAAATGAAAAACAGACTGGTGAGAATGCTTTATACCCCTGAATGGTTTACATTCATCACCCTAACCTGTCTGTGAATCTGAATTATAACACTGCCTCCTGTAAGAAGGGATAAATGACACCCTCCCCCTCACCTTATTAATATCAGTCTAACACTGGTGCAAAAAACACCCGATACCTACAGCATTAGCTGAGCAAAGCTACTCCCCAAAACTGAAGGAAATCTTAACTCACTAGATGCTGAAGAACAAGCAGGATGAAGGTCTGCTGTTTGGCACTCAGTTAGATCAACCGCTTTAGTCTCCAGAGAACTGTTACTCTCCTTGACGACTGCAAACTGCAAAATACATGCAATACACACAAAATACAGAGAGACCAAATTAATATAAAATGAACCAGTTTCCTAAAACCCAAGAGGCAGACTAAAAGGGACAGAGCAGGGGGTAAAAGGTCATCCTGGCTTCTGGGATGACCTCTCCCCTGCAGATAATTAAACATTTGAGCTGGTGACAGCACTGGTCTTTCTTTGGAAAGGGTGCAGTCCCAGGCTATCAAAGAAGTACCTGATCCCTTGCTTTGCAAGAGAAATGTTCAAACAAAAGCCCTGACAGATTCAGTGGCCTAGGTGGAGAATTGATGGATATCTGTGAATAGGTCATGCATGTGTAAGCAGATGTGAATATTTAGGCATGAGTTCGTTTGCATAAAATCTGCAGGCTTACAGCTATTAACACACATGTGATGGCCCCTGCCCAGAGAAGATCCAGCTACACACAGTTCTGCAAAATATCTTTGACTGCACAAAGCAGAACAACACTTGCTAGATAACAAGTCTCAGAAGAGCATCAAAATCTAGGCATGTGCAGAAGTCTACCAGGGCTTCCATGCTGCTGGGATAAACCCAGCCTGGGTTATGGATATCTAACAAGAATGTGAAAAACATCCAGGCATACCCTAGCCTTAATGTTGCCTCACTTGGCAGAACAGCAGTAAAGGGAAGGATGAATGACACTTGGGCAGGTTGTTTCAGTATCATTATATATATGATTTGATATAGGTGATAGGGTAAAAGCCCTTTGCCTTCTGTGTCAATCAAGATGCGTAGGAGCAAGAAAGAATCTTTGGATTCCCCTTCCCGAGCCTCACGGACGAGCAGTAGGTCTGCATGCTAAGAAAGGAGTGAATTTCATGAACTTCTTGTCGCTGCATATACACCACCAGTCCCCATTTCAACTTCATTAGTATTCCTAATGCTATGTACATCAATAGCACCCAAAGACCTTTACCAGAACCTTAAGAGTCACAAAACCAGCCAGACAATCTAAACCATTTGCAAGGCATTCTTTGGGATGATTAAAAATCCTCAGACTTGCAATATAGATATTACATGATATTCAGCCCTTCAAATACACCTGCCAAAAGATACAAACTCATCTCTTTCTGGACTCAAAGATCTGGGGAAGTAACATAGAGTTGAACTTTGGGGGTGGATGAATAAAATTGAGATTTAAAGCTAATATATCCATTATCATAAAAGTATATATATAAAGCAAAATTCATTTATAAACATGACCAGTCTACACACAGTTTTTATACCTTTCCAGCTACACCTGGGTATATAAGGCTATATTTTCTTAAAGTAAAACTTACACTAGAAAAACATTTGTATAGTCACCTGAATAGAAAGGTATGTGCATCACTACAGCTTATCTCCAAAGCTGTATGGATATAAACTCCTCCAACAGTCTTTTACGCTGGCATAACTGTGCTTATTCTAAAGAGCATATGCTGCTTAGCTAATGTGACGCTACCTACAAGTGTAATGCTACCTATATTGCAACAGCTTATTCAGAGCTGTATGGTATGTGTGTGCATGTGTGTCTCGGACTACACTGCACCACTCTGACATAGGAAGCTCAGACTGGGCATAGAAGTAGCCACATATGCCAATCATGTCATTTTTGCCAACTTCAAGTTCCAGTTGCAATGACTTAGCAATGACCTGATGAAAATCAGGTTTCCAGAACAGATCTTATGGAGTCAAATTCTCACAATACAAAAAACAATAGGAACAGGCCAGCGCAACTAGATCCTAACTGCGCTTCTACCTATACCGGTGCAAAACTAGTATTTTATACTCCCTCCCAAACTGCCAGATAACATCCTAGTTCTTTTTCTTTACAAGGTAGCCTTAACACAAAGACATTTAATTGCATCAACCCCCCAAATAAAGTTCAACATCTCATGTAGCACACAAAACGCTTGGCTTCCAAGGAGCCTTTTATAGGTAGGGCATACTTTCCTGTGAAAATAACTCTGTGATGTGCCATGTCATCACATTGACATTTCCTTAATTTAGAGCACAGTTCCCCAACTGTTGTGTTCAAAGCTAACAATAACACCGGCTAATAGTTGCAATACATCCAGGCAGCTGTGAACTTTGAGGGATAACAATGAGGTAAGATGAACTAGGGTTCACAGCAAAGCACTTGATGACTCTAGCAGTTATTTAATACATTTAAGATGTGAATTATTTGATGGATAATCTCAAGTGGATCCCTAACACTCTTTGATCCTTCCTACTTCCCTCTCCACTCCACATTAATATAGTTACCCGAGGCTTGTTGCAAGTAGGTGTCACGTTCTCATTGTCAGCACGGCTGCTGCCATCTCTTATCGCTTCTGCATAGAGATTCTTCTTATAAAAGTTTTGACTTCTGCAGCAGAGCAAAAGTTGAAACAAATTATTTCCCTTCAGGAGGAACAGATGCTGCTTCCTTTCACACTTTATTCTATATCTATTTACAGAAGGGATATATATTTTCTTTCATTCATTTGAAGGGGTGTGTTACTGTTAGTTACAGTACAGTGGTTAAAACAGTTATTAGGCTTGCCAGAAAGAGAATTCACTAAGAAGTGAACAAATGTTCTCCTAATGAATGACTCTTTAGAGATGGCATATTAGAACAAACAATAGGCCTGATAAGCAAATGGACAGGGGAAGTAAAAAATCTTGGAACTAAGACATTTCCTGGAAAAAGCATGACCAACAGAATTAGCTCAAGGAAAAAAAAGCCAATAGTACAGCTGGAACTGGAAAAAGGATATGAATAGTCATATCCAACTGCCTGGTTCCATAAACTCAAAAAATTTTATTTTTACAGTTAAACAGTGACCACTTATAAGGTACTATTAAAAGCCAATATAGGCTCCAACATATAAAACACATTCACAGTAAGAAAGACAGCTTATTTATACTGCTTGAGATCCAAGTCAGTACATCCTTACTGAATAATACACAGAATTTTTATTCCCTTAGATATCAGCTATAATGAAGGTAGCTTATTCTAACTTCTTTTACTTGTCTATTTTGAATGAAATTTAATAGACATGTATCAAAGAAAATTATAATTTCTCCTTTATTTCCACACTGCATTCACATAACTGGAAAAGTGCATTATACCATTACTATCATGAAAACTGTGGCTTCTGCTAGAAATAACAGAGATCTGTCTCCACCATGGATTTTCCCCCTAGATTCTGTGACATGCTGCTGTGCATTCATCCCCAAAGAAAAATTGTAGTTGTCCCCAGTAGAGGATAAGAGTGAGACTGCTAATATGAAGTCGGATATCAACTACACAGCCCTTAGCTCTAAGTGTCAGATCTGGGGGTATGTCCACAGAGCAAAATGCAGAGAAATATGGTAAATTAGTCCACTCTGACTTTCCTGATGCTGTGGCAAGGTTGCTGTTGACATTTTAATCTTCACTTGCATATGTTCACTCTGTATTGCAGCAGACAATGCTGGCATAACTTGAGTCTGGTACTCAATGGTTTGAAAATCCATTGCACAGAACTCACAGGCCCTGTCCTGAAAGGGATGCCCTGCTCAGGAGGATCACTTTAATTCTACAGCTTACTTTAAAGCATGCAGAATAATACATGCCAGACTGACTTGGTGGGCATGGGAATCTTCATGTGTGACTCTGAGCACAAGCAGGAGACACAGTGAAACCTAGTTGACTGAGTGTGGGCATGAAGCCAAGAATTCCTCAATCCTAATCCCAGCTCTACTTCTGATTTTTGCATGACCATGGCCAATTTTTGAGGGGCTGAGAGTGTCAAATTTGTGATTCAATTTTTCTTTGATGGAAAATAAATGTTTCTCTGCTTCCCAAAGAAGATGGGAAGCTCGGAGAATACTAAAGAACATTTAGACTATGTAAACCTAAAATTAAGAATATCACAATTCTGCTCAGCAGGCTATACTCATTGGACAACACAGTGCTTTGGTATTCTTGGCCTCCAGTTCATACATTTTTCAAATCGGCAGGTGCAGATCACCTACTTTGTTTCCTCCAATTAAAAGGAGACATGAGTCTGCATCTTACAGGGGAAGGAACAGGACTGTTAGACACTTAATCAATGCATTTCAAAACACAGCAGATTATAAGAAAAAGCAGTATAACAATTTCAATCCAAATATTGGTTTCCAGACTCCAGTTAAATAGGGATTTTAGATCAGGAGTTTCATTTTGATCTAGTTAGGCTAGTAATAGCTTCAGTACAAACTTAGTCAAGCATGTAATTGAAAACTTGTTTTGAGGTAAATAGTTATATTGATCTAAAGCATTTAGTAAGAAAAAAGTAAATCAGGGAGAAATGACAAAAGAGAGAGGAAGTGAAGAGTATCTTCATACCTGAACACCAGCAATATTCTGGCTATTTTTCATGAAAGTTTGTATGACATATATGGGAAATCTAAGAACCCCACAATTTGTCTGTTCTGCATGTATTATTCCACTGATTAGCTTCTCAATCTCAGGTCATGAGAACATACCAGCCTGCACTTAGTTTTAATCCAGAACTCTAGAATCAGTTAACAGAAAATAAGAAATGTGGCAGCTTACCTATTTGTATGGACTAAATATACTAGGAACCATTAAATAAAAATGCAAAATACTAACTTCCATAGCTATCTTCTTCTGTGACTTAATTTTTTTGTGTCTAGCAGATTTGAATTTTAAAATTAACCTAAACCAGAAACAAAACATATGAAAGACAGGTAGGCATGCAGCAGGAGGCTCTGCCGGCTTGCCTGCTGCCTGGCTTTTTGTTTGTTTGCTTTTAAAGATATACATGCATTTAAACAAGAGCCTCTGAGAACAGTTGCCTGCCAAGGTCATTTCCAAAGGACTCCAGCTTATTAAATGCTGATACTTTCCAGTGCAAGGGACATCAACAACATCTAATTTCACATCAGACTGGGTTCTTAAATAGTGACTACAGGGATTGTTTTTGCCATGAGGAGAATCCCAAACCTGCAAAATTCATTATAGTCATGGAAAATGCCAGGGAGATGTGCCCTAGACTCAACATCCCTAATTTTACTCTTTCTACTGCCAGGAAAATTGCTTTCACACTCATTGCTGCAGGCATCACTGCAGAAGTCCGCTATTGGAAGGGTAACACATTGTTTTTCTCAATGGCAAAGGAAGATTCAGGTGCAGTTCTACACTGAAAGAGAAACAAAACAGAACTAGCAAGTTCTTTTAGGGGTAGGTAAGCCCTAGTACGACTGCTTCAGACATCTAGAGCTCTTAAGGAAAACCAAGGAAGAAATAAATAGCATGCCCCTGAACTCTCTCATCAATATAAATTATGGCTTATCTTCAAACCTGATTGGGTCTATTTTTCTTCTCTCTGGACACATGTCACTCTCATTAACATCAATGTGAGTACTGTGGACAAGGGACATGAGAGAACTTTATGAATTATCCATAGATTCAATTGCTGAAAAGCAAAAAAACAAACAAACAAACAACAAAAAAAAACCCCTCACACCAACAGAAAGGATGTTATGGCGATTTCCACTGGCTAAGAAACAGTGCAAATTTTTCACCATTAGCCATTTGTGAAATCCGTCCCTCTGCCACGTGTTCAAACTGCGTGTTTGGAAGCATTACCTGTAGCAGTAGGCAGTCAGGGATCCCAGCAGGAGCAGCAAGAGCAGACCTGCTATACAAACTGCAATGGTTATGTTCCGCATCTTTACTTGCTTGGCATTCTGCTGTTCCCACCACTCCAAATCACTGAACTGACAGCGTTCCCCTACGTAGCCTGTCACACAGCTGCCAAAAGAAAGCAAACACACATTGTAACTGATTGGGGGGGGGGGGGGGGATGGTGAATAAAGGAAAAAACAAATCATCACTTCAATCACCTTTTATATTGATTTATCATCAGCAACCCTATGGAAGCATCTTGTTCAATTTAGCAGGGATGAAAACAAAAGGATATTAAAGGAATGACTGTCAAAACCTATAAAATTCAATAATGCATGTTATTTTTAATGTAAAGCTATTGAGTCTTTCTATACAATTACACAGTGGGATTATAATTTCCTGATTACAATGGGTCAAATCTACAAAAATAATTTTCTTTTAAATTCCATTGAATTTTTTTATATTGTGTTTCCCTAAGATTTTCCATTTAGCAGTTTCCAACAGTAAGCTCCCCTTCTTTAAACTAGGCAATATGAGACCTACAAGCTTTTTCAGAGTGATTTGCTTAAGGGAACCAAATTCTATTCTGAATCCTTACTTTAAAATAAAAGAATAAAAAAGAAGGTGCTAAAAAACCTCAAATGGTTAGAAATATCTTCATAATTTAGTTTTATTACAACCGTCTTCCATAGGTTTTTGTTTTGTTTGTTTTTACCATTGTAAAACCCAACACAGAAATATCTTACCATGGCATGAAACCTATAAATCAAAATGACTAGAAAGTGACAAATACATCAAAAAGAATCTCAGCCCAGTTTTACTGTCTAAGTTTAGACACATACAAAAGGTGATCAATAAACAAGCAATTAAAACTGCATTCAGTTCTTAAAACTCTCGCAGTAATGTAGGCTCAAATCCTTCCCACAATACTTATAGGTCTAGTTTTACTCAAGCCTAGAACTAGTCAAATGAGCAAAAGCAGCAGTATTTTACCTATAGCAGCTTTTGCCTAACGACTTGAAAATAATACGCCAGCATTTCTTTTTAAACCAGGCACAAGCACTCTCATTCTGTCACAAATTGTAACACACAAATGCTGAAAAGCTGAAAAATGCTCACGTTTTTGATGTAACATCACAATGAATTCTAAACAAACCAGAAGACCTAATTTAATAAAAGCTCTTACGCCAAAAAGTGAAACATGAATTACATCTGAATTTTTTTTGCTAAATAACATTTTCCTGTGACTTCGTTCTGGTATTTAATATATTTGTCAGGCCGTATTACAGCCTACATGAATGAATGCTGCCATCTAGTGCACAATGTGAAAAATCAGAAAATTTGACACCGAATCAGAGAATGGTTGAGGTTGGAAGGGACCTCTGGAGATCATCTAGTCCAACCCCCCTGCTCAAGCAGGGCCACCTAGAGCACGTTGCCTAGGACCCTCTCCAGTCAAGTGTGGAATATCTTCAAGGATGGAGACTCCAAAACCTCTCTGGGCAACCTGTTCCAGTGCTCAGTCACCGTCACAGTAAAAAAGTTTCTCCTTATGTTCAGATGGACCTTCCTGTGTTTCAGTTTGTGCCCGCTACCTCTCGTCCTATCGCTGGGCACCACTGAAAATAGTCTGGCCCCATCCTCTTTACACCCTCCCTCCAGATATTGATAAGAGCCTCCCTCAGTCTTGTCTTCTGCAGACTGAACAGTCCCAGCTCTCTCAGCCTTTCCTCATATGAGAGATGCTCCAGTCCCTTAAACACCTTAGCTCCATGTCTCTCTTGTACTGAGAAGCCCAGAACTGGACACAGTACTCCAGGTGTGTCCTCACCAAGACTGAGTAGAGGAGAAGGATCACCTCTCTCCCTCAAAGAGCTGGCTGTGCTCTTCCTAATGCACCCCAGGATACCATTGGCCTTCTTGGCCACAAGGGCACATGGCTGACCATGAGGTCAACCTGTTGTCCACCAGGACTCCCAGGTCCTTCTCTGCAGAGCTGCTCTCCAGCAGATCAGCCCCCAGGCTGTACTGGTACATGGGGTTATTCCTCCTTAGATGCAGGACTCTGCACTTGCCTTTGTTGAATTTCATGAAGTTCTCCTCTGCCCATCTCTCCAGCCTGTCAAGGTCCCTCTGAATGGCACCACAGCCCTCTGGTGTATCAGCCACTCCTCCACCCTAAACTTGCTGAGGGTGCACTCTGTCCCTTCACCCAGGTCATTGATGAGTGGGTTGAACAAGACTGGACCCAGTAGTGACCCCTGGGGTACATTGCTAGCTGGAGTTCTCCAACTAGACTTTGCGCCACCGATCGCAACCCTCTGAGCTCTGCCATTCAGCCAGTTTGCAATCCACCTCACTGCCTGCTCATCTAGCCCATACTTCCTCAGCTTGCCTATGAGGATGTTATGCATGTCCCACACAGAACATAGCTAAATCTGGTTGGCCCTTAATTTGTTAAAGGGCTTCCACTTCCAGTACTGAAGAATATGTACATTTGGATTCTTACTATACACTAACATCTACCACAAAAAAAAAAAAAAAAAAAAAAAAAAAAAAAGGAAAAGAAAAAAACAGACATGGTGACCCAGTTTGAAAGTTCTGCAGCGGTAAACTCTTCAGTTTCAATAGGAGAAACTGAACAAGGAGAGAAAGGATAGCTTTCAATGACTCTAAAATTTAAAACTCGTAACAAATACCAGAGATGAACATGAGTCACTCCACCTCCTATAACAGCTGTGTCAAAGGGCACTGCTGAGCTTAGGAAGCCCACAGCACAACACATCCACTTCATTCCCATGTATGTACATAGAGATACTTTCTCCTCTTATTCCTGCAGATACAGAGGTCTTTAGGCAGGAGAGACCATTCACACTGAGAAAAAAGAAAGCTTAGGATTTGACAGTGCTTGCAGGAATGGCCTGCTATGCACATTCCTGCAGTGCAGTGCACAGAAGATCAGGAGGAATGGTGAGACAAATAAATCCTTCAACACATAAATTTCTCTCCTTCACTCCTCACTTAGGGCGACCAGTATTACTTAGACACAAAGGTTCCATTATCACAGAACAACATCCTTCCTTGCCAAGTCTTCACGCTCTAGGTGAGACCCCTGGGAAGGAAGGAGATTTGTTCCACTGTAAACATCTTACACTAGATTTTAAAGAAACATGTAACAAAGATTCAAACCTAGTCAGCTTATACAGTTAAATTCCAGCAATAATGCCTTAGAAATGATTACCCCATGAGGCTAGGCTGTCACATTGACCAGGCTAGGGCTGATTTCTGGAAACATAACATTCTCTGCTTTTATCAGTAACTGCATTTGGGAACATAGGCGTTAGGCTTCACAAAATAGGCACAGGAGGAAGAACATATTTTTGAGGTCTCATTGCCACTCTCCTTGTTTTTAAGAGGACCATCATGTCATGCACTCTTTGTCAAGGAGAAAAACTCTTCAAATTGTAAAGGAAGATGCTGACACCTGATTTTCTCCTTCCTGGACCCAATCAGAGAGGACAGGACAGAGGTGGTCTCTTCCATCCCAATGTGTGCTAGAACAGGTGAACACAGTAAATGAACAGCAAGGCCAACAGGGAGATGCAAGTCAGCAGGATGTAAAAAGGAGAGACAGTAAGAACGTCTTCCATAAAGCCATGAGCACTCAGTCATTTAACAACTTACCGCACATTTCCAAAGCAAATAACTGAGTGCTCAGAGAACAAATCCAGTCCTACTAGTAACTGCAACAGGTGTGAATGGAGTTGATCACTTACAGAAATTGAACATAAAGAGCAGAAACTGATGATAATTACAAGTATGGGTTATGAACAGACCATACATGGAGAAATACTTCATTGTCTGCACTCATCTATACCTCAAGAATACCATTCATCAGCACAGACAATACAAAATTCTATACTTACTTGCAGGCATAGTCTTGTAAATCAGAAACATAATTGCACACTCCACCGTGAAGGCAGTATGAGTCATATGAAGGCGGGCATCCTACAAAATCACCTTGCACAGGGTATGTAGAGTCTTCATTGTTGACAGTAGTAGGGGAGACAGTAGATTCTGAAATACAAGATTTCACAAGCATATTTTGTAACGTTGGCTGCACTGGCAATATGACCACATGAAAGAATTTGAGAACTTCAAGTCAGAAAAGTAAGAAAGAATCTCTAATTTTAGCCAATTACTTGTTATTTGCCCATTTGCTTATTTTGGTATGGCAACATACTTATCAAATTTAGGCCCATGGACCCTTAGATCAAAATAGTAAATATGCTTGATTACTATGGAGGGAGACTGTTGGTTTGTGTATCTACTATCTAGTATGCTTTGTTCCTATCTATTATGCGTAGGTCTTAAAACAACAGATCATGACTAGCAATGCACGTAACATTCTAGATATGCAGTAAAAGACCCATAGAGGTTGGCTGTGTTCTATTTAGATGTCTGAGTACAAATTTTTGAACCAAAACTGCATTGGCTGTCTAGTTACCTATTTTTAAATGATTTCTGCAACTTACGCAGCTGTATGCTATGAAAAATCTCCACCATGAATACAGTACCAGAGTGAGATGTGCAGGTGAAGGGTGATCACATTTCATGCACTTGGATCTGACCCTGAAAAGCTTTCACATGCGGCTTGTTGTTCTTCTACAGATTATTTCTACTCTGTAGTCATCCAGTTGATTGCACCTGTGGATGACTGCAGGTCACATTTTTGAGCTGGCTTTAAACAAGCTAGCCCAGGACCAGATACCAGCATAATTAGGGAAGCACAGAACTTTATGAACCCAATTTCTTGAAAGGGTTTTGTAGTTTGTTCTGAACTGCACATAAAGTCACCTACATAAACACACAAACTAGCTAAGGGTAGCTCTGATACCTCTGCACAGCATGATCTGCAGTGCAGACATATCCTTATAGAAAAGGAGCACTTTCTTGCCTACTTTGGTGCAATAGCGTATCTATAGGTCAGAACCCAACAAGGCAAAGAATTTCTAGCATTATGGCTTAGCAGAGCTGCACCCAAGTGCTCTCACACACTTATGTTATCAGTTCTGCCTCACACCATTTTTTTTTTTTTGCGACTTCACCTTTAAAGACATTTGGTTTTTAACTTTACATTTGCAGGACAACTGTCATGACAAAGTACCTAAATGGAAAGGAATAAGTGATTCTAGCAAATCCCAGGTGTGACTGCATTCCGTGAAGAAAATTTCCGCTAGCTAAAAGAGCTTATTAGGTAAAGAACTAAAACAGTGTGTTAACACACATGAACACATGAGATCAGATTTACAGCTGAGGGAAATACAGAACATTACTTGTAAGTCATGTGTCATTTAAAATCATAATTTCTAGGGTGACACCTGGAACTACAGAAAGCTTAAATATCCGAAAAGTGGTGGTCGGGGCAGGGGGGGATTCTGATTATTGTTCTACGTATAAAATTGTAGTTTCCTTATGTCTTCTGCAGGAACAGATCTGTGACAATCACACAGTATCCTTCTGTCATTGGACAGTCAATTGATATGGGATAAAATTCACCTCTATGAAGAGGGCTGACTCAGAGACAGATGATTAGTCACTCAGCTCCCCATTTTCAGAGAACACGGCTGTCACGCTGAGGCACTGAAATGCGGGTCGGATATTCACCAGTGCTGAAGCTGCACCAGCTTCCTTTGTTAAACTAGCAACCAGATTTTCTGGAGAGTTTCAGAACTCTTCTGAAAAGTTAGTCACTTATATCCAGTTTCCTGGATCTGAAAGATTAACTTATTCTGAAATATGAAATGGGACTTAAATTATGCACAGTCCTTGTGCTAACCTTCTGCAGAGGGGAAAAAAGGAACAGAGATTTTGAAAAAAAATGACACAGCATGAAATCAACTCCAAAAATGGGCTAAATATTATCTCTGAGAAGCACTTACTTCTGTTCTGGTTTGCAAAGGGCATTAGATAGATATGTCATTACATTCAGACAGTATAAATTAGAGTTGAACCTGACATAGACAGTTCCAAACTGAACTCAGATTTGGTGTCCTTAGTTCATCTCAAAACAGCTGTCTGCAAAACAGCCTCCTAAAGCATGTCATCACTCAGTCTTCTCCTGAATTTTACTGTATAACAATCTGAGAGCACAGTTCTTAGTTAAGGGCTGCTTTGTTTTAATTGCTCACTTCATTTACTCACCACAACTGATGCCAGTTCCAGAAACATCATCAGGGCAAGAGCACGTGTAGTTTCCTTCTGTATTTGTGCAGGTTGTGTTCTCTCCACAGACGTGAGACCCCATCTTGCACTCATCAATATCTGTCACCCAAACAGTCTGCAGTTAGAAGAATGAAATGCCTCAGAGCATCGGTTAAAAGGGGCAGCAGTAGCAGCATTATGGTCTTCTAACAGTGGGACAAATGTAACAGAGCATCCCTCTGCAACTTTCCCTTGGTAGAAAGTGGAACAGAAAGCAATGAGCGTGCTTTCTAAGTCAAGTAATCACATCCTCCGCAGCCTCTCAGCACGTGCTACACTGCTAAAGAAGTGCTCCACAAGAAAAAGGAAGGAAGAGCTTTCCCACAAAGCATAATGGGTACAGAAGAGTTGAAGAGAAGACTTGTTTGCACTAGATGTACTCTCTTGATGTTCCCAGTCCCAACTCACACCCCTGTACATGTACTACAGTACTGTGAGTTGGCATTCTTGCACTGAGATAGCAGAAGGGCTAACCACCTGGTCCAGCCTAGACAAGAGGTCAACATAGAAGGAAAGGGTCCAGAAACATACAGGTTTATCTCGTTTGTGCAGACACTTAAATAAAGTAATCCTCTGAATCACTATAAAGAGGAATCCCTAATTACATGTAACAAGAGTCTTCAGGCCTAGTTTGCTCAGTGTATGTTAGGCTCATATATACCAAAGAGGCATGCATGTAGTCTTCCTTCACCTCTCTCTCACATCGTACTGTATATCCTCACCCTGCCTACACACCTTCTCCAGCGCAAACCACAGAGGCAGCTCCTGCCAGGCCAGCATTCACCCCCTCTGGGTTGGCACTTGTACTGTGGCTTGCCTTGGGCAAGTACTTATGCACCCCCCCCCACCCCCCAACAAAGTAAGAGTTGGGAATTTCAAAATGTTTTATGCACCACAGTTCAGGAGCCTCTGATTTATTTTATGAGCTGTCAGCAGAATACATGCACCAGATTTACTCTAGGGAGGTAAAGACACAAATCTACTATCTCAATATGTGTGAAACTCTTGCTTAAATCACTGGGACTTTTTCTACAGTAAAATTAACAGGATGTGGCCCAAAACAGTGAAGAAAATTCACAGCAATTTTAAAAGTAAAAACACAAGAACAAAAATATTGCAACATATTCCAAGAAATGTGATTTCGACAAAACAACATGGATTCTTCTTGCACTATTTCTAGATGAACTGGCACATTTCTGGATAATGTTAAAAGCATGCAGACAATCTAAAACCAAAGTACAGAATCCCTTACATACTTGTTTCTGGCTCTTTATAGTACATTTCAACTCATCTAATACAAAATTAGTTTCAGTTTTGTTTAGCTTATGACAAGATCTTATCATTTATAAAACGCTGTGAAAATGTATCTGACCATATCCTTAGCTTAAAGACTGCAGGCAGAGAATGGATGGCTTTTCAACAGTGGTGTTAGCTACCATAATCGTTCTAGCTGAGCAACTATACTACAGACCGTGAGAGCCCAGAGCTGTCCAGGGACATATACCACAGATGGAACTTGGATGGCAAGAGAAGGTTGCCACTACTGTCCGCGCTCCCTAACATCCCCAAGGATATGAGCTCTGGATCTCTGACCTATACAAGCAGAATGCCTTCTCAAATCCTCTGCCTCCGATACTTTCCACACCCTGCCCATATTAATAACAGCACTCTTAATTACTTAGTTTTCCTTTTCTGTGCTTAAGAACCAGTAAAGTCTATGTAAGAAGTGGGTCAAATTTAATGGGCTTTTGAATTAGACTATAAAGGAGAAAGGCAAAAAAAAAAAAAGAAGGACAAGTGAGAAGCCAAGACTCTCGTAAAGTTCTGAACAAACTGTGTGCTACTTGGATATTGGGGGAAAAAACTTCCTGTTCCTTCATATTTACTGCTAAAAGAGATTAAAAAATTAAGATATATAGGGAATGAACTAAGGACCTAACATTAGGACTGGATGGGAGAATCCATGGGTCTGGTTATTAACATGACTCTAAATGTACTCAAGTTGCAAATGTCAACAACCTGAACCTCATGCCTATTAAATCAACCTGGAATTATTTGATGAGTATTATGACACACGCAATACCTACTTTTGTTTATATTCATGGCAATGATTTCCAATAAACCTGTACTGGTTCACCTCCATTTCCCTCCTCCCTTTCACTTTTCTTCTCTCTCTTGCTATAGCTACCAAAAAGAGTGCAAACAATGAGAGGAAGCATCCATTGACAATTAGAGGCTTTGCATATTGATCAGTTGCTGAGGTTGCCACACTTCAAACAGGAAGGAAAGAATGAAAAAGGAGAAAATGATATATGCCAACTGTTTGGGGGGCGCCCCCCGCTCACTGTTAGTATGCATGCCCCATCACATTTTTCAGAAAGAACCAGAACAGATCATTAGGGACATTTGACAGCTTCGCAGCTTGATGCAGAGCTAGCCGAAATCATTAGACATGTCTCCTATTCATTCTGTCACTGCCTTTCAAACACACCGCAACCTTCACACATTCCCTTACCGTAACAATGGAGTCCATCTCCAGTGTATCCCTCCAGACACTTACAGACATAGCCCCCTTCAGTATTGATACAGCCTGACACATTTCGATTACAGCGGTCCATATTTACAGCACACTCATCGACATCTGCAAGAAAAAACAAGGAGAAGGGACACATTGGTCATGAAGCCATTAGGTAAACCATTAAAAAGAAATATCTGTCATGAATTTCCCTCAGACTACACTGTCACTTGTCATTTGTGCTTCTGAAGTGAAGGGCTTTGTGTCCTTATTTTTGGCCTGAAATTTGACCAGAGTGTTCTAAAGAGCTTAAGGAAGTCAGATACTGGACACTTTCAACCAGAAGCCTTGATGTTCCACAAATGTCACTTCCTTCAAAAAAATCTCCAGTTCAGAGGACATGATTCTATTCAAAACTTGCCTTAAATCCTACTCAGAGAGAAACATCATGTAGAGAAAGAGCACACAAGCTAAAGAAAAGGGTATCACAGCTCACCCACTCTCCCTACCATTTTTTACCCTTTACATAGCAACATAAGACTCCTGTGAGTCTTTGTGCTTTGCCAAAGGGTAAATTATTTAGTTTCTAATGCCTCCTCTCTTGGCCTTTGTGAGAGAACAAAGTGCTTCCACTGACATTTTATGCAAGCCCCAAAACTGTTTTTAAAGACCACTCTGAGCAATGTGTTGTCTGATTGTTAGAATCACTTTCTAGTGCCAGAAAGAAACAAGAACAGCCTTTTATACAAACATTACATTAGGAATATTAACCTTTAAGAGATTCCTCAGTACATAATTCTAAGTTATACATCAATTATCATGTCATATCTGAGCTTTTATAATTAGACTTTTTTTTACAAATAAATATGTTATAATTGTATTCCTATTATTCCCCTTATTGCTTATTAATATTAATAGGATAAACATTCATGACTCAGGGGAAAATAATGCATATGATAATTAGCAATTTCATCTCACATGCTCTCTGCTCATCATCCTTTTCAAAACAAGCAATCCCATTGACCTTTCTGTGATAGCTCATGCAGCACAGCTGCCAATATGAGAAAAGATATATTTTCTTCCTGCCCATAGTTCTACAGTTTTCCAGAAGGTTGTATTAATGTTTTTTATTACCATAGCATGATTTGCCCTTCCTGGTAAACCCTTTCAAACACTGGCACACAGCTCCATCTTCCAGCAAAACACACTGTGCATTGACATCACATTCTAGTGCAGTGCAGTCATCTTGATCTATAGCATAAACAAAAACAAAAACCACCAAATGCATTTGACCTGATCAAAGGAGGTAGTGTATTAAAAAAAAAAAAAAAAGAAAAAGAAAGAAAGAAAATAGAATATAGGGTCAAAGTTTGAAACATAACTCTCCACAGTTAATGGTGACAAGCCAACATAATCACTAGGGCTGTCGTCTTTGTCTAGATGGAGTTGAAGCACTGAGCAATATTGGGATTTCTGAATATTGTAAAAAAAACCTATAGTGCAATTTTTGATCTAGTGGCATTGCACATATGTTGAATTCAATAGTTTTACCTGCCATTGTGTTCAGAGGTATATAACATACTTGCCAAATCTAAAGGAGGGAGGGACTTTTCACAAATTGTTCCAAGTCACAAATGTTTGTTCTTTAGGCCTGGATAATATTATCAAGTTTTGTGGCACAGCAATGGAACATGGAGACAAACAAACAAAAGATCAGTTCTACCTGACATAACTACATAGACTCAGCTTGTAATAAGAGATTTAGCATAGATCATGAATGCCACAAGACTTCACGTTGAGCCTTTCTTCCTCTAAAGCCTATGATCTCTTTCTTTTCTATAAACCAGTTCAGACCCCCACATTAAGTAGAAAGCAGTAAATCATCAGACTCTACCTGATATCATGATTTCAGCCATCAACAAAATATTGATTTGCTGCTTTTCCCCACTTTCAGTATCCTTGAATATTCCACTATTTTGTGTGCTCTGAAGCAAGGTCTCCAGTGTTGGCACTGGCACTGCCTCCTTATGCACAAAGGCATTGCCTGAAAATGACAAGGAAAAGGTGACACAGACTGTTTAAATCTACTGAACTGATTTCCTGATTTTCTATCACTTACCTCTGTTTTCTGATAATCACAATGGTTTCCTTCTAAAATAAAAATCAGCTTCCTCCCAGACTGGCCTGTTTCTGTTTCACCATTAGAACCACTCGCTGGTGGATTTTCTCAAATATAAAGGACAAAGAATGCAACTTGTTGCCCATAGTATTTGTCAGCATTGCAAACATCTCTTTTACAGCTAATATGTCATGGGTAAAACGACAATGGTCAGACAACAGTCCCAGGACAATACCCCAGTTTTTCTCATGGGAGATTTGTCCTACTTGCTTCTTGTGAACACTAAAGGAATTCATGAAAACCCATCTTAGAAGCATTAGTCCTCCAGAAGGTAGTAGCATGTTCAGGTAACAACCAACATATCAGTTGTTTGATCACAGGTGGGAGAAGGAAGTTGACAGCAGTGGTAGTGCTGCTGTTTGTGAGGCTAGGGGTGTGCTGCCAGAACACAGAAATATAAGAACAAAAGGAGATGGAAAGAAGGTTTCATTCTGATCCATCTCAAGAGGAACAGTAAACTATTTTCCACTCTCACATATGTGTTAGCACTTTGTAAAATGCTCTGCTGTTCTTCCTGTAATATGTGAATACAGAGAACCATAAGTTACTATACCCCTGGACCATATCATGTCAATTAGCTTAATATTTCACTGGTGGAGCTTGTGAAGTTTCTTGTAAGAGCCAGAAATTGTCCTAATCACAACATCCTTATCAAAGATATGGAAGCAACACTATCCACACATGGGTAAATTACATCACAGAATTTAAACAATTGAGTCTCCTTGGCGGAAAGAAAAAGAGAAGGTAAGCAGGAGTGTGAAAAAATAAGAAAATGCCTATAAAGGAAAATACAAATTATTTTCATTCTTCTGAGAAACTATCGTTAATTATGTAGAGCAAGGTGAATACTTTCCAAAGTTATTTGTCAGGATCCTTAAGGCTTCTTGGGGTCTTTTTTTGGAACTAGAAGATCGTACCTGCTATCGTGTTAGAAGTGTTCAGTGCACGACAGGTTTTTCCATCTTGAGTTTTTCCAAATCCACGATGGCACAAACAACTGGCAACTCCAAAACTGTTTTCACAGATCTGATCACAGCCTCCATTCTCATAAAGGCAAGGATTTGCCCCTAATGTAGAAAGATAACAGGGGCAACTTAGTAAGCTGCAAGTTTGTAGCTTCTTTGATCAATATCTCCTCTTGGCTGTGCGGAGTTGGACCAGGTGGAAAACAAGAAGAACTGACAAAAACTATAATGTCCACTTGGCTAACAACAGATGCATACAGTAAAGTATTGATATTATTGCCTAGCCTCTGGCAGGAAAGCAGATTTGCATACTCTCTGTCAAATTAATGTATCGCTTTGGTTTTATTTCCTTTATTCTCTCCTGTCATATTTGGAGTCATAACTTTCCCTAAGGGAACATTACAAAGGATAGGGAACCTGTGATTGTCTTTTCTCAGCCACAGTCTATTGAGTTTCCTGAGGGGTTTTCTTCTACTCTCAGGGAGATTGCTCCCAACAGAAAAATCAAGTGATTTGGTCCAAAACTAATAAATCTTACAAAATCTTTCTTCATGTCATTCGTTACCATTTGTGCGTGAGGGGGTGATAACAATAAATGCAGTTATATAGGAATTACAAGACTGTGATAGCCTTGTGGCAATTGATCAGCATCTATTCTTGCACATAACCACAAATATGCAAGATCTGTTAGTACGCCTGGGACGCACATGCCCAGACTCTCTGAGTAGAAGACACCTTCTAACATAAACAGAATATAAACATAAATAACAATGGAGTAAAAAACTTCTAGTGCTTTCGATGAACACCAGTCTGACTATGCAAGCCTTTTAAAGAGTCTGATTCTGAGAAGATAAACCTCTCTCCAAGGACATCTATTCTATTAACATCAGCGAACATCAAGAGGAGGCTGGAAGGGAATGACTGCTTAATTTTTGCAGTATACCTGGTTTCGCCAGAGGATGAACTACAACCATTGATGAGGGTCTCAGCATGCTGCCTCGAAGACGTACCCTGTTTTGGCCTGTCTTCTTGTCCACCCTCATTAGTGATGGCCTAGCCCAGTCAGAAAACCAAAGGTGATCCTCAAACACCGCTACATCAAAGGGATGGCCTACAAAGAAATAAGACTCCTCATCTCCAAATCTTTAGAAGAGGCACAAGAAACCATATAAACAAAATCAGTATCTGCGCATACGTGTCCTTCTATCATAGCAGCGTAGGCATAGCCGCTCCTGCACTTTGATGTCTCGGGGATGGGTAAGGGCCCTTGGACGACAGGCCACAGGCACAGGCACTTGTTATTCGTGCTCTTAGCAGAGGGGGCTATGACACATGCCAGGCTCATTTCAATCTCCAGGCTGCTGGTGACCTCCAACCAGATCAGGCCCACACAATGCTTCTACCTCAGGACGTCACCTTCTCCTGAATTAGCTTTTGGGACAGGCCTTTCAGAAGTTGAGTGCCTCCCTTCTCTGCCAGCAAATGGACCAGCACAGAGCTGCTGAGGTATGTGGCTCCTTTTGCAGCCTTCATAGAAAGAAGAGGAGCTCAAGGCATGACTCATCCTGCATTAACGTGCTGGCACAGGACAGCTTGGGAGCTGTTGATCCTGCAGTCACTGACTTATGGCAAGACCCCAGTGCCAGTATGTGGTCTCTGCAAGTGCAGGAGTACACACAAGTGCACTACAATGGTCCACACATGCATATAAATGTGCACAGACATTCACTAGCCCATCCATCACAGTATGAAATTAAAGAGGGGAATTCATTTTCCATACTTCAGCCAACTACCAACAGTAGGCTGTGACTAGTTAGCAACTGTCAGCCAGCTAGCAAACAGTAGACACAAACCATAGGATGCAGCAGATCATCCAGGAAGCTTCCTCTGTTTTAACTGACAACAGGAACTTAGATGCTACCTTAGACCAGATACCTAACAATCACATGGCTAACAGCAGGTGAGAGAAATCCCATCCCATGTTCAGAGTACAGCAATTTTTCCTTGCTAGCAGAATACCATCTGCACTAGATTTCAGATCCCTGGTTTGACTCAAGAGAGAGGCTCAGCAATTCAGAATCCAAGGACACTTCCACATATAAAAGTAGGCATACTTATAGATAAACGCCTTTGCAGAATGACTGATTCTTTTTAATGTCACTGTCATGGCAGAAATGTTGATTTGTCGATAGTCCAAATGGGACCATACATTCTTTCTATACAGTTAGAAATCTCCTGCTTTCAAGATAGCCTATGGGCAAGCTTTTTGCAGTGGAAGGTAAGAACACATACTGTTCTTCCATGGATATATAGCTGGTCTCAGAGTGTGTGCTTCCTGGCTGTAGCAGGTTTGCTTTGTCCTGGTCCTTACCTACAGTCCAAGTACGCACCTCACTTTGCAACACTGCAGTCTGAGCTCCTCTGAGAGGCATGTCTCGTAGCCACACAATCTGTGCTTTGTGTTTTTATTATTGGATGTAGGCCTCACTTAGAGAGAGATTTTTAACTATAGTTATCAAAGTGAGATCCCAAAAGGTATTAGTTAAAAAAAAAGAAAAAGAAAAAGAAAAAAAAGTCAAACAAGCAAGCAAACAAAACAGCAACAGATAAATTATAACTTTGGAGAAGGAATATTTGCTGGTATGTCATCTTAAATACACACAATTAAAATGAAAGAACACTCCTACCTAAGAAAAGCTCTAAGATATTTAAGTGTTCTTGAGTGTTAAGTGTAAGAGCATATTTTTATTTTATTAGCATACCACTAGTTCCCCTGAACTGTGTTTAATCACTGGGCCTGGCTCTTAGCTCTTCTATCCATGAAATTTGAGCACTTAGTCCAAGATCTGTCTCCATCCAAACACTGATTCTTGATTTTAGGATCTATAGCTTGCACTGTCAACAAACAATACCCTCTCCCCCGACCAGCAGTTCTCTAACCTATTCACTTAAAAATACATTAAGCATTAAAAATACAAGTGCAAAGTGATCAGGGGAGATAGCGGTTGAAGAGTGGTCCATCCTTAATCACATGTAAGCAGAACCCTTTCCACAGCAGTGCAAACCCAACCCATTGCATAAAGGGTGGCTGCCTTGTTACTGCCTTGGGTAGGACCTTACAGGCTGTTTTATTTGCAGCTAAAAATGGGATTAACGGCAGTGCAGGAGAGAACCTTACCCATCTTGCACGCAGCTGTGCTGAATGAGTTCTCAGTACAGAGCCACTAGAGGGAGCCAGTGTAATAAAAATTCAGGTTACAGCAGCCTGAGCGTGAACACATGCAGTCTTCCCTCCCTCCAAAGGGAAACAGAATTCTTGTCTCAATAATGATATCAGCAAAACATTAGGATTTCATGCTTCTCTGCCTCTCTAAATTCACATCCCTACTGGTCTGCATCTCCTTCTCTTCTTTCCATACCCTTATTTCCTCTTCCTTCATCTTCAAACATCCATATCACTGTCCCAAACCTACCCCTCCTTCCCCCTACCCTCTGTTTCTCCTGTGCTCCTAACTCTCCTCCTCTATTTTTCCTCATAAGACATTGTCCTTTTCATTGTGGAGAAACAAAGTGAAACTTTCAAGAGACTTCAAGGTCCTCCTTTACAGATCAGCTGCAAGATGGAGTGTATAGCAGAACATCTGCAGCAGGGGAAAAGAGAGGAATGCTGCCAAGCCACTCTACTCAGCAGTTTTGATGTCTGACAGACTGAAGAGCACTTCTTCCTCCAAGGTCTCAGCCTGCAGACAAGTGGGAGGGCATCTGGCATGGAAGAGCAGCAACAGCTTAACAGAGTAACGTTGAAGTCTCTACCCATGGCAGTTTAGGTACTGGCACAAGGCAGGAGCCCTCATTCTGCCCATGCTTTGCCTGCAAGATACATCTGGTCCCCAGAGAGGTATCATGAACAAAAGGTATTGTCTTCTCCAGTAACTAATGTGCCACATATGAGATTCTGAAATACACAGTTTACTTTAAATGTGTTATAGCATTAGTTCCTCATTGCTAACACTTCTGTTCTCTTACTCCAGAACAATGTAATTATGTGTTAAACAATAGCAATCTCAGCAATAACAGCTACCAGCATCTTGCATTAATCATTTTTCCATTCAGTATCTATCATGTGTTTAGAATCTTCCCAGCATTCAACACTGTGCAGCTGCAGGTTCTTTGCTCAAAGACCTTAACAGCCAAGACTGTTTCTCTTCCAGCTTGCATCAATATAACTTCACTGGCATAATAAACACAGCAAAATCTGAATTAAACTAAGCAACCATGCATGAAACAAGCAAAACGTTTTTAATTTTTCACTTTTCACTTTTCTGATGAAGGCAGAGAAGTTCTCTGTGCAATGCAAAGTGGCTGATTAGTAAAAGCAGAGAGTATCAAAAGGTGGTTTGCTAAAATAAATTAATAAAACTTCAACTGGGGTGAGAGAATGAAGGACTAAGTGATCCCATTAGCCTCAACAGAGTTGCATGGGATATACATATAGTCGCTGGCCCGAAATTCACATACACAGTCACTATGCATATACGCCAAGCAGCAGTAGGTAATTATCAAACCCGAAACCTCACCTACATCATTCTGTGCAAGAATTCGACGGTCAGAACCATCCAGATTTGCGCTCTCAACAACCGACTGTTTAGCATCACACCAGTATAACTTGTCAGCTAAGTAGTCAAGAGCTATTCCACTGGGCCACACCAGACCAGTGCTGGCTATAACCTGACGATCAACACCTTCTAATGAAGAGCTGTCAATCCGGGGATTGACTCCCATGTCGGTCCAGAATAACCTCCTTTAGAAAAAAAACACATAGAGAAAGTCATCAAATAAACATTTGTCCTCCACTCTGTGGAGTTCATTCAAAGCAGAAAGATCAGATCAGAGTAACACAGGCCTGAAGCACATAAGAAAAAGTGCACGCATCAAGCAAATATATATTGGCTGTTGATCTTTAAAACTTGTCGTAAGATTCCAGATCATGACGCTGGGACTCACACAGAGCCTTTGCTATGTTTACTGGCACAAAACCTTTGAAAAACAACTCCCACTTCTGCAACTTGCCAAGTCTTCATATCTGTTTTTTGCATTTTCCACGCAACTGACGATAGCAGTGTAGCAAACCAAGACAATAGAAGGCTTGGTGCATTAGCCAGCCATTCTGCTAAACAGAGGTGTAACAGTGCAAAAATGGAACTACCCACCGCCCATGGAAAGCAAGCCAGAGTCCTGTTATTTTTTCTTTTAATAAAATGAACTAGTAACAGGCCCAGCATCTTTTTTTTTTTTTAATAATAAAATCATGATTCTAGGGGGTCTAACTTTAGAGTCCTGACTGTTATGCACTGAATGCTTAGAGCTTTTCAAAGAACAGGTAGTGCAAGACAGCAACTCAAAACAGAGATAACCAGAATCACAAATTACTTTTGACGTTTGGACTCTAGTCTTTCTACCTTTGCCAGGTCTGCTGAGATAACCCACAGACTCACTTAGCTTTATTCACATGAAGTTTTGCTGTAGTCAGTGCAGGGCCCAATATTCTCAACAGTCTTGCATGTGCCTCAGATTCTTCTTTAGTACTGACTTTACTATTACGGATATAGCTGTAACGTCTGTCGTCTAATAAGGCAGGTGTTAGTCACATTTCCTCCTCTTTCTCCCCTTATAGCCTTTGCTTCAAGACGTACAAGCTATCTACCTCTACTGATAATTCAAATAAACTATCTCCCTGAACATACCTATTTTTAAAGGTTTTCCTGTAAAACACCTCTCTCACGTTCCACCTCTACTACTGAAAGATACTTTCAAACCTTTTATGCCCAGAGTGAAGCTAACAAGACACCCTTCCCAGTTTGGTTTCACTCACCAATACTTAGTTACAGCAGTATCCAAGCATCAAGATAACTCAATAGAAGAGTTCTGCATCCCTTCAAAACCATCCTACTAGAGGTACATTGACTGATATCTTTGGGGCTTTGCCATTAATTACAATGGCCAGAATTTCATCGGTAGTTCTAAATGTTCAAAATTTCCATGATCCTCTCAGCACTGGATAAGAAGATCCAAGGTAGGCTTAAATCGAGGTTTTCTCAGAGACTGAATCATGACCAAAAAAGTCCTTTGTAACCCCCACTGGTTAAAAGCAACTACACCTTCTTCACACCAATATATATAGAACCATGAAAGTGATCTTTCTGTTTGGTAGTACAGTGCTTACAACAGTCAGGGTGACTCCAGTTGGTTGTATTTTTCTTAGTTTAAAATGTATACAATATCCTTAATGCTTCTGGTAATTTTTTAGATCTATATGAGGAAACAAATATGTCCTGCAATCTTCCCTGACTCATAATGGCAACCCAGCCATAAAAGGCTGCAGTTTACATAACTCTGCTCAGCAGCCACTATCCTAATGTGAAGCCAATGCATTCTTTGTCTGCCAGAAGGGCAAGGCTGGCATGCTCATTTTTAAAAAGCTTCCCCAATTATTCCACAATTAGCTGTGTTTATCATTTCTTACTTAGCAAACGGGTGAATGACGATCCCTCGGGGCTGGGAGATATCCTCCCAGATGATCATTTTTCTTTGCATTCCATCCATATTGCTCCTTTCGATGCGTGCCTTCCTGCAAAACACATGGCACTGTTACCTTTTTAATTACCTTCTTTAGCAAACATACTAAGTTCTTACATTACTTTAAGACAAAACTGTAATAATGAACTTTGCAAAGACAGGAAATAAATCTGCTGGTGTTTTTGTTTGGCCTGACACACCTGTCACCTAGACACACATAGACACAACTGTCTAGTTGTTTTATCAACAAGCAATTCATGCTCCAGCCTCATTATCTGGCCTAGGGCATGATGATAAAATACATGCTGCTGTGCAGGAGACCTTAAGTTCTCCTTTTTTTGGGCAAATAGAGAATTGGAAGTATAATCACTAACAGATGAATGTTAGCTCTAAAAGGAGTCAGGAGGAAAACAAGGTAACTGAATGCCATAATCAAATGTGTAAAGAATGTTTTTAAATAGTACTTCTAAATAGCATTTTTTCATTTAGAAATCTCCAAGCAATTTATATATTATGCCTGTTCTACAGCAAAGAATAAAGCAAAGGTCCTTATGATCACTCATAAAATCTATGGCAGAGTCAAATATAGAACCTACTTTGCCTGTCTCCCAATCCAATTTTTTCCAGAAAACTGCAGACACTTACTTTTACAAACCTCATTTTGCCAAACAAATATCAGCCTCTACCTGAAAACATACAGCCTTTCACACCCACCTCAATCTGCAAAGAAAGGCCACACAAGGATGGGAAGAGAAATAGAAACATATATATAGAATACAAACAGGTAAACCCAGTGGGTGAGAAGGAAGTAGCAGATACAAATTCACAACTCCATCCTTGACTCCTGTGTTGTGGAGACAACCAGCCCAATTTGCCATTGCACAAGAAAATTGGCATATTTATTCAGGAGTGACTGCGTAGGCAAGATTGTATCTACCGGTAAGGAAGCATACTATCAGTGTACGTAACAGATAAGAAGGCAGATCTGGATATTCAAAAGTTACTTCTTATTGACTAATAAAATATGGGTTATACTGAAGCATCATTACTACCATTCAAGGAGTCATCACTATGTGTTTTGATCTGACATTGCCTTTTTACCAAAGGCTTCTCTCTGCGTGTAAGGTTACACAGTGAAACATGAGGTCATATTGTCTGCCAGTGATTGTTCCTCTCTTATGAGAAATAACTGACAAAGCCTGTCCATTAGCTTAGGGAGGCATGGTTCTAGTCATCAATAATGCTGACTTCTGCCTAAGATCTGCTTAGCGCAGTAATACTCACGATATATAGAGATATATATACACACACATGCAGTGTATGTGTATAAATATGAGCATACACATACATATATATATATATACACACGCACAAATAAGCGTCTGCACATATATATACACATGTATATGCAGCACATGTCTTAGATTCCTTGCAACCGAGGCGAACCCTGGTTTCTTGGAAAGACAAAGATAAAAATACAATAGCAGACTCAAAGTGAACTTCCAGCATTTCAGTTTTAAAGACACTTCCAACTGTTTATACTTGAGGTTACAGCTATCTAATCAGAATGTGAAGCATTACTGAATTTAGAGTAATATTTCAGCTATTCCCATATCACCGGTCATTTATTCCAAATATTTTATGGCATGCTTTGACATAAATGCACTGTAGAGCATGTACCCTCTGTCTGTCCAATACAATTTACGGTTAATCCAGTCCACAGCAAGTCCTTCGGGTATATCTATAGCTTCATGAATAACTTTTTCGCGATTTGAGCCATCCAGATTAGCTCGTTCAATCCATTTCAAGGCAGTGTGGGCAAAGTAAACCTGTGAAGAAATAACAGATGAGATGTAAGTATTTCCCATTTCACTTTCTGGTCTCTTTCCCTGGTCTAACAGTTCCAATCTGAAACAACTTTTTCATATTGAAAGTAGCCTGAATCATTTGGTCACAGAAGGGTAACAACCTGTGATCCCTGATCAAATAAAAAGGCACTTATCCTTCAACCAGGATGACTTCTACATGCTGCTTGTGCTTAGCCGTAAATCCCAGTTGCCCTATATACAGTCCCCTGAATATCCTATGATTTTATTTCAGTGGCCAGCTACCTCACATGAAGCACAGCTGATGAAACAAAAGTAGGAGCAGGCAAAAGGAAGCATGTTATCATTTAACTGGCTGCTCATTTTAAAAAAGGGGATGGGGGAGGGAGCAGTTGTGTATGTGTGTCAAGGAGCTGTAAGAGGGATAGAAGAGGAGTTATATAATTTGCCTCTGTTCTTTCAGCCTATGTATATTTTAATTTCTTATCAGGTGTCGATCCTGTAAGGCTTCAACATTTCCAGGAGAAGCTTTTCAGGTTTGGGTCAAAATAAAAGTTCTCCACTGGAGAGGAATTAGTTTTGTGACTCCTGAGGATAAGGAAAAAAAAATCCTCTTATATTTGGCATCTAGAGGGAACCGAACATTGTGTGGCAGAACTACATACAAAACAATACTGTTTTATTTGCAAATGGTAACAGCAAAACAAATAGCTTTGCTTTGACACTATTCATGAGGCCAAACAAAGCAGGTGGGAGGTCTTTAGCTTTGAACCAGCTAATTCAACTACTAGAATTTGTCTGACCACGGGAGCACAGACCTATGTTGAGCTAATTTACTGCGATTCTCAATTCAGTACCGCCAGGTCTAGCCAGCCACAGTCTAGCTAGACCACTGCGCATAACCTTATCTCTCTACACTGCACTTTAGAGCTCATTGTAATGCAGAGCTCCCCAAAAAAGCAGAATGAAAGTACATCTAGTGTCATCAGAGCAATTGATTCAGATGCACTGCAGTACAGAACAACTTCTAGTTCTACAACAAGGCCCTATTTCAAGAAGTGGCAATGTTCCAGCAGTGCCCAGAATGATCCTCCTGCAAGGCAGATCCGGTAACATTTTCACTTGTTTAACTGTGTCCATCCAGACCATGATACATTTCCAGCAACTTAACTGAGTTCCTCATCCACCTTTGTTGGACTGCCCAGTACCTTTCTGTATCACTTTTACAAAGTAATTCTCATCATGAGGAAAAAAAACTATCTGCCACAAAAGGGTTAGAAAAGTACAGCTGAACTCCTATTCTTCTATATTCTCCAGGCCAAGTGCAGGGCACTGGGATGAAGCTGTGCATACAAACAGCTCTTTATGTAGAGAAGAATCCTATTTCCAAAAGGACTGTATTGTAATATAAGGAACACGTTTCATAAGAAAAATAAACCCACCGAGTATTCAGCAGTTTAATTCAATAATGTCAGGACATAAGGATGTAATTTTTGTTAAGACTGCTCCAACATTTAGTATGGGTTGTAGGCTGTAGCTGTACGGAAAAAAAGATGCTGTTGTCTTTTACAGCTACCCAGTAAAAAAAAAACAAACTATATTTTCAGAAAATGGTACTGAAATCTCAAGGGAGAAAGCAATCAATCACGCAAAAGTCCTTCTTTGAAACTGCATCCAGGCCTAAAGTGAATTTAGAAATCCACATTCTCTGTGAATTAGCCTTGTCAACATATGAAGCACATTAAACCAGTAAGCAAAGGATGAAACTCTTCAACTAGTGTTTGGCATCCTGTACCAGCTGTGCTCCTGGACAGGCAACAGGACAAGCAGCAGCACAACGTGTAATCTGGATCACTGACAGCAGAAAGGTTAAGACACATGAAAGCCCAATCCATTTGTCCTTGCAATACTTCAAAATCCTCTCATTTTTAATGCCTCACCTTATTTTCAACCGGGTCAGAGTCCAGTGCTAAGACTATTCCCATCTGCCAGTCAAGTAAACTTGCATAATCTGTTCCATCAAAACTGATTCGGCGGATGTCTTGGCCATTTGCAAATAACAAAAATGGCTTAGGTCCTGTTAATGAAAATTTGCAGGTACATTAATTCCACTAGGTTCAAAGTGATCTCTATACTGCATTACTACCTAAGATGCTCAGCGTGAGAATGACAGCTGCTGTATATCTTTGTCTCTATGTGCTCTTTTCACCATTTTAATAGGATAATCAGCAATATTTAGCCAGTGAAAAAGGAAAACTCTGAAAGCTTCTTCTTTGTTTCTTTTAGGCACATATTTTTCTATTCTGTATAGCCCTGTACATTTTTCAGGTCAAATTATTTCATTCTCATTTAACTATAGTCATTATCTCAGGCAAACCCTAAGGGAACAGTGGAAGCTTTGTCTCAGTAAGGACTGAAAGTATGAATCCACAAAGAGACACACAAACCAAGATGTCTTTTATGTAAAAAAGAAACATAAAGCAAAATAAAAGAAGAGCTAAAAACAGAATATGAGATCTAGACTGAAAGCCATCTTCCCACCTCCAATGCTAGACAAATGTTTTAAAGACATAACAGAGAAGGAAAGAAGGAATTTGGTAGTATTTTATTTTACTGCATCAGCTTTTCACCTCTAGATCCCAGATTTAAATCTCACATAGATCTGAGGTAATCTCATATATCACTTAAGTTATTTTGGCAGTCTAAAACTATTTCCCAAGAAAAAATTTTTGCTGCTCTTCCTACTGAGCTAAAAGCTAATTTAGGACCCAATGTGCTAGATCCAATACCAATGTAGTGTAAGACCCAAATTGACTCAAAGAGCTAACATTATAAGTAGGTAACAAAAGCAGCCAATATAGGGAAGAGAAAAAGAAAGAAATGTAGGCCCTTGTCCTAAATCCAGCTTGTATCTGAAATCAAAGATAAATGTGCATACATGTTTTAAGGATCAATATCTTGCCCAAAATCATTGTCAAAATTCATGATAAAGGCAGTAACTAGCCCAGCTGCATTTCACATTGAATGACTTTCACATGGCCCATAAGAAGCCTTTCACAGTAAAAGCAAGAAAAATGCTGTCCTATAATGAATAAAGGTTTTCCTTCATGCCTAAAATAATCTCACAAACTTCTGTTTCATCCTCTCTCTCATGCACCCCTGTATACCTTGCTGCTCAGACTGGAGTCTGTCCTTTTCTCAGAAGCAACAGATGGATCTGAAATCCAAACATGCACATCAAGTACCTGGGGTCAGTGGGGGAGAAATATCCTAGCAGGTAAGTTCCTTCAATAGACTATCCCCTACCCTGTTCTCCAAACATAGATACCTCACCCCCAGTTCTGTAACACTGGACAGAAACTACACCCCACATTTATATGAAGACACAGCGACCTGAATATTGCTGATAGACGAGTGGAGAAAAGCATCACAAAGTGAAATGTAGAAGTTGGATAACAGAATGAATCTTCTGTGATGGAGACTGAACTGTATAGCAGTGGTTCTGATATATTTCCAAACAATTAATACTTCCTAAACTGCACAACAGTATCTTAAAACCAGTGCAAAAATAAAGCCCAGTTATGCTATCCACTTAAAAAGACTCTAAAATGTTTTTCTTGTTTATTGGCAAAACATATTTGTTGGCAGCGATATGTGCATATCAAGATACTCACCTATGGCAGTGCAGTGTTTTCTGTCCTGCTGAAGCTTATATCCAGGAAAACAAGCACACTCCCAGGAGGATGGGCTTAAAGGAGAACATATCTGACTACAGCCACCGTTATCTGGAGATGTACAACCTTAAATAGAGCATTTAAAATTTTTAAGAAAAAATTCTAAGAAAAAGAAAAGAAGAAAAAAGATTCTAAGAAAAAATACAACAGTAAGTATAAGCATGAACAATCTGTTCTGTGATCAGGATTTCTGCAGTGAAAAGCTTCCTAATTACTGATAGATTTCATGAAAGGACTCCTGTTGAGAGAAGTCTGGCAAATTAAAGCAAACTAGCAGCAACTTCTTCTAGAGCTTTTCCTGAAAATTCACAACAAAAGATGGGGGGAGTGGGATATATGAACAGAGCTTCCATGTGTTGATTATTTCATAGAACTCTTTCTCCCATAGAAATCTCATCCAATCTACAACAAAGTAACAAATTCTATCAGACATCGCACTTCATGCAAAGAAACAGCAAATTGCCATTCTTTCCCTAGGATAGCGAAACGATGAAATCCACTGACTCTTATGAAAAGAAACCATTCATTCCTCTTGGGGCTGTACAGTGGTTACATCCACAACACCAATCTGAGCTTACTCAGTGGAGTGTACCTAGAAAAACAGTAACACTGAATCTATGTTACATACAATGCTGTCCAAAGCATATAAGGATTGTAAAAGTGTAAGGGTATTTGTCAAGGCAAAGGGCTGTCATTAATGGACCTATCTTGACGCCTGAGACTGAAAATAAACAGTTGAAGACCTAAAATCCCCTGAATTTGGAAAGCTTCCTGACATGGGGAATGGTAGTGGGCATAGCAACTCCAAATATCTCCAAATATTCTGATTGCAAAAGTTCCATCTCTGGGCAATCACATGAAAATGTTTTAGGATAGAGTGACCCAGAACCTGGGTAGCATAAGACTGATAAAATCATTACCAGATTTCACCCAGTTCCTAATTTTGTACCATCTGTCCTATGATTCCTGTCAAATATAAATTATAGATGTCTCTCCTGCAACAAACATCTGGGAGATGCTTCAATCGGTACTGACAACAGAAGAATTTCACCTGCAAATATAGGATGTTATTGCTAAGAAACACCTATTAAATATGAAGATGAATATTGCTCATCTCAGCACTCACTTGTACGATCATTTACAGCTGTGCAAAACAAGTGTAAAATGCCATCCTTCACTTCTGGCTCTTAGTGCCAAGAACAGACAAACTCTGGCAGTCACTAAAACTAGAAAAATGTTAAATACTTGCCTGTGCATGTTTTGCCATCCACTTTGAGCACAGATCCTTCAGGACAAAAGCAAACAGGCCCTTTAGATGTCTGAAGGCAACCATGGCTACATTCAGTGACGTTACTTACACAGGAAATCAGCTCTACAGTAATTTAAAGAGGAAAAACATTCTTAAATGCTAAGAAAATCTTTCATTAACCCCCACTCCCCCAAGATGTGTTGACACTTCCTTAAATAACAAAGAAAGTGTGATGGCAGAGAGAACAATAATTCTGTTTCCCAACCCTCCCTGCCAAATCACTCTCTCCTAACTATATAGCAAAGGAGAAAGTCAAAATTGCTCCAGGGTCCTGAAACCATTACACTGATGAGCTTTACATTTTCTAAAATTTTATGAAGGAGTGTTAGCAAAATAGGAATAATTTAGAAATTTAGAAAACCCTCTTTCTTACATTTCACCAAAAATGTATCAGGCTTCAAGAACTATGTGGAAGTTAAAGAATAAGTACAAAATGTAGAGAGAATGAGGGAAAACTACTTTCCTACTACTCCCAGGGTAACCAAGATAGAAGTGATGGAAATAGGAGATGAACCTTCCAGAAATAAAATTAAATTCCTTAGTGGTAAATCTTGAAACTGTAAGGGCAACACCATCTGAGGACCTGGCAATATCTTTCCTCTATTTTCTATTATAATTGTTGCAGTGCCCTCTTCAAATATTTCTTTTAATTTTCTTCCTCTTTTATGCAATTTCACAGGATATCCCTCCTCCCAGCTTCTGTATTGCAGTGCTACATCTCTTTATGCCTCCCGTAGTGCCCTATGGCAACATCTGTTAGGAGACTGGAACTAATGCAGGTTTCCCACAGCTGCTTCTTTGAATCGGCGGCATACACTGGCTTAAATGGTGCATAGCTGTTGCAAATATTCCTTCCCCAAGGCAACTGCACTCTGGACTAGACTGTTCTAACCCCTTAAGCACAATGAACAGGGTCAAGAAACCAATCTCATGTTCATTTCTGACCAGAGCTTGTGGCTTTAGACTGAAGAGCTTCATACAGGACTTGGAAGACAGAGCATCAAAATGTCTGGTCAGCATGTGGGCTTCTCACCTTCCACCTGTCTCTCAAGTTGCGTAGATAGTGACATATTGCCTTGTGCTGCAGTAGTTACGGAGTTATAATGTCCATGCTGCATCCCTAGCCTGTGTTGGAAAAACATTTTCTACCTAATTTGAGCCACCCAAAATGTAGGCATGTAGTTTAAGCTAATCATCAAGAGTGGGACTGAGCTACACAGTGTCTAAGGTCATTCTGGATGTTTAAGGATATCCTACCTCCCAACAGTCTCTGGCTCCAGAACTCCCATAGCTCTCCTATCATATCTGACTGCCTTGTGCAGCTGTCTTACATGCCCTAGACTCCCATAGTTAGGCCACTGAACCTTGCTTCCAGCTCACTCTTAATAGAGAGGAAGAAGTGCCTCTTGGAGGCCTAAAATAGACAGTCAGATCAGCTTGCAGAGTCTATGAGACTCTATGGCTGCATATACATGTTAGTACTGATATTTAATATACCCTGCGTCCTGATCCTGCCATAACATGGACTGAACCAAGTGGTGTGCACTGGCACTTCTGTCTGGGGCATATACTAATGTTTTCTTTCTGTGGAAACAAAGTCGAGGGATCCTTGTGTATGCCTAAGTTTCACTTCATTATGAAGCAGGAAAGTGACTGGGAATACCCCAAGACCTCAAAACCTGGATGCATTCCGCATTTAATGTTCTGGACTTAGTTTAGAAAGGCTTAATTCAGCTGTAGGTTGAATATATACACAATGCTGCACAAAGGAAGAACAAAAATCTTCAGCTCTGACTCTTACTATTATGATCTCCCAAGCTTACTGAAACACGGATCTTTGTTTTTTCCCCTCCAGTTCTCTGCTGCGTGCATTCAGTTTATTCAAATTTGGCCAGCTTCAGAGAGTTTCCTTGTTTAAGTACCTATGTTATATGTATATGTTTTCTCAGGCATACTTTTTATACACAACTTAATTGATAAAAAAAGGAAAACCCTCTGAAACTGCAGCAGCCATCCAGAACAAATAACTTTACTGATACTTTTGTGTGACTTATTTATTGCAAACAGATGTTCATGCATTTAATTTCATTAATTTCATTTCCATTAGCAATGCCATCAACTCTGATCCGAAGAGAAAAGTGATGATGCTGTAAACTGCTGGTTCAGAGACTGGACGAATTGTTATGCAAGTTAGACAGAGTGAATCAAATTCAGAGACCACATTTAAAAAGACATACTTGCTTATCCACCTTTAATGTGCCTAAACTGAGCACAGGAGTCTTCCTAGTTTGGGGTCCAAGATCAAGAAGATACCTACTTACAAATGCATGCATACTGCAGTCAGATTTTTTTATTACTTCTCTGTGACTAATTGAATTATCCATTATCAGTATTTCCAAATGGCCCAATGTCCAGTTATTCCTAAGTGTCTCATGAGGACGAAGCAAAACAAGGAAGTCTGCATTCTTTGCCCCATTTACTGTATTTCAATATTCCATTGCTGTAAGTTGTGTTGCTAGCTTTTGCTGCCAGAAAAGGTCGGTGTACAAGCCAGGTAACTGTACAGACAAACCTTTATAGAATGGGAGTTCCCCTAAGGTGAAGTTAGCAGTTTGCAAGTGACTCACTGAATTCCATAAAATTTATACCCATGACTCAACATAAGGGCTGCATCCAGCCACCTTGTACCAGATACACGGAAGCATTAGACCTGGCTTGGTTCTGCTCCCCAGGAGGCTCACATCTGATTACTCACGTGTAACTTACACCTCCTTAAACATGACCTCTGAATTTGGTTCACTCAGTTTAAGCTGATCTTACTTACATAATAAGGGATCAGAAGAGAGCAATGCAACACACAAAACTTCCAGTGATTGAAGTGTTAAGTGAGGACTCTCTCCAGTATCATGCTGGAAGTGTTTATGTGTTACTGCTACTTACCATGACATGTTTTTCTATCAGGTAGCAGAACAAAACCTCTTGGGCAGGTGCAGTAATAGGAACCAGGGATGTTCACACAGCCCAAAGTACAGCCATGATTCCAAAAGCCACATTCGTTGATATCTGCCAAGAGAAGCACTGTGTCAGAAAAAGGTCATCAGCCAGTGTCAGGAAATGAGATTAATGAAACAAGCTAACAGTCTTCAAGAAATACCTCTTGTTCCGCCATTCATCTTGCAAAACATGTTGGTACTAATAAATGATAAAAAGAAAGTCTGCAGAGCATATTCAAAACAAGTGTCAAAAAACTTCTAGCAAAGGCAATTGCTTATAATTATACTGATACAACTTAGCCTCAGAAATGTTCACTATTCAGGTTGTATGTGTCCAGCATAAGTGCCTAATGGACTTTCAAAAGTATGCCTTTCCATATGGATTCCAATGGCAGTTAAATCCTGTGTGTACTCCCCACCCCACCACCAAAAAAATCACATTAAATATTTTCTTCAGACAAAAAACTCTTTAAAAAATATCTGGCTCCAACACGACTCAAGTAAAATTCTTAAAACAAAGAAGTGGCTTAGAATTTCCATTTTGGAAAGTGATCGCAGTTAATTTTCTGAGAACTGGGTCACTGCTCTGTTTACGCAATTCTGTAAAAGCTATAAGCTTTTATCTTTCAGTGCCTTTATGACTTTGCAAATCTGGTCCTGTAGTGGAATAAAGATCTTTCTGAAGTGTTAACTCTAAATAATAATAATAATCAGTTTTTATTAAAAAAAAATCCAGATTGAAACATTCAGAAGAAAGTTAGGAATTCAAGTCATTTTTTAAAGTGGGACTTCAGACAGTCATCTTGTTCAAGGATCTTTCAACATTTCACCTTTGGTGGTGTTATTTGTTTTAATTTTTCAGGGCCAATATGCATGCCTACTTATCTAAAGCTCTCCTACTCAGGCTAAGATCAAAATTTCTCACAAGAATAGCACTTCTTGTGACACTTTGATAGGTCTCCTTTTAAACTATATCAGAACCTGGAAGGACAGGAAAATGAAATGGCACAACTGGAATTTTTAAGATCTCAGTTTTTTGTCATACTCAAAATATGAGTGTAATAGAAGAACAGAAGAAGCTTTGTCATGTAATGGAATAAGGCTCACAGAAGAGTCATATATTACCTTCACAAAACTGTCTATCTCGACTCAAAATAAAGCCACTAGAACATTTACACCGATGAGTCCTTGAGTCTGGCCTGCAGATTCTCCTTCTGCACTTTTCTTTGTTCAGATCACAGGATCCTTTTTCTGGAAGAACAAATATAATGTAACTATTTTGAACAGTTCTTTATGCTCAATGACATGTCTTCTCCTTCTCAACAAGTATTTGTTCAGTCTAAGGAAATAACATCTCCTATCATTTTCTATTGGTAAAATCAGGCCAAGAAGTCATTAAAAAAAAACAGGAAGGTACTTAGAGGAGCAGGCATAGGTCTGTGTGAATGATCATTTCTGGCTTCCTGTCAGCACAAGGCAGATCTAGAGAGAACCTGGAGTAGAGGATGCCGTGGTTTTGGCAGGTGGATACCTATAGTGACCACGGAAGGATCTTCAGGAGATTCATCAAACAAGATGCAGAATGACTGGAACTAACAGGGGTTCTCCTGTCTTCCTGATCCACTGCTCTACATATCTGTTCACATGGAAGTTCCTGTATAGCAGGCTTACCATGCAGCCAATGCAGCACACTATTCTATGTTACCAGGCTCCAAAAAACGCTTGGAGAGCACGAGAGAGAAAAAGGAGGCGAGGGAGAGAGAGAAAAAGGAGGAAAGAGTGGAAAAGCACAGAGAGAAAAAGAAAGAGAGAGAAAAAGTGAAAGTATGAGGACTGGAAATATTAAGACAAAGCAGTACAATACAACTAGATAGATCATAAGATTCCTGCAATATATTTCATTTGGACAAAAACTATTAGCTGTCTAGAGTTTCTACTGAAGTGGATCCTCAGTTCCTGACAACTAGAAATGCATGCATTATAAATCTTTGTTTATAACATTGTGTCCCAAATAGTCAGAACATTTCTGATGATGCAAAAGATATGTTCAAAGTTTCTTCAAAGAAAGCAGAAAAGAGTACCCAACGTATCTCCATGAGTCCTCTGACTTCTCTCACAGAAAAAGGCAAGCAGGTATTTAAGTACCTTTTTTATGGGAAGAATTTGCAGAGTTTCATATCTGTGCCCAGCTATCTTTTGCAGCTGGTGCTTTCGCAGATACACAACACTCCAGTCTTATTTTGGTCTCCCAAACTATTATTTTGGTTTTAATCTTCCTAATCTTCTTCTGGGGTTGCTTGCCCCTTTTCAAAGCTAAGAACAGCTGAACTGCTGCTACTGAATGTGGGTATGCAGCCACCCACACACAGCTCTGTCTTTGACCTGTGCTGCCTGTGTAACGTAAAAGACATCATGGGCTCATACAGACAAAGAATATATTTGCACGTGAACAAATTCTTGTGCTATTTCCAATTCACCCTCTGAATTTCAAGAGATGGAGAGCAGCATAATATTTAAGTTCAACATTCAATCTTCCACTACCACAACAATGAAAATGCTGGCCAGTTAAGGGAGTGACACATCACAAGCAAATGAATTAATTTCCTGGACAGAGATTTCAGTTTGGCTGAAAGCATCACGATTGCACTTATTTGCATCAAACTGATTAATTCTTCTAACTAAAGTCATATTGTTACATGAAGAATGATGAATGGATGACTAGATGGATATTACCTATGTTATTAAAAACGTTAGCTTATCAAAGGCTTGATTTTTACGTGGCTTCAGCTCAGCCTCTCTTTTCGTAGAACGTTTTGTAGAACACTGGACCCTTATTCTTTGTCCCTAATGCAACTAAATCAGACACATACAGTAGTGGAGTATCTATCTTCAAATATACAATTCATTACAGAACCACAGAATGGTTTAGGTTGGAAGTGACCTCTGGAGATCATCTAGTCCAACCCCCCTGCTCAAGCAGGGTCACCTAGAGCACGTTGCACAGGATCGCGTGCATCCAGATGGGTTTTGAATATCTCCAGAGAAGAAGACTCCTCAACCTCTCTGGGCAACCTGTTCCAGTGCTCTGTCACCCTCCCAGTAAAGTTTCTCCTTATGTTCAGATGGACCTTCCTGTGTTTCAGTTTGTGCCCCTTGCCTCTTGTCTTGTCGCTGGGCACCACTGAAAATAGTCTGGCCCCTTCCTCTTTACACCCTCCCTTAAGATATTTGTATACATTGATAAGATTCCCTCTCAGTTCTACAGGCTGAACAGTCCCAGCCCAGAACTGGACACAGTACTCCAGGTGCAGCCTCACCAGGGCTGAGTAGAGGAGGAGCACTACCTCCCTTGACCTGCTGGCAACATTCTTCCTAATGCAGCCCGGGAGACCATTGGCCTTCTTGGCCACAAGGGCACATTGCTGTATCATGGTCAACCTGTTGTCCACCAGGACTCCCAGGTCCTTCTCTGCAGAGCTGCTCTCCAGCAGGTCAGCCCCAGGCTGTACTGGTGTCTCGGGTTATTCCTCCCTAGGTGCAGGACCCTGCACTTGCCTTTGTTGAATTTCATGAGGTTCCTCTCCACCCAACTCTCCAGCCTGTCCAAGTCTCTCTGAATGGGAGCACAGCCTTCTGGTGTATCAGTCAAGCCTCCCAGTTTTGTATCAGCAAACTTGCTGAGGCTGCACTCTGTCCCTTCATCCAGGTCACTGATGAATAAGTTAAACAAGACCGGACCCAGTACTGATCCCTGAGGGACACTGCTAGCTACAGGCCTCCACCTAATCTACGCCACTGATCACAACCCTATGAGCTCTGCCATTCAGTCAGTTCTCAATCCACCTCACTGTCCGAAATGATAGAATGTGCAAATATATGCAAACTCAAACCATACAAACCAGAGGAGAGATCATATTCGAGGCTGCATCTTATCATTATTCTGGGACTATTCTCTTGTTCTTGGCTTGTACCATTACTGATAAAATGAGACTGAAGACAGTTGGGCATTAAAAAGAAATAATAAAAGAAATAATTTTGCAATTTGAGCAACCTCAAGAAGATGCTTTTTTTAAACTGAATAATTTTTAGAACTCAATATTGCCAAAGCTCAATGTCAGAAAAAGGCTCAAAGCTTTGAGTAGATAGTTACTGACTTATGAATCATGCAGTTTTTAAGATAATCTTTCTGGAAGGAGAGATTTAAACATTTTCTGGAAGAACAGTCATCAGGAACCATCTTTTCTCTTTTTTTTCCTCTGGTCACCTCTTTTAAATGAAAACGAGTGTTCTCAGATAACAGTCTGATGCCAGTATCTCACACAGGGAAGCAAAAACAAGATAAGTCCTCTTCCAAAAAATCCTGGGTACTCTGAACATGATTTCCTCTTTATTTTTTAACCTATCAGAGAAGATGCTTAAAAAAAAAATCAGAGGCAGTCTTTGAGGTTTTAAGGTAATTTGGACATTTTATGAGCCATTAATAAAACTGAAAATAGCATTCCATCAGGCATTTATAAACATATATGGTGTCATCAAATCTAGGGTTAGTCATTCAAGACTCAAGGCCTTCTTTCAGATCTTGCCCTATCAAACTTGTTGTGTGGGGTTATAGCAAGCCCATAGCTGAATTAATGCTCTTCTCTGCACTTACTGACCCTGACCAAATTAGGAAAGTCTTTTGAAAGGGAAAGGAATTAGGAGATATGAGGAATTTAAGTAGTGGTGAGAAGTCTAAAGCAAATAATGCAAATTTCAGTTCAAAAAATCAAATCACGTCAGTTGAGCACTTCTTGTTAGTCCCATTTTCTTCTGAAAGAATTCACTTGATATCTGTTTTAAATAAGGCCTGATAATTTACAGTTAACACTGCACTGCAACATACACTTGCTTAGGTTGTACAGAGCATCCAGTTAGTCTAGGTATGCTTTCATCTCCAGGTTTCTCTGTTGTAAGATTTGCTATAAATCTCATTTGTACTCCAGGCTCATAAGCCCTCCTTTCATCTCAGTCTTGCACTGGATAAGCCAAGCAACGTACATGCAAAGTCTAAAAGGTTCATCTGGATTCAGCTTGTTAAGCTTCTTTCTACTCCATCACTTTACAGACTTTTTTCAAGAAGTATTTGGAATAAAAAAAGCGCTTCTGCTGATACCACTTTTTGTTATACTTTTAAAAGACATGTTAGAAATACAGCAGTAAGTGTTATAAGGCATTTTAAAACACTAGCAGTTTATTTACCAAAGAAGGGGGGGGGGGGGGGGGAAACCTGCTTCTGATGGAAAGAGAAGCATCGGAAAGCAGCATGTTCTGGGAGAAGAAGGGAGTTAATCTTCTGAGAGAAGAATAAAACCTAAGCACCCATAGTCAATGAGCATTATGCTAAATACTCCTGTGGAATGAACACATGTAATACAACTAATAGCTCCTGAGGTTCAGAAGTCCACCATCATGAATCATCTTTCTTGGTCACTGTTTTTCCTTCTCCATCCACATGCATATGCAGACGTGGTGACTGACAATATCTAAGCAGCTTCATGAGACATTACTCAGGGTCTTTGAAATCTCATTGCAACAACCTTGACCCATGTGTGGACATGTCACCATCGGCATCACAAATGCATCCTTCCCTAGGTCCTCTGTGTGAGTACAAGAGATGTGTGAGCTGAGAAGTATGCTTTCACTTGCCAAGGTGATTGTTACCCTTGAAGGAAGCATAAAACAGGGAATGTCTCTGAATGAAGGCTCCCTGTGTTCAAAAGTATAAACTTTATCTCCAAGAGCACTTTCTCTTCTGCATCTCAGCAGCTCTTTGCACTGCAAATGAAGCATTTAAAGGGGAAAGTCTCTTTGAAGACTGCAATTTCCCTGCTCAGACCAGGCTTTGGGAAGGAGAGGGAGCATGATACTGTACAAAGGTGTTGGCTGGCATGAAGAGAGTGAAAGCCTATTTGATGGTAGATATTTAGGAACGGTTCAAGAGAGATATCTGGTTTCATTTTTGCTCATACAAACACTGTTTTCTCTGCATGTCTTTACACCACGCAGACCTCTGGATACCTCGGACCATCTTGGATCATCTTCCATTGGGATTTCCACAATTCTTGCTAGAGACTCACAAGTGCCTGGAGTCACTACTTTTCCTGCTGTTTGCTCAGTTGTTCACATCTGAGCAAAACTGATGCCCAAAGCTACTCAATTAAAGCAATAATATTTGCTTTCCAGAGAGTAGAGAACAAGGCATTATTTCCCCTGGACAGGTATACTCTGCATTACACTTCCTACTGTCACAGCAGGCATCCTCAGCAGGGTGAGCTATCCCTAGTCATCTACCTTCATTTTCTGATCCCACAGTGAAATGTGGTGATGTGGCACTTCACACTGTAGGTTACAGCTGATCTCAGTTAAACAAACAAAGACTCTCACTTGATAGTTCCTATTGCAAATTCAGGTCTTTCTTAAACAGGGTAACTTTTAATCAAGTCATTCCACAGTGAAGCTGAGACATGCACATTATCACTTGTGGGACATATGACATTTCTTAAAATCGTTTACTGCCACAGTAAATAATCAGAGGTTTTCATATATGCATTAGAGTGAAACATCCAGAAGGGAACAGTCATTTGATGAAGATAATCTACATGAAGAATTAAAAAGATGTCAGTTTTGTGCATTTAACAGGAAAGTATAAAAATATGTATATGTAAATAAAAGAGAAGAGAGGGAGAAAACCACATTTATGTGCATGTGTTTTTAGATTAACAGAGTGAGTTCAGGCTCAGCATGCTTTCTGCCTGATGTTCCAGTTGGAGTTACACACACCAAGTGGAATCCTGAGTCACTGAAATTAAAAGCAAATTTTGTCATTGACTTCACTGAATCTTGGATTTTTGCTGAAAAAAATATTATCCAAAAAGATCAGAATATATTACATTATTATTCTTACACATGTAACTATATCATTACAGTTTACTTACCAAAATCCTGAGAATTTTCTCTTGCACCTGGCTGTTTGAATGGATGTACCACTTTTATCTCCACTGGTGGAAAAAATGATGACTTCAGGCTAATTGTGACTACAGCTTTTCCAGTATACTTGTTGGCTCTCCATATCATACCAGATTTCAACTCTGAATAGTAAAAGTGCTCAGCAAAGACAGACATACCAAGCAATTGGTGCCTGTAACAAACAGAAAATAACACAAAGTGGCACACTACTGGATCCTGATACATTTACTCACTCACACATTTTTTTAAGCATTTAGTTCAGTCAAGTACATGGTAAATATCCTTTTTTTTAAATTGCATTCAACATAATCTTATATATGAGCAAGTCAGGTGAGATGCCATAGATATTCCCAAATAATACAGCTTCCAGAATCCTGCAGATTTGCAAGAATCAGCTGCAAAACTATGAACATTTCTCACAGGTTGCACAACCAGCTGTTCAGGACTGACTCAACTCACAGAGAAAGCCTAGGTATTGCCCTGTTTCTGTTGAACCCAGCAACTAAAATAGATGCTTGCTTTGTTGAAGGATCTAGGCCAGTTAAGTCCCCTCCAGTGCCTTTTCTGAAGCTTCTGACTATACCAAGGAGTTGGGGGGCAGGGGGAGTATATCTCAAATCCACCTTGCAGCTTTTCCTGCCACATGAAGTTAGTTCCTATTTTCTGTTTTCAATTTCAATTTCAAATTTAAATTATAGCAACCAACAGGAACCATAAAAGAGTCCAGTTTTGATAAGAGAGGAGGCAGAAAAAGTATTAAAAACAAGATTTTTAGCCTCCATATTCTAGAGCATACTGCAGGTGGAAAAAGGAGGATCCATATCATCCAGGCTCAAAGTAAAAGTGCTGATGCCCCAGGAAACACCAGCCAACTCAAAGGAGAAAGGAGAGGAAAAAATCCAACGAGGCAACTGCCAATATAGGGAGAAACCTCAACTTTGTATTAATCTGATAGAAGCTACAGTGACACATGGTAACCTTTTTCTGACAACGTGCCTGGCATGGAACATCTGTACCACTGCAAAGCATGAAGGCCAGATGTTAAAGGCACTCGAATGGACATGGATCTAACAGGCCCTCAGCTGTGCTTAGCCCAGGCACTGGGGAGCACGGTGGAATGAGGCTGTTCCGTAGGACAGATTTCACCAGATCTGCTGAGGTTTGCTGGAGACTGAGTCCTGGGGGTTATCCAAGCCTCCAACGTCCAGCAGCTAAGGAGGACATCAAGTTTAGAGGAGGACAGGAAAGACCTGATCTAGCTCAGACTCTTGAGCACAGCTCAGACACTTGAGCTCACCCACTGTGACCTTGGACAAATCATTTAATCTCTTTGCTTTTGGCTTCTCTATCTGCAGAAAAAGGCCACTAACAAACACTCAGAGGGGATTCCTGAGGATTAAGTAGCTACCATTTGCTAAAAGCTTGGAAGATGAAGAGTACTGAACAGCAGTATTATCCCTACAGCACAGAAAAGAAGTTCTGACTTTTCATTTTCCTATCAGTAATTTTAAATATACTGTTACAGGCCATTTCTGCTATCCTTTATACTCATTACTGTCTTATGAACAGACAAAATAAACAGGAGAAGGAGGTGAACTTAACTCTATCCCCTGAAAATGACCATTTTATTTCTGACCTGCTAAGAAAAACTCACCGAACAGAATTTTTGAGCAAGTGAACAGCCCCACCATCATAATCACAAGATCCAATATGGGAAATGTCTTTCTCATGGTCATGTTGGATCCAGTAGAGCCTTAGGTCAATCAAATCCAGCGAGATGGCATTTATTTTTCCTGTGGTTCTTAAAACATTTTTTGTATCAATTCCATCAAGGGATACTTGGTATATGCTGGAAACAGTACCATCTGAAGACCAAAATAATAACCTGCAGACAAGAAAAGCGTATTTTGAAAAAAAATATATTGGCAAGATTATGTCATGGTTGCACATTCCTTATTTAGCTGCTCCTGTATGCAGTATTTCTTTCTTATCATAGTGATTCCAGAATAAAAACTAATAATAATGCCAGAGGCTTTCTTAATACATGCTAACCTATTTAAGGAAAACCTCATATACATCTCCCCTTAATAGAACTCTTAAGATTAGAAATCATTTCTAACAACAAAGTTTTGTCTGTTTAACGGAAGCAATGTTACCGCTAAAATTTTACTAGACTTGTTTTCTTATTTTAAAAAACATGTTTCTATTATGGACAGTACAGCTCAGTGCAGGAAGCAGTGAGATACTAGAAATTTCTCTCAAGTAGGTCAAGAAGGAATCAGTCCAGCTTAACCACGAAGCTGTATTGTCTCTGTATCTGCTTTGTTCAGCCATGCAGTCAGAGAAGGAAACTGGAATAACCTCTCAAACCTACAGGGGTCTCCAGCAAACTTGGGAAATGGCACATTTGTGAGGCAGATCTGCATTACCCTCTGCCTATGTTACACTTATGGGGAGGAATCGATCTCCCAAAGTTCTAGTCCAACACATCACTCAGTGGTACTTGACTTTAAAATACCATTTCTATTATTGTTCTCATTCCTTTTTACCTTCCTGCCGGTTATAGCGGCCAGACTATGCTGCCATTAAATTAAGGCACGGTGAAAATAAAGCTCCAATACCAAAATCAATGATGCATTCAAACTACTTTTTTGTGAAGTTATTCATGGATCAGAACCTAGATTTACTGATGTGACTAAGATTAGCAACAGTTCTTCCAAAATGCCAACTAATCCCTGATTCATGTGTGTTTTATTTTTTTTTAAGTTTGGGTTTAGAGGGTTTCTTTGTTTCTGTTTCTTACACAAATTCCAAAAAGCATTACCATTTTGCCTTGTTTTCACAAAATTTTAAGATCTAAATGTACAAAACTATGTAGCATAAAGTCAGCTATACTATGTTTATGTTAATCATATGTTAAAGGCCCCCAAATGGATTAGATCTCACTAGCAAGTGCTGTACTAACTGAGGAAGATTCAGCCTCTGCCTCATGGCTTTTCCACTCTATTACGTAGTCTACATAGTCTACTACATAGTTTTTAATGCATAATTGAAAGTATGTTTCAAGAAGGTCCATCAGATTTTCTACTGACATATTTAAACACTTCATTAATAATTGCTTGCATTTCTATAGCACCTGTTATTTTAGAATCTTTAGAGCTCTGGAAATTTGGATATATACTGGGATTCGTGTTTTACAGATCGGGAAACTAAGAAACAAAAGGTGATTACAGTCTCAGTGCAAGCCTTATGCAAGTCAGTGCATGGCAGGATACAATACAAGCAAACAGGAATATAGCCTTTAAAGTATTTGCTCTCCACTTAATTCTTAATCCTTATTTTCAGCATATCTAAACTCCATTCAAAAAAAAAGAATCTTGCAGCAATAGTTATCTTATTGCTACTAAAATAATCTTATCACTACTAACCAGACACATCTTTCGAGAAAAACAGTTTCTAAGATATCACATTGACCTCTGTTACTTGCGCGAGTTGCACACATTGGAGAGAAGACACTGTTAGCATCAGACTTAGTGTATATTTATGCTTGCTGCATTACATTTGTCTTAATTCACTTCACATACACAGCGCTTAGAATTTTCATACAAGCAAAACACACCAAGGTGTAAAAATGTTAGACTCCCTGGAGTCTACATTCTTTGCAGTTTATTACTAGCTAAGTTGCTTCTCTGTAAGCACATGTGTACAGCTTTAATGCTTGGCGAATCACACCTAGGTGAATATATGCATTTGAGTTTGTCCACAAAGTTTAGTGCAAGTTCACCAAATATATTCCTATAATGCAATTTGTAACATATTTCCCTGTGGCATAAGGCCAGCGCACTTGAGGACTTGTGAGAATTTCCAAAATTGGTAAATATTCAAAAATTCAAAAGCAGATCAGAGAAAAAAATATATACGCTGTTGTTCAGGCCTTTAAAACCTATCCAAATGACAACACTCTAGGAATACTAGTAATGCATCAGGCAGTTGGTTTATGTATAAATGCACAAGGAGAGGGTACATGAGCCTTAATATTAAAATACTTTCACACTATTCTGAGCGACTTTATTGCAAATTGAAAGTGGCAACAAAAATATGTTATTGCTATACCAAACAGAAGCATCTCAAAGTCTCCTCAGCTTTTATTTTTGAAACCTTGAATGGAGGAGCTTTACATGCCAAGATAAATCAGCATGGGGAGACCACTGCGACAATCCATATTGATAACTCTTGAGGAGGCCAAATCTCTGATGTGAGAATAGTTCTCGGTGTGAATGGCTTGGAGCTGAAAGAAGCATCTTTATGATGGCCAAATTACTAGTGATACAGAGTAGCAACAACAGGTTCAGAACCAGTAAGCAGAACAACTGAGGGACAAAGGAAACAGGAGAAAAACTTTAAGGTTAGACTTTTTTCAGAATATATATCAATTTATTTCCCAAGCATACCAGGTCTGGAGCACAAAGGACTCGCACCATTTGCAGGGACATTCTCCTTTGCTCTCCCAAGTCCTCTTTCCTGCTGCCCTGAAACTTCACCATCTTTGAGAAAGAACCAGCAAGGCCTCCTTCCCCTCAGATCTCCTCATTTGCAAAAATCTTCCCTTATGACCAAAAGATAAAGTTTCTGCATTAGACTTCCGTGGACTTTTGCCACACATTTCTCTATTTATTTCTTATATGGTTATCAACCTTTTATCCTACCTGGTCAAAGTTCAAGGAATTATCATTAGACTACAGATAATACAATGTGTACAGACTATCCCTATAGCCTATAAATCACAGTCACAGCATTTAGAATATTCTGAGTCCATTTCAATTAAATTACTAACCTAGTCAAAATTACCTTTGCTCAGCATCAATGGCAATCCTTGTGGGATGACCAGCATCTCTTAGAAGAACTCGGCGTTTTTTCCCGTTCATGTCTGTTGCTTCAATGGTTGCTTTTTGTTTATTGGCCCAAAGAATATCTTGATGTATCCAGTCAATAGCAAATCCTGAAACGCCTTTATCTACGTAACATAGTCTCTGTAAACAAAAAAGTTGACAACAAAAAGCATCCCACTTATTACCCTGAACTTGACTTGCATTACATGGACTACAGTGCCAGATTGTGGCTTCCCATTTCATTTTACTTCCTTTTCTTCCAAACCCACAGAAACTTCACTTTCTTACTCTTTAACCACTTCATTTGGTCATCTTTGTGCTTGCATAAACTCCCTCTGAACTGTATGACCACCTCAGAGGGGGAAACCGTTCTCCAGGGGAAATAAGGAAATATGCTGGACTGATCTTTTAGCTAGAAACATTTCCTGTATTTGGCACACTACAAAGTACCCAGACCTGTACTGTTACAAATGGAAGACTGCCTGGCACACTGCTGCTGGACCCTGATCCTTAAAAATCAGTGTGAAATACATTATCTCCACATGGGAACAGGAACCCTGGCAATATCTCTCAAACAAAAGAAGGTTCTCAGAACATTAAAGTTCAGCCACAACACCCTGTCTTCCCCTCTTAATCGGCCAGATGCAATGAACTGTACAGCTTTTTCTGAACAAAAGATGCAGTGCTGAAAGAAGCATTTACGCAACCATAGAAACCAATAAAAGGTTTGAGAGAAGAGAGTAGGAATTCAAATACATTCTCCTCATACCATTTGTGCCAGTTTGAGTTACAGTAATCTCAAAGACAAATTTCCAGAACGTCAGTTATTAATTTAAAACTGATAGACACATTATTGTCTTCAAAGTTTTGATTTGTCTAAATTTCCTCCCCTTCATCTTTAACTCCATTCACTTGATTCCCAGAAAATACTAAATGTACTGTGAAAGTCAGTAAAACAGCATAGACTCAGGCCTCCCTGGTACTTACCAGAACTATTAAGACAGCAAATACTATTTAAATTCTAAAGTGCCAATCAGTGAACAGGGTTGTTTCACTAGAGGGTATAATGTTCAGTAATTTGGAGATTTCCAGACAACTGATTATCTTACCTCTCGTTTTGTGCCATTCAGGAGAATTCTTTGCAGAAGCCGTCTTTCAGAGTCAACCCAATACACTTTATCTTCTGCATAATGAAAGTCTATAAGTGTTGACTGGCCAGTATCAGCCACCAGTCTTTCATGATTTGTCCCTTCAGCATCAATTCTGAAGATGGCATTTCCATGGCTGAAAAGTAAGAAAGGTGCTGGGTCTGGTGTGGAGAAAAAAAAAGACATCAATTAGATACGTATGGTACTTTTGCCACATTAAATTCTCATCAGTATTATACTAGCCATAGCAAACATTCAGGATCTAACCATCTTTCTCATATTTGTACATTTTAATGATAACATCCCAGGTACATCCCAGAGAACCACTATGACATAAACCTGATGTCCCTTCACATTTACTGCTGAAAATGTGTTAGGTCAGAAAACTGACTCATGAAACAGAAATTGCAGAAGAAATTGTTACCACTAATCTCAAATCCTATGATCTAGGAGGAGGTCAAAAGAACCATTTTATGCATACCTTGCACTTAAGACATTTAAAACATAGTTAGATTTAGAACTTGGTTACCTGACACAACAGATCATGGCATACAAAAAATCTGCTCATTAAGTAATTTTGAAATACAATTATTAATACAGTGCCAACTGAATAATAGTTTTAAAACCTTCCTAATCACTTGCTGAATCCATCTTCCAGCAATGCAAAGGAGACTCTCCATTCATCAGGAATGGATGTCAGCAAGGATGCACTGTCATCAGGTTTTGCTCATATACTTTTGAAAAATTAAATTAGTTCTATTGACAATCTTTGCCACATTTTAACTATCTCTACAATTAACATGAAACCTGAGGCTTTGAACAGCAGACATGACTCCTACAAATTTTAGTCAGATGCTGCACGCTTTTCATGGTTGCAAGGTTGTTTGATTCAACGCCCTTCATATCAGAGGAAAGAGAACAAGTTTGATTTCTCCAGTGAACAGCAAGTTAGGTAGCAAATTCTGACAAGCACCCAAAATGTATTTTACCGTCATTCACCAGAAAGATGACCAGAACTCTGATTTCTACAACAATAGACTGCTTTGTATCTGGACTTTTCAAGGTATTAACCAGTTATAACAACTGCTTCTAGGATGTTAGTGACATCTTTTTCTGCTGCTATTTATACTGAGCCTCACCTTGTGAGAATATTTAAGCTATGAGGACTTGCTTTACGTAAATGGTAAATGAACGCTGAAGTGTAGGCAAGGTCGATTTATCTCAGGAATTTGGCAGTTTTACTGCTTGCATTTTGCCAATTACTTGACCAATAGCATATATATACTTTGTTTTTGCCCTTTCCAGGCTCTGAATTTCCCATCAGGGTCCTGTGAGTGAGAGCTGTAAATGGAATGTGGACTGAAGAATTTCATTTTGTTTGGATTTTCTTTGACTTCAACTGCAGAGGCACCAGTCAGATTTGAGACTTAATATTATCAAGTGTTTGATGAACAGATAAACAACACCTGTCTCAAAGAGCTTACTGTCTTTAAAACATGAGGGTATTTCACTTGGTATACCCATTACAGAAGGATTTGCACTTTGTGTAAGCATAGCATTCTTTATCTGTGACAGTAGCTCCTGAATTGTCACTCCCTTTCCACTAGTGGTATAAATGTTAGTAATATCCTTAGAAAAAGTCTGAAGTCCATCAATAATGTATTAAGATAGGATTGTTCTCTGAAAGATCTGAGCAGAAACATCACTGTGAGTTAACATTTTATTTTCATTCCTCTTCAGTTCAAAAGTAAATAGTTTACAAAACATTTAATAAAAAGATAATGCTTCTTTTTTAAAGGGCTAGCCCTGTATAGGCAGGGCTACAAAAATCCAGCTTGGCTCTTTGTGAGTGACACTTTGCTGTCAATAATAATGATTCTCCCAGTTCACTGAGGTAATTTTGCTGATGCTGATTTGGGAGCCACACAGAATACTCTTGGTTATGTTCATGGTCCCAAAGGGTACATCCAGAGAGACTTGAGTACATCCCCTACTTCTTGGGTCACAAACATACCCTGCCACAGCACATCTCCACATTAAGATAAGCCCCAAGTACACACTAGTCACAAAAAGAAAACTTGAACTCCTGGACCAGAAGGGAGTTCTAGTGTGTCCCAGACAGGAACTCAAATCAGACATGCAAGAAATCAAGATGGAGAGGTGAGAGGTGAACTTCAGAGCACACCCACCTCATATCCTAGACAGCAATGTTTATTTCCCCAGTGGTATCAGTAGAGGATAAGACTATGGTTATTCAAAGGCCATAACTGCGTATATTTTCCTCTCAGAGGGGCTAAAAACTTTTAAAACTTAAATGCAAATTATATGTTCAAAAATCAATTTGACAATTTAGGACAGAGGGAAAGAGAAAGAACTCACAGTAGCATTCATGTTTATTAACAGAGTATCTACGGACCAAACCAAAAATAAGGACTTCCTGTCCAGCATTTCACAGCACTGTCCCCAGAACCTAAATACACTGGACTGGTATCAATGCCAATGGACTGAAAAGGGCAAAGGGAGCAAAATCTTACGTAGTGCTATGTTTTTCTGGAAGTAGTAAGGACAGGATAAGAGAGAGAATTTTGAGTTATTATATAGTTTACTCCTCTGAGAGGGAGTAGATCTGCTTAACAGGAAGCCATGTTTTGGGTTGTTTTTTTTTCTCTCACATGTTCACTCATCTTCCTACCACCATACTTTCCTTTCTCCACTGGCACTCTTTTGTGACATCTGCTTTTCCCCTTGCCAGTTACCTGCACACTACAGGAGGCAGTTTTTCAGTGAGCAAACCAAAGCATCGGTCCGCCTTCCAGTAGCTGAATTAAGTCAGCATTGTGAATAGGGAAGCAACAGGCATGATTTACTTTGAAAAGTATGCTAACTGCTAATTAAAACTCTAAAGCCCTTTTTTAGTCATTAGGAAAGAAAATGACCTTACCGTTCACATAGCAAGACCATTTGTCTATATCCAAAGTGTAGCCAGGCAAACAGGAGCAGATATAGGACCCTGGAACATTGATACAGCTTTGGCCACAGGTTCCCAAACCACCTTCGAGGCATTCATCAATATCTGAAAAATGTTTTGAACAGATCAGGATAATTCAGCTAGCAAAAGCAAGAGAAAGATGACCCTGGACACAGAAAGCTGCTAATAGGTTAATTACAAAGTTTAATTTCCCACCATTAGAAGAGAAGGATGGCTATATTGCTTCACTTACTGGTTTTGGAATTGTTAATTTGTTTGTTTTCATAAGTTCAGTGATTTTTTTTTTTTTTTAAAGAAGACAGACCAGGAAAATTTTCTCTTCCCCTAGTGACTGGGCACTCTACACAAATAGTCCCTGATTGCCCCAAAATAGGGAAAGGACTCGTCTGCTACTCTGTGATTTGCATTATCCTTTGCTACGCAATTATGATACTCTCATAACCTCTGCCTGTGGCTGCTTCCTTCTATTATTATCCCCCTTTCCACAGTAACAATTTTGCAAATAAACCACCAGGCTCTGCAAAACATACAACTGCCAAAGCACTCCCAACCTGACATTTTGAATTCAGTCAAGTCTCAAAAACATACGTGATACATTAAAGAACACTATATTCTGAGAGCATCAATCCCAAGCTAAACACCCACCCAAGGCAACAAGCAAGTTAATTAGAAACTTGACTTTTAAATGATGGGTTAGCCCAGAGCCTTTATTAATTAAAAAGATAATTGTGGTATGTATGTTGCATTATTAGGGCTTGAGGCAGTAGCTATAAAAGTGAAGGATTTTTTTTTTTAAAAAAAAAGGTCACCACTGAGGAGCATATTTTACACTGAGCGGGGAAGATATTAAGCACTTTGTCAGTATTCAGCACCATTAGGGATTGTCCCAGAAAGTTCAGAGAAACTTAAATTCATACTGAGATCAAATGGTAACTTCTAGAGGTTCATGACATCTGGCAGTATTGTATCCTTGTATATTTCTTGGTATAACAACAGTGAGGGTTGCTCTAAGAATCAGCATTCACCCTGTCCAAGATCTATTTGATGTCTGTGCCTTAGTAAAACAGGACGGTTTTTCTTCTGGATTTTAACATTACAGTGTTTGAATTTATACATACAAGAAAAAAAGAAGCAACATGAGTTCTTTTTAAGGGACACATTTGACTAAGCCAGTGCAGGACACTGAATCACAACCAAATCTACATATATATACGCACATATGTATTAATATATTTTTGTGTATATATATTTATACTCGTGACCAAGACTTCAGAGGAAATAAGGAAGAGCTTCTTGGGTAACACAGCATTTGAACCATGTGCAAATTACCACAGGGCTTTAGGAGGTCTTTAAGTGTTGGGTGAACATCCACCTAGTTCAGAGAAGGCATCTCACTATAATAAACCGGTAATTTGATCAGCTCACTCCAGCACTTTGAAAGGAACTTTTCCTGTTTGCAATGTCAGGTTAGTGAAAGCTAGCAGATGTGGTCCGGGGAACCGTCTCCCTTAAATGCTTTTAAAATCTCCATATAGCAGAAGAGTTTAGCGGGTTTTATTCTGTGTCAAATAGCAGTTATTCAAAAAGAAAGTTGATGTTTTACAGATATTTAATGTGACCATAGAGATTGGGGAATGCTTCCATATTCTTTTCAGAGTTGTTCCACAATATGTTCCACATGGCCAATAAACTAATTTTCATAATGTATGAAACATAATCAGAGCATGTGCAACTAACTAATTTTTGTTTTAGCAGATTAGAAAGGCAAAACAGAAGCATTTTCAGCAACTTAATTCCATAAAGCACTTTAATGCCAAACTGCATTCTTCTTCAAACAATCAGCTTTCCAAAGAGTATTTTCCCACAGACATGCGAGAGATGTACATTCCATTCTCCACAGAATTAAAGGAGTTCTTGTAAATCCCTTCTAGAAAGGTTTGAATGGCTTAGAAGTTTGCTAATTGGCTACAGAAACCCTGAGCTCTAGATTGCCAGTTCAAATCTAGGTATAACAGGTTAGCCGACAGTGCCTGAGTATCCTTAAAATTTAAGGGCTCTCTGATAGCCTGTACAGGAGGACTTTGGTGACCTCAGCCCATTTTCACAACTACTGTCAACGTTAACAGAGATGTGAAGAAGTCTATTGGCGTGAACATTGCCTTAGTACCTCACCCTGACATGCTAGTTTTCAAAAGGACCAACAGGCTGACTAAGCTAGAGAGCTAATCTGATTTAGTCACCAGTATAAAAGCAGATGATGCAAGACTCAGTTGATAAAGACTATAACGTAATTAATGTTAGTCAATATACTTTTATGGCCATAGTGGCTTGTTAAATAAATATGATTTTGAATATTATTGCTTTGACGAGATCGTAAGTATGGGTGATAAAGGTAGCTGTGTAGATTTAAGACTGTTAAAAAGACAGAAGTCATTTTGCTGATTATTCAATCTCAATAAAGCGCATGTTAAAGAAGAAAGGTAGGCCTGATCTACAGACTGTATCTGGAATAGTGCTTATTCTGAAGAGGATTTATGTTCATGCTGGACAAGCAGCTGACCTCTCAGCAAGTTACTGGACAAGTCAAATCACAATACATATAAAATACAGGAGAAATAAATGACAGTGGGGAAATCATTTTACTTCCATATATGGCAGTGATCAGACAATACTGGAATATTTTTTTATTTCTCAGATACGGGCTGTGAAAGGGTACTGAAAAATTAGAAAGTGTATATAACAAGGATAAAAAAAATGATCTGAGGGTAAGAATAAGCACCTTTCAGTGAGACACACAAACAGCTCGGTCTGTTTAGATTATGAGAAAGAAGATTGGGAGTAGGCTTGATCAAAGTAGATATATACTTTCAGAAAGAAAAAGCACCCAATTTTCCAAAGGGCATTTTAGTCTCTTTCAGGAAAGACTTAACAAGGACTGATGGCTGAGAACTGAAGCCAGGGAAATCAAATTTAGAAATTAAACTCATGTTTTAACAGCAAGTGTGATTTACTAAGGGAACAAGCTACCAAGAAAAAGCTGTGAAGTTGTGAAAAACATCAGTGGACATCCTCAAATCAAGATGAGAATATGAAGACATGCTTTAACCAAACACAGGTTACTACACTATGTACCAAAGTAACTGGAAAATGATCTGTGATTTACAGGATGGTCTTTCCCAGCTTTTAACCATATAGTTAAACGCAAAAAAAAAAAAAAAAAAAAAAAAAAAAAAAAAAAAAAAAAAAAAAAAAAAAGACTCTCCAGGAAAGAGCACATTGATTGATCAGGCTAAAAGAATTTAGGCTGTCTCCCTAGTAACTTAAAGAGGGGATTTGGGGGTAGTGAGTGTGCCAGTCTTCAGCACTACTGAAATTCACATAATAGAGCAAATCCCCCACACGCTGAAAAGCGAACAAGCACCCTAACTGAGGAAAGGAATAATTCAAGAATAATTGCCCAATGAAAAATCAGAGGCACACTGACAAGCTGCTTGGCCATCACAGAACATCCATTCCAGCTGTAAACAGGAAATGCCAACAGACAGTGAGCTATTGTTAAATATGCTGGAGCTCTGTGAACATTCAGTGTTCAGGACACTAACAATGGAAGAAGGTCCTAGGCTTAATATGAGCTCTCCTTTTTGTAAAGGTCAAACAAAACAAAAAAGCCAAAAGCTGTTTCTTAAGGCTTAGGAGAACTTGATCATAAAATGATCTATCAGGTGTAACTAAGAGTGCCTTCACCTGCACTCTTTCTGCCTAAGCAAAGCATGGTTGCATCCTGCTGGAGCTGGCATGTGTATCCTGGCAACCACTTTCCCCAATGGGAACTTTACCCTGTGAAAGAAATCGGCTTAGTGAACACAAAAGCTGTCTGCAGTGCCATGACAGCCAGTCCTGAATGGAAGAATGAGATTCTGCTCAGTTCTCAAAGGCTTCTTTATGCAAAAAATGCCTTGAGAATCAGCAAAAACGATGAATCATGTCATCATGATGTTGGCAGCTCTCAATGACTTTGCATACAAATATGCCACTTTATTGAGAGTCCTGAGAAATGCTCTGATTGCAGAAGGTGGAGCATTAGTATGCCTGGCAGGGATACAGAGAAACCACAGTAACCCAGAATGTGCCTTTCATTATGGCCCCAAATATACAGATTGTATACATAAAATATATACACACAGATACACGCACTCACCCAACCTAACTCAAATTTGGTTCTTGTGGAGTTGGACTACGGATGAATTCAGTCTCCTGTATCCAGTCACCATAATAATCTTATCAATAAGGTTAAACAATAAATTTCATCTGGATTACAAAGAAAATAGCTCATACATTTTATCTGTTTTGTTAAAAACATATAGCTCAAAGAACAGAAGATAGTCACAAATGGAAAAAATGCTCTGTTTATCAACAAGCCACAATAAAAAAGCTGCAGCACATCTCTGAGGGACTGAAGGAGTAAAGAAGTGCAAGTTTATCATTACCTCAGCTCCCTAGTTTTTAAATGGGCATTAAAGTACAACTAGATCTTTCATAATTTTTGAAAGTATAGAGGCTGTGAAGTGCTCAGATAATATGGTAAGAAATGCAATGTAAATAAGCTGGTTATCAGTTCCTGCACTTTTCCAGTCCAGAGCCACAGCAGTGACAGCACAAGCAACCATGTGATTTAGTAGAACCAAAAAAAGTTCTGCATAAAGTAGAACCAAATTTAGATCTGAAATCAAGTTCAGAAACCACTTCTAGACATCTTGAAGAAAAATGGCAAAAAGATCTCAAGGGACTATGATATCTTCTTTAATCTTCTACTGTTCTGGATTCAGATCTCAAGAGTTCGGTCACTAGAATGGAAAAAAAATCATTTTCAGTCTTTCTTTTAGAAACAAATGCTGAGAGTAAATTAGTAACCACAAATTCCACATCAAAGCCACTGAGAAATGGTGCAGTTCTAATTGGTCTCTACTTCCCTGAAAATAGTCTAATTTTCAACATACTGTCACTAGATTGCCTTTCAAAGACGAAGTCCTTGATGTTATCTTCTGGCGCTTTTTGAAAGGCAGCAGTAATTACTGACATCCAGCTCCCTTTAAAATCTGGTTTCATGTTAGATACTAGAACATATCTAGCAATCTATTTGTTTAAAACAGAACACGAGATTAATATCTGCTGTTTTCCATTGAGCAAAACATTGATGATGAAAGCTGTTGCAGTATTATTCACTGGCCCTACAGTCCTGCTTCTCAGCCTCCTTCAGGGTTAAGCTTCATGTGATGTCTGCTGCCATTTCTTTCATTTCTTGTGACAGATTCTCCTCCTTTCTATTTTGATCCAAGTTTTTACAGTTAAAGACAGTATTTGTCCACATCCAGCTGGATCCAATTTCCAGAGAATTCAATGGGAATCTTTCAGTGAACTGGCCTGTGGCTCAGACCCATGTTGAAGAATTCCCTCCTATTATTCAGTAACAATATTTTCAAGCATCTGTCCCAAAGCAGTACAATATGAAGTGAGCTAGCTGGAAGACAGCTACTGAAAATAAGTAAACAAATGTGCTTCAGCTGTACTCTTCCAAAAAACAGGGATACAGTGGGATCCCAACAGATTTATTCCTAAAATTACATTATGATGGGGGTAACCAACACAGTTCCCCATTTCATTGGCTCTTACATGACCTTATACGATGCTTGCAGAAGATAGCTGTGAATTAGCTGCAAATTGGCATTTAATAATTCTCAGAATACAACACAAAAAACTGCAACAGTGTGTCTTCAGAAGGCTGTATGGAGCAAACTAGAGCCTGGATTTAGCTAACTAAGGGGAATTTTAAAAATTGTAATTCAAACAAGAATAATTTAATATTCCATATCACCAGTGTTCCATGACAGGAGAGTGGCGAAGAGCAAGAAAGAAAGAGGAAAAGCTTGAGACACAAGAAGAACAATCTGACCAAAACAGCTGATCTAATTGCAGCTGTCATCTTCAGTTAAAAGAGCAAGAAAGCTGTAGCTCTGGGGGAACACGTAGCACACTAGTCCTAAAGAAGCAAAAAGGGCTGACTAGTCAATGTCAGAATTAGCAGTGATGTGGCAGAATTTAAGAATCCCTATGATTTAGTATAACTTTAATAATGTGGGGTTTGCTTTGCCTTCTTTAAGAACTTTTCTTCAATATTGTGAATCTGTTTTTAAACAACCATCTTCCTTCACCTTTAAAGCTTACAAAGTGAGCACTCGAAGTCAGCCCTGATGCCAAGGTACACTTCCATTCATGCACTATCTAGAACATCAATGTATTGCTCTTGGGTAGCCCAAGACTAACAGTACTAATGTCCATCTTAAATTTGATAATGCAAGGGACTACAGTAGAGGCTTATGGAGAGAAACAGCATCGCATCAGAAAGTGTCTTGGCTTCTAGTGGGGAAAGTATCTAAACCCCTGGAAAGCATGAAAAATGGTGTTGTTATAGGGGTACTTGGGGAGGGCACAGTTGACTGAGCCAAACAGCCACCACCATTTCCTGGTGTCCCTTGTATGCTTATAGATGTCAAACACATTAGAAATCAAAGCTCTCCCAAGACACACTGTTCACATGTTTTTATCTTTTAGGAAGAACAACAACTCCTCCTGCATGGCCAAGACCATTTTTCTTCTAGAGGTAGAGGGTTCTGTGTGTTCACTGGAGTCTAAGAAAGATGAATTTTTAAGGGTAACTTAGTCCCCAGTCCTGACACTAGCTTAAAAAAAAAAAAAAAAAAACAAGATGGCAACATCAAGAAGTGCAGAAATGCTTCCAATTGTATCATTATCTGCAGATAAATAGATGTGTTCAGGCACCAGACTAGTCCTTTGTTTTTACCTCATGACCTGTTCTCCTGTATTTTGCCTCTTATAAATTGTGCTGTTCTGGGATACATAGTTGCCTCAAAGACCTTTCCCCTCTTGGCATACCAAGTCAGGATTCAAATAATCTCTCTTAAAAACTGTATAAAATTATGTGAAACATTTAGGGTTAGATTACATTATGCTTCCTCATGACTAGGCAGCCTTTGATCTTTGAATATCCCCAGAAATAAAAGGAACTAATTAAGATATTAAGCCAGGTAAGAAGAGCACAACCTAGATCTCCATCTGCAGTAGCAGGATGGAAAATGAATCTAGAAAAGCCTATGCACTTTCCAGTAAGCGTCCTTTGTGGCAGCTCTCTAATAGAGAGCCAATACCTCCTCAGTTCAGGATAGGCCTTACAGCTGGCAGGACGCCACACAGTCACAGACAATAAAGAACATTTTACAGTTGGTATATTTATTACAGCTCACCAAGGATGGTCGCCAAGCCACAGTTCAACTTGCTGTCATTGTTCACAGTTCACTGGTATGCGTCACGTCTCCCACTCACCACTTTTATGCCCATTATTACCTTCAAAGTCTGCCTCCAGCTTCCTACCACTTGCTTCCACTGCATCCTCTGTCTCACATAATTAATGAACTAGAATTTCATACGTCCGGTCTTCTGGTCATGACAGAGCTTGTATATCCAGCAGACACAAAAAAGAACAGGGGAAATCCATTCCATCAAAGCATCCTTTAGTCCTGTATTTCATCTCAAAATTCTGTGCCTGTGCTTGCTCCTCTGTAATCCAGTGGTCTCTAATTAAAAAGATACCCTAGCACATTTTATTTTTTGTTTATTCTATGCTAGACAAGGTAAAAAGATCTTTGCTCAGGGTACGTCATAGTAAGTTTAGCTGTTACAGAAAACACTACTTCTATTATTATTTCTTGCACAGTTTGCTGAGCTACCAGCCATCCTGTTTGGGTGCTTTATCTAGTCTCTCCAAGACTGGTAGAACAAGAGAATAAATCTAGCTTTCAACAGAAAAGACACAACATAGGGCAACTTCTGTCTCCGTTAATGGGAGAGCAACACATGTCAGTGTGCAAAATAAGTTGACCGAAACAGAAGAATGAATGCATCTTTGTGGCATTTTAACCTTTGATGCTATTTAGAATGGACTTTGACCCACCAAAAAACAGCCAAGCAATCGCCTTCATTTCAGTATGACTGTCCTGTTAAAACTGAGGTCTCAACAAGGCAATACAGTAACATTTAAGTTATAACTAATGTACTTCCTAATTAGCCCATAGAAACTAGGTTAACATTAGCAAATAGCATGGACTCGCAGAAGAGGATCTGTAAAGTGCAACAGCTGCTGAGGATCTGACCTACATACATCTCAGGGTGGGGTTACACAGAACCAGTTCGAGTCTGGTCCTGTGGACTGAATGCCCATTAGCAGTAGGGAGGACAGGTGCTCTCCCAGGGTGCACCTACTGGTTCAGGTTCACCCAGGGGGAATCCCATTTGTGCACTTTGAGGCTGCTCTGCAGTGTGAGCAGAAGCATAGTAAGAGGGAAGAGTATGGAGATTCACTTCAGAAGTGTGCTCCTCATTCAAATTCAAGCATCAGCATGGAAGTATCCTAGGTGTCTTTGGCTCTCTGATAACCTTCAATCAGGTTTATCATTTGTACACAAAAATGCCTAGCTCCTCCTCCCTCAATATGAGAACATTTAACATGCATACTTCTCTTTTCTGCTTACAAGCTAGTATTTCTTGGCAGAATGCACGGAGGCACCTGTTATTAAATCACTGGAATCACGTCAAGAACTGAGTCAGAGCTTCTGAAGCCCAAGCAAACTGTGGCAAAAGCTTAACTCCGAGTATTAGGCTTGTTTGCTTGAAGCCTTACAGAGCATTTCCTCTTCTCCTTAACATACCCAGTACTTCACTGACTCTGCCTTTCTTAAAAAAAAAAAATTGAACTTCAAGGTATCAGAGTGGAGAGAAGGGTTCTGTCATTGTCTTACACTTCTTAAAGAATAAGAATCTGCATTTTAAATGTTCCAAAACACTAGAGATTATTACAGTAATGTTAGCGTCATACACTTCACCCACAGTCCTACAGTATGCAACACGATTTGTGTATAGTTTGAGATGTATTAACTCTATATAAGTGCACAGACCTATGCATACCAATATGAAGTTTTTAAAGTTATCAAGCCTACACTCAAGTATATACTAATACATATATATTTACATCATTAAAGTACTCTTTCTATATGTATATAGAGATATAAAAATAAATCCATACACAAATCACACATATATAGTAGCACAAATATGTGCATACACATGTGTTGAAGATACAGAGACACTAAAGCAAAGGAAAGAAATTTTGGTAACCAGGGAACAGTTCAGATCTCTTTAAAAATCATATATGCCCCAATCCTACTGTCTGATAGTTAAACTGACAAGAGACTGATTTCTGAATAACAAACTACTAAACAAAATGACTTCTGTTGGTTCTGAGAAGCAAGTGATATGAAAAAATTGATTTACTGCCTCTGCCAGTACGGCACACAAACACTCTGTAAAAAAAGTTCTTTAAAAATTATAAAGCTCAATTAAGAGAATACAAATGTTGTTTTCATAATTGTGAATGGTCACTTACTTACCTATACAAGTGGAGTTTTCAATCTCTAGTCTGTATCCATTAGGACAGTTCCAGTGCTGCAGAGCTGAGAGGCTGACAAAACCAATTTTAAAAACCACTGACAAAAAAGCAACATGGAAGAGAAACATAATCTTGAGGTTTTGAACTGTCGCTAGAGGAGAACAAGCTTGTATTTGGTCATATCCAGGACAAGATGAACACATGTAATCCCCAAAGGTTTCTGCAATCTCCTGCTTTATACTCAGACATCTTATCACAACACCAAGTTTTATCTTTGCCTTGCTTTTCTTGTCACTTTAGTCCTTACTGTGTCTGACTACAACCTTGAAGAAATTCCTGGGGGATTTCTTCCCCACACATGTCGTTTTCTCTGTCTTTTTTTTTCCCCCCCTCTTTTTTGGAAGCCAAGTATGAAATGCCTGACACTCTTGCCACAAATTTAACACAGCTTAAAAGCAAAGCTTGCAAGGATCATTGCAGATTTCCTCGCGACAAGCAAAGCTGCTGTTCGAATCTTAAACACGGAGCAATTGAAAAACTATTCACCACAGCCCTCAGTGGAGTTTAGTGAGTGAGATCTCCAGGTACTGTCCTTCTCCAAAATGTAGTTGCTTTATACATACAAACTTGGAGGGACTCCTCTTTCTTTTTAAAGCCCTGCTTGCCCCACCTCTTCTCTTTTTAGTACCACTTGAGTGAACCCTGTGTTTGCAAATAGTAATGTGGTCAGTTCCTTACTACAGGGAACTGAGCCAGAATGCAGATACCCAGCCACTCATAATAAATACATTCTGCAAAAGGAGCCCCTTATGTTTGAGAAGTACCTGCTGCATACCAGCTAAGTTTTATTTCTCAGAGACTGTAGCCCAATTTATACCATGCATGTTCAGTCATGATTAGTTCATTTTTATAATGTCATGTGTTTTACTACCAGAAACAAACTTTGTCAAACTATGTTCATGCAAAAAGAAAAGAAAAAAATTCCCTCCAGTTTCTCCAATCTATTTCAGCTGGAAATAAACATTGGCTTAGGAATTGAGACCTAGGATATGCATTTGCAATTCGGATTTCACAGAAGTCACAACTTTCTCTCAGGTCTGAATATAGTCCTTCTGCAGCTTTAGGAAAATACCTACTGTTAGAATCTAAGGCAACATGTTCTGAGACTGCAATATCTCATGCATGTTCTAGCATATATGTGCACATAGGTGCTGTAAAACACTACTGTTCTGATACAGTGCTCTTTTACCCTTATTTTATGAAGGCATGTACACTAGAGAAATTCCAGGTGAGTCAAGCTCACTATTCCTCCAGCACTGAAAAAAAATCTCCTTTTCCCTAATCCTTTGGCCCACATCAGCAAAGCTCTAGAGCACAAGCGTAAGTGATTTGCTGAATTTTTAATGTGCTGAGATTTAAGCAGGCATTTAAGTGGTTGACTGCACCAGGGTTTGCTGCTCTAACTGTTGTGAGGCATTTCAGTTCTGCTGCTTTTTTCTTTTCCCTTTCTTTTTATTTCTGCAGTATTGTGCTAGAATACTAATACAACAGCTGGAAACACCAGCAGCATCAGATGGTAACTTACAGCTGCGTGAGTTCCATCCCTGGGAATTCTTTGCCCTTCTATTTGCCTGAATTGATATGAGTCTGGATTTGCACTAAAAGAAAGTAAGAAGCATGAAACCTGATTATAAACTGTGCCACTCTCCACCAAAAGCAACTGTTTCTTGATGTTTCTGTGCCTGTGTGTAGCCACAGTCTGCTTGCTCAATCCTCACTGCCACAACTAATGCAACTAATTAAATACGGACTCACAAATGGAAGCCGTATTTTCATGTACCCTGTTCAGAACTAAGTGTCTATTCTGCATGCTATAAAATATAATAATAGTAATGTAAATTATGCAGGGTCAGACTCATGCCAAACAGCACTTGCTTCTCCAAATAGTCCCCTGGAAAACAAAAGGGGAACCAATGTGAAAGTTTAGTAATGTCATACCATCTAGGATTACAGGATCCTGCCCAGGAACTGTGGTATGTTCCACATGAATCTATTTTACTAATTCTGTAGCTGTCGATTCCTCCTCATACAGTTTTCCTCTGTGTTCAAGCTGGGAGCACACAACCTAAAAAGCTCAAAAGGAATGTGTCACTCCTCTGTGAGTAACCACCAGCGGAGTGCTTGCTAGATTGCGAGGGTGGCTGCCCGAGCAGAGCTCTGATCTCTTCCAGGGGAGGCGCCGACAAACTCACACAAAGAGACAAAACGAATAGGCTCTCCTCTAAAACCCAGAAGCAGTTTTTGTTACTCCACAGACTTTCACATTCTTTTAGTCTCTCCTTCACACGTACTGTCTTTTCCAAACATCTCCTCAAATCTCTTCCCCCCATCTATTTCCTCTTTTTGCCTGTACTCAAAACACAAGTCAAAGACATGTCCCAGAATTTCTTTTTTCTCTCTAAGATAAAAATGGAGAGAGAAAGTCTGACATGTCAATACCACAATGAACTTTTCTGGAAGAAGATATCCCTTCACTGCAGTCAGATAGAGACTAGTTAGTAAAGTGATTAATTTCACTGTCCCAGATATACAGGAAGGGTTTAAAAACAGGAGAAAAATCTCTTAATAGTGCAATTTTTTTTTCCCCCTCAAAACCCAGATATGCCTCAGACCAGAACTAGTGGCCAGATTCACTATAATATGATCTGGGCCTGAAGATGTTAAGTCAGTTACTTGAAAGCAGATAGAACCAATTATCTTCTCTTAGACCAAACCAGAAAGTTCTCAGCAAAGTACAAAATTCATCAGGCTGTACCACAGCTAAACTTTCCAAACATGGCATTTTTCACCAATGGGTTCAGAAGACCAACACTGTAGTTCTTTCCCACCTAACATCATTTAGCATTTAAGGAGCTGTTTCAAATAAGTTTCTACAAAGCAAGCCACTGCTCACACCCACAGCTAATAAGCACAGTAATTTACTTCAGGTTAGCATTCATACAATAAATTAGACTAGACTTATTTCTGAATCAGTCCAAGTGATCTTAAAATGATCTCTCCTTATACACTCAATGCTAAGAACTGACCTAGTTTAATTTGACCTGGTGTCTGAAGAGACTGATGTACTAACAATAAATAAATATCCTTCTTTTCCTTTCTTTCGGACTTCCCACTCTCTCACCTAGTTTTGGAAGGCTTTCTTTGCCTTGGTTGGTAAAGATCAGCTAGTGATCCAACTGAAAAGGGTCTTTTCCCCTATCTTGACACAGGGCTGTGATTTTTGAGTTCAAGGACACAATGTTCTGGCTGTTTCTAAGCTATGAAAGAAATCACGTTCTCCCATACTCTCCCAGGGCTTTCAGTATCTATATTGTATTAATTAGCACTTTGTTTAAATTATATATTGGCTTTTATTCTTGCTTACTACACATTATGCTAACTTGTCACCACTTCAACTTCTTTTCCTGTCAGCCTCTGGAAGTTTGAGCCTTGTCTTATGCATATTCTAATCTGGTTAAAATTATATTTTACAGGCACCACAATCCTAACTGCTGCCAATACAGGTTAATGACGAAATGAAGAAGCTTAGTTCCCTGAAATAGCATAGGAAATGTATAGTGATTATTTTTAGTATGAGTAGTCTAGAGCAGCGAGAAACACTCAGAGATGCACAATCTCCACCAAACAGCTTTGAGATCCTTCCCAATAGCCCAAGCGATTCTACTAGGCCTTGAGTCAAAGTGCTCACAGAAATGGAATTCTATTCAGAAAGGGTATTGCAATCAGAGAAGCAGGTGACAGACACAGGCAGCTGTTTAATGACACTAGCGATTTCTGACAAGGAAAAAAAGCAACATTTTTGTAAACCATACCTTACACTGACTCACCTAGGCCCGATCTCAGGATTGCCAGCTCTGATGAACATACTTGCTCTGATCTAACAGTGCTTGCTTGATTCAGTACCCCTAATGTCCTTTCAGCAGGTTGAATCCACTTTGCGGACAATTCTGACATAGGGGACATTATACAATATTAAAGTGCCTGTCACCTGTCAGACAGAGCAGGGGGGGAGGCACAGCATGAGAGAAAGTAACATATTCTTGTGATATCTAAAAGCCAGGAATGCTTGAAATCTCCTCCTGAAGTACGATGGTCATTCTTTTTTAGCCTCAGGCATGTCACTTATTGTTCTCTTCAACAATTTGGAGATGATATTTAGCTGACAGGATCCTGTAAGTTAATTTATGAATAAAATTAATTAAAGAGCATGGCTTTAATCATGAAAGTTTTACAAAAACCAAGTGCTCTTGTAGATGATCTCTTTCCAGTTGTCTCAGTTCATTTCATAGCACCAATGATGACAAATACCCCCAAAATTTCTTTTGGCAGTTTGAATTTCATGTTTTTTCTGATAGGGTTACAATTTCTCATATTATAATCTGATTGTAAGGAAAAGAAAAAGACACACAAAAAAAGTCATTGAAACCATAATGTTAATTATAACCAATATTATCTTCTTTAAGCATTTTTTTTAAACATTTTGACATATACCTTTCACCAATTGCTGTACTGTGAATATTTATTTCATCAGACGGACCACACTGCAATCCATAGAAGGATCCAGAAAGAAAGTTAAATATGCTCTCATATACAGAGAGTCAGAACAACAATGAAACATTCTGCGGGGAAGCCGCAGAGCTTGTTACTGACTTGTGACATTTATCACTGCTAGATGACCACATTAGGCCTCTGTGTTAGGAGATATTAGTAGTTAAAATAGCATGATGAAATAGTATTTGGCTCTCTGAAGTGAAGCTAAAACTTTAACAGGTCTTTAGTTACCGTGACTAAGGTCTAAGCAGTTTATTATGCAAGAGTATTTAAGAAAAGATCTTAGTAACAGGCATGACATTACTTCACTATTGCAGGTCAAAAAGCATATCCTCCCCATAGTGTTTTGCCTCACAGTTACTTTCCATCCCTGAGATGGCTGTGTTTCACTGACAGTGACATGATTCCTAGTACATGTACTGGAACCAGACACTCTAAAGGTCAGAACAAAGGCACTGATTGAAATCTGGCACTGATTTTCAGAGTTGATAAGCATTCAAGACTTCCATTGATATCAGTAGGAGATCAATATTTTAAAAAACTGTCCATGGGTTCTTATTTTGAAGTCCATTTATCAGAGGTACTGCCATTTCCTATGGACCTCCTCTTTCCCCCCATGAGTTCTGGCTGGAAAGATGACTAATTAAAGCAACTATTTCAGTCAAATTCTGTCTTCCATATTACAGACCTTTTCAGATGGTTCATCCTCTTTGTGATCATGCTGCTCTTTAGAAAAATGAACACCATGAACTACTTTAAGGTTTTGTTTTACAGCTGCTTCACTGGCTATGTGGAATAGAATTCGTATATTTACCAATCTAATTCACTTTTGTTGTTAGATTACCTCATTTCCCTTGGTGCTTCTATTACACTAGTTTGGCATACTTCCATGAACACACACATGCATAAGCTTACATGTGTGTATCACTGATACAAATAAAGACAAAATCAAACAAGATGGATTATAAATAAGTAGAAGTAGAATCAGGCATTGTTATAGCCAGCTTTCCACAGCAAAAGCACTTGAAATGAACTCAAGACACTGAGATTACCAGAGATGTTGTCAGTGCCCAGTACTCAACTCTGTGAATAGACTGCAAGATGCTCTCAGAGGCTGCCAGACTCTGGAATTCTCTCCATCAAAAAAAAAAAAAAAAAAAAAAAAAAAAAAAAAAAAAAAAAAAAAAAAAAAAAGGTTGTTACACCCTACCCACAACAGCTATAAGAGTCCTGCATATGGTTTTCCAATAATGTATTAGGAAAAAGTTGGTAGAGAAAGTAGCAAGAGACCTGCAAGGGGCCCAGCCATAGAGGAGGCAGCCTGACCCGATGCCACCCCACAGACAGCCTCACAGCTGCAGAGAGCAGTGCCAAAGAGCCTATCACAGACCCAAATGCCATGGTGAGAATGATATCCCAGAACTTGGCATCTAAGTCCTGCAGCTACCAAACACACCCTGCTCAAGGCCACAGCTGTCAATTCTGCTCCTGGATAGAGACAAGGATGGCAGTGGGAAAGAAGGCAGAGAGACTAAGTACAAACAGTAGTCCACTTTATATTTAACTCCAAAATATTCATTCCACGTACTTTAAAGCTTCAGACAGATTCTGTATTGCTGGTCAGAGTGTGAATATGGAGGCTTCAGTCTGGATGCCAGTAACAGTGGTGATTTCAGGAAAGGAGGAAGCAATTCTAAGCAACAGCCTCTGCCTCCATGTCCTGTAAAACACTACTGCCCTACAGAAATCCCATTAGATTACCTGTAGGAGCCAAAAATAGTAACATTCCCATAGTGTTCTTAAAGAAAATGAAACAACCAAACAAAGGCTTGGTCTCAGGGACTGATCAAGCAAGCAGTGAGCACTGGGTTAAGTGCTAAAGACGAAGGAATCTCAGTTTGTAATAGACCAGACTACAAGTGATTGCTCAACTGGCAGATAAGACTGAAGCAAAGTGCCCATAAACGATCACATACATTCTTACAAAATGTCTACTCAGCTGCATGCTAATGTACATTTTCTGCCTCACCAGTGTGAATGAACAGATCCTGAAAGATATATTTACGTCCTTCACAGTTACCAGTATCTGTTAGCTGGAATAGCTTTTGACTTAGACTAGGTTGTCAACTGACAATCCGGAGAAAGCAAAGGTGGAATCAGGCACAGTTAGACTTTGTAAACTAAAATATATACAGGGTGCACCGGCAATTCTGTGCCTGCTATAACCATATATGCAGGGTATTAAAAGATTCATTCATTCTATCTACATCCCTGCCACAGGCTACCTTGTGTGATCTTGGCAAGACTACTTAAGATCTCTGCACTTCACTAGCTTCTTTTTCTTATTGTAAAAAGAAGTGATACTTCCCTTTTGCATGAAGGAGGGATGTTTAATTTACTAGTGGTTACAAAGCGCATTTGAAATCCTTTTACGGAAGGCAGTATTCAAAACTGCACAGTAATTACTAATTTATTACTGCTGCTAAGATCACAAAGAGAACAAATTAGGCCACCAAATAAAGAGAAAAGAGAAAATTAATTTGGGTTTATACATTATTTGCACTGGCACTAAAAACCAGACTTCATCCCAAGTGGTGTTGCAAATCACTGACAATTTTTAGATACCATTTTTATTGTCACTCGCAGCATGCAATATAAGTTTACTTATATACAGAAAAGCACAGTAAAGATACCTTTCGTCACAGGAGATACGTACATGTTTATACTTCGTGTCTAGCAGAAATCGTTACACTGTATTGTAGAAATTTTTATTTCTCAAAAAACAAACCAAGTTTGTTAAATAAAATTCCTATTAGTGCTATGAGATAAAAAACACAGAAGCCCTCTGCGATTTTACTAGAACTAGCACACCACATCAGTAAGAATATGTCAGCTAGCTTAAAGTACTAAGAAAGCATTTATGGGATTCACTGCCTTGTACAACACACAAAAAATTACTTAACTCTCTTAAGTCATTTCACAAATTACCAAACTAAAAACACAATAATAATGAGCATAGTAAATGGACCAAAAATCACCATTTATAAGATTTACTGCAACCTATTATAGCACCCTTACTGAAAAGTAGAAGTACTTAGGGGCCATTCTGTATAATATTGTAATACTACTGCAGATAAGGTCAGCTGGGCATCAGCATAAAATTAAAGAAGGTAGTACCCACCCAAATCCTTCTTGGTAATGCCCATGAGAGAGAGTTTGATGTACCTCTTGGGCAGTGCTTTGAAAATTAGCCATAGGTGCCCAGTTTTCCAAAATGAAACAAGACTCTAGTAAGGGGAGAGGGGCAGGGGAAATCTATTCTGAGAGTTTGCATGTGTTTCCCAATGCTAAAGAAACCTCTCTATTTGTGCAAATGAGCTTGACTGCCTTATTTGGAACTGGGCTCACAGGCAAAGCAGAATGCGTCATAAGAAAAAAACCCAAATACCTAAAATATCTAGGCCAAATAGTAAAATTCTAATAATATCTATACATCTCCAGATAGATTTACAGGAGGACCTACCTCACGTATGTTGGCACAGAAGTCAAAGACACTGATTCGTGCATAAATTCTCAATGCGCGCAGCCGTTCATTGCTGTAAAACATGTGGACCAAGGGCGAGGACTCTCCACAAGTGTTGTCGGATCACAGGCTCATCATCACGTTCCAGGATTAAATACCCAGAGTGACAGCTCTTTGCTTCCAGACACTAAAGAGAAAATGATCCTGCACCCAGTGAAGTCAGTATCAAACTCCCACTGAGTGCACTAAAAACTCTGGACTAGGCCTATCTTATGGAAGGGACAGATTCTTGCCCTAAATCATTCACACAGCTCTAAATAAGCACATTTCCTTTTTCTACCACAGAAACCTGAAAGGGACTAGGTTCTTGTGTAAGAAAATATTTCAGTCTTACGCTCTCTGAGGGTTACTTAGGCATTTTTAAAGCCTATATAACTTACCTCAAGCCTGGTACTCTAATATAAGAGAAATATTAGTAAATGCTATCAAGTTTTTAAAAAATATTAGTAAAAATAAACGTAAAATAAGAGTAAAATCTGATTAAGGCTTCAGGATGTGGTTTTCGCTGTATGTAATTTTACACCTGCCCCAAACACATATGCTGCCATTGCATGAGCATATCAAATGGACATTTCTTTTTTCACTCTTATGTCTCTGAGAGGTTTGAGCAGTGCATGCTAACAAGCAATTCAGATCAAAATTTCTTGTTCTCTGCTACCATAAACCATCACCTGTTCACTCCTATGAAGCAATGCAATTATACCTTCAGAAGTGATCAGTTATTAAAAACTCTCTTCAAGTCACAGGTTCTTGAACTGGATCAAAAATTTAACTATTACAATGCTTTTGCCAAAAGATGAGGAAAAAAAACTATTAAGTGCAGAAATATTCAAAAGAAGCAAGCACCAAAAATGTTCAAGACAGAATGGTTGCCTGTGCTGCTGCATGGCTCTTGCTTACAGACACACCCAAGCAGAATAAATGATGTCCATATTTTACATCATATTGTTTTTATCAGGATCCATCAGATTAAGCATAGGGTTAAAATCAAATAAATGTACATACAGGAAAAGACTGCCATAACTTAGTTTCGCATGTTTAATATAGATCAACTTATTATGAAAATTAATTTCCAGCATTGTCAGGATTTCTCTTTAATTCCTAGAATAACCAGCAGGACTATTCCTGAAGTGATGTGGTCACTTTTCGCTAGTTTAGTGGAAATATGAGTCTTTCCAATGCAGCAAAGCTCTTGGCAACCATTGCTCAAGCAAAGTGGTTAGATCTTGAAGGAATCTTCCTGAAATTTGAGTACTGAACCAAAAAGCAATTGCTTTTTGCATGACTACTTGAATTGCTGAGCTACTGAAAAGCAGAATCTCCACAGAACTAGAAGAAATCAGCCAACACCAGAGAAATAAATGGTACACCAGATTGTAAATGGCAGTCACTTTACCTTTTTACAGTCTCATTATTTTGGCAATGGATATGATAAGCTCTGTGACTGGCACCTTTATGGCAACTAGCACTGCTTGCAAGCCTCTACCTTACTGATCTCTATTTGTCTACATCTTTTATAAACATTAAAGTTTCTCATAAGCTGCTGAACTATGAGGATGGTGGAACTGCTATGAAGCTGCTGTATGTAAAAAAAAAAAAAAAAAAAAAAAAAAAAAAGAGAGAGAGAGAGAGATTAGAGAGAGAGAGAGAGAGATTAGAGAGAGAGAGAGAGATTAGAGAGAGAGAGAGAGCTCTGCCTCTCTTGCATAGAAGTGCCAGGCAGAACACAGATCCCTGATGGGTACCTAGGCCAACTCCTTTAAAAAAAAAAAAAAAAAACAGCCCACCACCTAGGTGTTTTTGTATGTGTTCATGCATCTGTGGTATTCACTGGTTACTTACAAATGTCAAGTTTGTATAGCGATGCAGGGAGGACATTCAGTTGCATCTTCATAGGCTTCTTTACCATCCTGAAAATCTCAGTCATCTATAGCATCCTTAACAGGCCATCAATCACCTCTAGGGACTTTCTTGGTATAGTCATTTTTTGAGATAGATTTGAAACACGTGACTAAAGGGACACCTCATCTGTTCTATTCGTCTTCTATCTATAAAGCAAGTGGTTTGTGACCTGCCTGTCACCATCTTGAAATTATCAAGATGTCGCAAGTGTCCTCTGAATCTCTCCCATGGCCCAGCCACTCTACAGACATTCTTGCCATTTTTGCCTACATATTCTTGGTGTCTGAAAGCCACCTGGAACAACTCGTGACAGGATTCATCTCACTGTAATTGGAGCACCACTCCACTAAGCCATGAGCTACTGGCATCTGCTGAAACGGCAGTGGGCTTTGAAACATTATCAAACATCATTTCCCAGGATATGATCGATAAGTTATTTGGATCTTCTCTTCAGGACCTTGTTCCTATGTTTTATCCCTAGCCCACATAAGTCAGCATTATACAGTGAATAACGAGCCTGGCCTTTCATGGAACTTACTCCAAAAATTCATCAAAGGAAGAAACCTCATCATTTCAGATGTATTTTTAGGTGGTGGCATTTGCGTTCAACTTCCTCCAGGCCTGTCACCCTGTCCTTTTGATGAATCACAAGTCATTTGAACTGTAATCGGCTTCCAATATTAAAAAAGTTTTGTCAGTTCATCCTGCTCAGAACTTATCATCACTGTGAAGGACTCAGAAAATATGAAAGCATATGTTTTGACTATATTAGAGCCCATAGAAGTCTAGTAGTAGTTCTCTGTTCTGTTTCAGTATTCTTCCTCAACTGTCCAGTTTGCCCATTACTACAGAAAAAGTTAAGATTGAAATAATTCAGGCAGTGCTGTCTGCAGTTCACTACAGCTATCTTTCTAGCTAGCAGTTACCACAAAATATTGTCCCAGTTTTCCCACTTAATATGTGGCTCCTCTCACTTGCTATTGTTCTGTTAGGCTCCTTTGATGACAAAGGTATCAATCACATAGATCCTTGCCTATGTAGCCTCACCAGACTCAAGAAGCCAACCATTTTCTGGGGCCCTTCAAGCATAAGTCTAGTGCTCCCCCTCCCCCAAGCCTTGTTACAAAATAGTTACCTCAGCTTCTGAATCAGTAATAAATGCAATGTACAAAGCCTGTTCAAGAATACTGTCTTTTGTCCCCCAAAACAGCTTTCTCGCAAATCTACAAGGGATCATTCCTTGATCCAATTTTTGGCACATTCTCAATATTCCTTGCAGGTCTTGCCTGTGATTTTACAAGCTGAAAGATCACTGAATGAGGTTTTTCCATTCAGGGAACTGAGTACTCTTCAGCAGGGTGTTTTTATTCTGTTTTACTTGAGTTTTCTAGAGGAATTTCTTCTTGGCTACTCATGTATCCCACTTCAACACACTTTTTACTTTATCAGAATCTGCATTTGATCAGATTACCAGTTTAATGCTCTATTCCAGGGCAGACTTGCACATAAATAGTTGTGCTAAACATTCTTGTTTCATATCCCAACCACCAAATGACCATTCATATGTTCTGCCTGTACTGAGTGCCTTTCCAAATGCCTCTCTGCTGATTCCGGACCTTTACAGACTATTTAAAAAAAAAAAAAAGTGGATTACTCGCTGTTTTGGCATCATAATGCTGACAAACCCTTGAAAGGCTTTCAAGATCATTCTTCTCATTTCTTTCTCAAGACCAACGATCTTTAAGAAACATCAATTTTTCTCTCATATCATTTGGTCCAGACTTCACTTCTATGTGAATCTTCAGTAGGATAAGAAACTCAAGACTTGAATGATCTTGTGACAGGCTGAACTTCTGTCTGTACCAGTTCACATTCAAGCAATCTGTAGAGCTAAGTCATTGTTAAATAATCACAAGAAAGAAGCACTCTTTTCTATCAATAAACGAGGAACTTTACTAGTTACCTCTCCAAACCCTTCAGTTTCAAAGAAATAGTTCATATGGATATTGGACATAATGTCTGTTCAATCATTGTGCCTCACCAAAGCAAAGACTTACTTTTTTGGCTTGTGAAAAATGTGGCGTGGGTTGTTTCTATTGCTGATTACCCCATCCAAAGGGAATGTCTGCTCGCTCCTCTGTCAAAGAGTTAAGAATACTCAAGCAAGCTAAGGAACAAACAAACAGCACTTTTGTGCACTAAAATATGCCTGTACTATTCTAGGGAGATTTTTTGCCCCAAATTATTTTTCAATATTAGGAATCTTCTCCAAAAATAAACAAATAACGAATCCTCAGATTTTAGAATGAACTTCAAATGACTGGCACATAACTTAAAGAACGGAGTGTTTTGTGGATATTGATGCCATGCAGACAGCAATCACTACAATAGTGACATATTAGTGACCCTCAGCCATTAAGTTTGAGTTCCACAACGCATAGGAGTGTTATGACCTCTGTTTTCACACTCCTGCTTCAGCAGGTAGCAAATCACTCCACCATGTCACTTTTATGCTAGACAACAAGAAATACTGATTTTAATCTTTTTTAACCTATCAGCAAGAAACTAGAACAGGTCTCTCAAGACCTTAGAAGGTGCTCTGGAAAAATACCCATAAACAATGTCATTCATGTGTAAACTGAAGCTAGCAGCACACTGCAGGATTATTCTAACACAGAGAAGGGCTCTATCAAAAGTCAAGTAAGGTTAAAATATAAAAGAATTTCAGCAGGATGTAGTTACTCTGAATTTAATTTGCCATGCTGTGTAGCTGGCTGCTTACCATACTCTTACTTTGTCCTCTTTCTCCCTCTGTGATTTAGACTTCCACAAGATCTTAAACACAAGGGACTGGGCTATGAAACAAAAAATATAATTGGTATGGGTTATTTTTGGAGGCTCAAATGTTTGGCTAAATCATAGCAGCATAAAAATTCAGGACACATGACAGATCATCCCATGGCATTAGACTTCAGCGTCACTAATTAAATCAGATTCTTACAAAAAATATTTACGGGTATTGGAGTTAATTTCCTTTTTCTTCAACAAAGGTGTAATTGTTTTAGAGATTGGGAATTATTGCAAGGCAAATTGTATGTATTGCTTTATTCCTGCTTTCCAAAACAATATTAAAGTGGGAGGAATAAGTAAGGAGGAGTCAAGCAAGAACATGATTTGGAGATCCGTTTATGAATTTACTTTATTCTGTTTTTTTACTTTTTTATTCTTTTTTTTTTTTTTTTTTTTTTTGTAATGGCCAGTACTATAGACCTCAGAATAAAGTGCCTGAACTCCATATCAGGCAACACTGTAATACACTATATTCCTGCCCTTCATCCACACACACAAAACTCCTTCTTCCTATAGTAAGAGATAGGAGAAAAATACATTCCATTTTAGCCTTTTCTGACATGGAGTATTTTACCGAGTCCTATTAGACACATTCACAGAAAACTCCACCCAATTCCTTCGAATCCCTCTTTAAAAGATTTTCCAAATCTTTTATTACTCATCACCTTCTAGAGTAAAGTATTTTCTTGTTACTTTCTTGTCAGAATACCTTCTCCAAAATGCGGTAATTCACATATTGTGGGGAAACTGGTATTCTACTATTAGGAGAGGTTCAAGGTACAGTGATTTGTTCTGTCAACTCCAATCATACCACTCTTTAGCCATTCAACTGTCTTCCAGATATAACAGATGCTAAATTAGACCAAATATATTTCAAACGCATACCTGACAGGTGCTACCGAACTTGCTGCAATAATTGGAGCAATTTCACATTCTTTTCTAAACACAAAGTTAAAATGTTATTTCATAAATAAAATTGGGAATTAGGAAAGATGCAGAAAGTGCATCTTTATAATTACTATTTAGGTCTTGGGAAAGATAATATCCTTTTGTTCAAAGTTGCTTTCTGCATTAACGATTGGCAAAATTCCCAGCACTAACATTGATGAATAACGTGTTGTACACAGCACTGTAAAGAGAATTCTCTCCTTGCTATACAGTGTTTCAGATTCACATTTCAGCTTGACTTTTGCCACTGTTTGGCAAGGAAGCCTCTGAGATTTATGGATCACCATAGTTTATAATTAAACTGACAGATTAATCATACCTCCATTCTGATGTGAATTCTGGTCTTTTGAGATTCAGAGGGAAATTTTGTCAGTGATTTAAAAGAAAACAGAACACATTTGTTCAAAACTTCTCAACAATGGAAAGCCAGCCTGGAGTTTCTGCAGCTGACTGTAACACCTTGAACTATGCAATGAATTCTGGTAGGGAAGACAGCCAGGTGAGCATGTTTCCAGTCTACAACCAATTAGATCACTAAAAGAAAAAAAAAAAATCATTTTGAAACCTCCTTTGTGCCCCTGCAGAAAATTCAAGGTGGCTCCTCTTCTAGGCACAAATCTAACAAAAGTGCTGTTTTTGAAAGAAAATTGTACACCACAACAGTCTGTCATGGTTTACTACATCTAGGATTCACACTCTAGCCATAATTGTGACTGAAGCATATTCCTCTCACTGCAAAAGATGCATAAATTATGCACCCTCCCCTTTTCAGTTTATAAATATTGTCTTCAAAAAGCTCTCACAAACTTCCAGTGGGACACAGGCCAGCTTTAAGGCCAGCTTCAGGTACGTTCTTCATATTCCCTCAGTGCCCCTGTTCCACACTCCAGTTTTTTAGCTCCTCATACTCTGTCCAAATTGGACACATACAGAGCTCCACTCACTGTAATATGCAGGCAGTATCTTCATCCATCCTTGTATGACTACCTGTCTGCAGATATCCCAGTATCTTTGCCATGTACATGACAGAATCGCAAAGACAACTTTATGGCACATACTCCCATCATTCCTTATATTACCCCTCCATGTCTCAGCCTTCTTTTTGCATTTTTCCCTCGTTTCTCCTCAGATTTCCTCTTGTCCCCAAAGTTATATTCATTGCATATAGTCTAAAGGTAAATGAAGAAGAAAGGGTCAGACAAGCACATGCTCATGTTTTATTTTCACATCAAAACAACTTCTAAGCACTATACTAGTTGAACTACTTCTTTAAAAAAGGTAATGAATTTCAAATGTCTTTACTCTAGTCTCTTAAATATAGCCCAATTCTAATTTTTTTCTTACTATTACAGACGTTTTCATCGTACATATTAAAGGGTTTTGTTTTTTTAACTTAATCCCCCCACTGTCTCTCAGAAAAGTAGTAAGGGAATCTTATAGTAGTGCAAGGAATACAATGCTTACTGTGAGCAAAGGCCAAGACAAAAACAGATGCCTAAAGTTTGGCTTAGTAAGTGCCCATTGAGGACAAGATTACGGTCAACTACAACAAGTGCTGAGGCCCACTAAAGCTTTGAGTAAACACAGGGTCTATTTGGAATTCAGCTCACATTACTTAGCAGTTACATTAACTATCCAGATTTTACACACACTTTGCAGGTAATGTATAAAAAGAGGTCTAATCTTTTCAGTGAAACACAGGATGAATTGAGCTAACAAAGTGCAAAAATACATGAAAGGCAGCACATAGCCATTAATAAAATTCTCTCCAAAGCTTCCTACCAGCCAAGCACAGATTATAGGCATCCACCATTCATAATGATGACTGATTCAGTATTGCATTTCAGAAGATGTTACTCAAATTGACTAAAGGTGACAAAATCTATCTCAATGATTCTCTCATGAATCTTAGCAATTTATAGCATAAAAAACTGCTTCTGTTACCGCAAGTATTTCTTCAGCTCTTCCATCATATCAGTCCTGGGTAAGAAGGTAAAGGGTGCATGGTTTTAGTTTGTGATTTGGCCTGTGTGTATTCAATTCCTATTGAAATTCTACAGCAAATGTGCTGTTTTGACATGATGTACTGAAGCATGTCCAGGTTAAATAACTCTGTTGTCTCAAAAACTGTGGGAAAAATAATGTATGTGGCATTTTCTTGAAAGAACATGTCCTTTGTGATACATTCCATTTTTGATATAGTGATAATATACATGTGTTCACAGAGATTCATGACTAACTTTAGGATATGCTAATTCCACAAGGATTAGACAAACCTAAAGGTTTCAGATTAGCAAATGAGCTGTCTACAAATGAGCTTCATACCACTGCAGTCTGACATACTGATGCACCATCTAAAAGCCTGGTGATAGCACCTCTGAAAAAGAGAGCTCTAGAATTACATTTAAGTTTCTTGCAAAGCTTTTAAACTTTAAATGACACACATTCCCTAGAGATTAAAAATAAATGTTAAAATAATCTCTCAATGACAAATGCGGTGTTTTTAATTGGGAACACCTTCAGCAACACCTACTGGCTACGTTATCTATATGGAGAATGGAAGGCAAATAGTGCAACACTACAGGTCTCCTGTTAAAAACTTAGTTTACCATAGATGACTTTTCAGATGAACTACTTTTTTGAAGCAAGAACAATCTTCTTTCCCTACAAAATCCAATATTTGAAAAAACAGAACTGTCAAAGTCAATATATTCCACTTAGAAGAATAAAAACATTTTCATTACAGTCAAAATTATCCATGGAAAAAAAATATGAAAAAAAAAGATTGCCTTTTGACCACATGTACTAGTAACACAGAAAGGAACACTGAGATTAATTCTAAAAGCACAGGCAAATAAGTGGATTTCATGCTTTTGAACTTCTCACCTGCTTCCCTACCACAACTCCATGGTCACAAATATTCATTCTACCAGCCCCAACCATCGAGCAGTTTCATATAGATGCTATTGAGAACTAAGTTTATTTTTTGCTATAGTTTTATTTTTAAGGGTTTTTTTTTTTTTTTTTTGACAAAGTGTTTTTCTTCTCATCTAACTCTCCAATGTTCCAGCAGGCAAAATTTAATCCTACACTAGCGATATCAGCAAATACCACAATTATAATTATTTAAGCTTTGGTTTGTAGTTTTGGAATAAGATTTCTCCTATTGGAAAGAGAAGATTCCTAGTTTCCCATCAAAATAGTTCTTCTAGGTACGTAAAAGTCCAAGGAAGCAGTACGGTTGTGATTTTTAGGGAAACACGTGGTTCTCACTTCACACCTATTCCTAACCGTGATATCTGAACCTAAAACAATGAAGCTCTGTTATTTACTTCAGGCAATGAAAAAGCAGCCTCACGATAGATAATGAATTATCATTAATAGACAATTCTGTATTCCTCATTATTATTAATATTTGATTTTCCAAACACTGGGAATCATGCTCATAATGAACTTTCATTATGCTGATTAAACTTCCTCTTACAGCCAACATGATCCAAGGTCAAGACCTCATCCTACTGTATCTCAGTGTGTATTACAGTAATGTAGTATAGTATATAATATTGTGTAATATATGCAATACACAGTTACAAAGAAGTGTGCTGTATTACAAAGTGCCAGGATAATTTTTGTACAGGTATTTCTGAAATTGAGATATATGCACCATCCAAGTAAATTCTAAGGTTAGGATTTTACAATAAGATTATTTGCTATAAATTCATATTATTAATATCTAGTATCCATCCCTCACAGAGTAACTCATAATGTTACCTTACCTGAACTTCAGAACACTAAATAATGTTCTTTCCCACAGCATCTGCAAAATAACAATATGGTGTGCACTGTAACGCCGAAGAGTCCATAACCTGTGGTTATCTAGCTTCAGTCTCGATTGGCCTGAGATCACTTCCAGTCCATGATACTGTACAGAGCTGAATGATATCTTGAAGCACAAGCTCATGTCAGAAGAAAACTTGTATTTTCAAATAAAGTTTTGACTTCAGTAAAAGTAGTTTAAACTCTATTCCTATCATTTAAGTACATAGTTTGAGAGTTGTGATTAATGTTTGATACATACAACTTGCACATAGTACAATGAAACGAAAAGATAAAACAGAATAATGTTTTAATGAAAACAAAAAATAGAAGATCATTAACCAGGCGAGATAATTTCATGTTATATTTATCCCTCAAAGAATGTCATTCCTTCACATCCAAAGTAACAATCATTAAAAAAAGAAGCCAACATTTTTCTTCCATTCCACCTCCTACCCACCACCCTACCCACACAGTAGACTGCATTATATCAGATGATATATATGACTGTGATACTTTATAACTGGCACCAACCTGCTTCCAGATGCAGTATCATCATTTTGGACTAATTTTACCCCTTGTATATTCAACCTCCTCCATCCTCACTCATGTTCAACAGAGATACTCAGACCTAGAGCCCTCACTTTTGAAGGTCATTTGAGAATCCATGCTTGACCTAGAACAAAGGAGAAGTCTTTCGGATTCATTTGTGTACCTTCGTGCCCAGAGCTCTCCTGCTGTATTCACTACTCGAGGCTTGAGAGACAGTGTTTCAAATTTCACATAGGTCTCTTTTGCAAGGTCAGCTTCCTTAGCAGTTTTAGGTTTCCTATGAAGTTTTAAAACTTTGTAGAGTAAGAAAAATATCAAAGGTAAAACAACTACACATGCTGCACTGCTGGCCACTATCAGAATAGAAAACTGAGAGCTGCTTTCATCATTTAGCCCATCAGTGGAGAAAATAATGCATTGGTCTTTCGTAGGTGGCACTCCTTTGGGAGAGACACATGCCATATACTGAGTACTAGGCTGCAAACCATCAATTGTGACTTTGTTTTTGCTAGAATCGGTACTCAGAGGCAGCATGTCTTTCTCACCATACTTTGAGTATAACACAGTCACTGCAGAGTTGCTTGTAGCACTGACAGTTTTCCAAGTTAAGGTCACTCTTTCATCAGTTTCACTGATGACTCTTAGGTTCTTTACAGTGACATTTTGCTCAGCCATAGCTGTTGTATTCAGTGAAGTCTCCTCACCTTTCCTGCTCTCCTCCCCAGTCTGCTTTTTGTTTCCATTTGTCACTGCCTTTGAATTTTTCTTTCCATCTGCCATGGGCCTGGATTGCCTCTTGTCAGTAATCTTGGCACTCGTTGATTTTTCAGTGGTAACCAGCGCTGTGGTGGTTGATGGAGTGGGAAGACGCGTGGTTGTTCTCTCAGATCCCTGCTTCGATTCCTCTTGTGTAGTGTTCTGTTTCTCTGCCTCTTGCTTCCTTCCATATTTCTGTGGTGACACGGTTGTAGTAACCACACCAACCACCGTCACAGTAACAGCAGCTTCTGACATTCCTGCTAAATTCTTGGCTTTACATCTGTATTCCCCTGCATCCTTGTATGAAATCCCTGTCAAGCTTATTATGGACCATCTGACACCCTCTCCAGGTGTTTCTTGAATTACTACAGGAAAATGCAAAGAGTAAAATATTATAAAAGGCAGCTGAAGAAAAAGAAAAGATTATTAACTACTTTTTCCCCCGAAATTATTTCTGTCAGAAGGTACCACATATAACAAACATTTAAAAACAAACAAAACAAAACAAACACTACACACACACACTCCAACTACAGAACTCTCTGGCATATTATGTTATTGCAGAAAAGTGCTCAGCTTGGATAAAAATGGAATTGAAGTTCAGCACGAACTACAAGATATTTTGCATTTGCACTAGGTAAAAACAAAAATACGAAGAGAAATTAAATATCTTAAAGCTGCCAAGTGACTAGGAAATAAAAGTCTCTGACTTCAGATGACACTAAACACAGTAGCTGTTTAAAACATTTTTGGAAATTATATTCTTGTCTCAAGACACTTCAGTGCTTTGGATAATCACCCTCCTATGACCTAAGATAACTGCTAACCATTTGGCATTAGCAAGACACTTTTTATGCAAGATACTGCACAAGTATCTATGATAGCATATCACAGCTAGAAAGGCATCAGACAATCACAGCTTCTTTAGTACTCAAGATGGGCTTTGCAAATAAGCAATAATATCTGCAAATAACATAGAAAACATATGCTGTGTTTCAAGTGGCTCAGTTATGGCCTCACTACTTCTTCTAATTTGAATATGTTAAACCAAAAAGGAGATTTCAGTCCTGAATTCTCCTTTCTGCTTTTCAGCTCTTGAATTAGGGCCCAACTATCCCAGCCTCCATTTTCCTTTATTCTTTTCACCTGTCATCCATTTTCCCCACACACATTTTTATTACACATCACACCTGGAATCAAATTAGCCTGTTAGATCTGTTCAGGTTCAGATCTAGACAAAAAGTTTTGCTGTGAAACAGCAGTTTCACAGGATACAATTGCCAGCATGGTGGAATATCTGGTCCATTTTTATTTACAATAATGTTCTCAAAGCACAAACAACCCAATACTTTTAGGCTCTCCCATTTCCTAGAAAAGAGCTATTATACCTGTGTAGTTCACTGGTATATTGTCTGACCTAGTCCAAGTAAGCTGTGGTGTTGGGTATCCAGTTGCATCGCAGCGTAACAGAACATTGCTTCCCAGCGGAGAAGTGATTTTTGTTGCTGATGTCATCACAGATGGTTTAAGACATTGCTCTAACTCAGCTCTCTGAAACAAGATCCCTGCCAAGCTCTCAGGTCCACTACAAGAAACCAGTGGATCAAGAAGTACAACGGAGGTATCCACAATTTTGGAAAATTCAATTAGCTTTGAAATGCGACAGTCACAAAACCATGGATTGTCCTGCAAACCTGAAGTGAGAAAGAAGGAAAAAAAAAAAAAAAAAAAAAGAGGTCATCAGGCAATATTCAGGTACTGCGATTACAGTATAGCACATGATTACATCGAGTATGATCCAGGAGGGCCATGAGCCTAATCTGATTTAATCTTTCCTCCTTCGTCTTTTTTTGTTTGGCTGGTTGATGGCAGATTTTTTGCAGAGGTGAGGAAGAGGATTATGAATGTTTATTAATCTTTTCTTCACAGAAGTTTACAGACCATAGTAATAAATAATAAATTGCATGTTAATAAATTGGAGCATGGCAATAAATTAGTAGCAATAAAGCACTACTTTGTTAAACTGCTATTTATCCAGGAAAAAAAACACTTTGAAAAGACATCTTAAGAATGATGGTATAGTACTTCACCTGCCTGCGAGCTTCCTAGGTCTACTGCATCTTTTCACTCTCCTCTGCTCTTAGCCCTTGTTCAGGCTCTTACAAGTGTGCTCTTCTCAGACCCTTTTTTCAATGTGTGCAGAGAACATGATGATTAAAGGGTTTACATCAACAGCTCTGTCCCTTGAAGAAAAGGATATGGGCTAAGCAAAAAAGCTTTAGGTCAAAAAAAATTCTTATCTGGCTGTGAGCCATACCAATGTTCACAGAAGTCTGGCTTTAATTTTGGACAGTCTTTGAAATACATTTAAAAAAAATAAAGGAGAAGAGAGGAAAATGGGAAGAACCATGAAAAAAGCTGATGACTATAACATTTTTTATGATGGCATACAAGGACACTATCTCTCCCCTTCTTTGGGCACATTACTTGCTTCTTGATTCCAAAGTCTTTGAATGAGAGATTTCTCCCTCTTGGTGAATGGCTACAGTGAAACAGTGGCCACTTCTGAGAAGCGTAAGTCTAAGGCCTCAGATGGTATCAATTATTTTGCTATACTGACTTCAACAGAGCAACATACACTTTACCTGGTAAAACACCACACAGATTATCACTCATATGCTCATTTGACTTACACTGTTGGGCATATCTTTTTCATTGTCTTTGAGTATTAACAACAGAGTGAAATGAGGGATGATATGCTAAAAGTGACCACAAGAACTCCTCGCTCTCGCATTTACTGATTAGTGCAACAAATAAGTTTTTAATTAAATTCAAATGGAAAGAAAAAATAAAAAACACGAAACATCTGCTAATATTGTTTAGTGGGTGAAGTGATGTATTTTTGGGAGTTATCAAATCAACTAATGGAAATATTCTGTATTAGCAATCTCTACTTTTCATTTTGGAGGAAGCCTAGAGATATAAAAGTACACGAATAATTAACTACTATTGTCTTTTATTGCCTGACCAGGATTAGGTTATTTTAAGCACAATGGCAGTGATTGGTTAAAACAATGGTAAAGCCTGATTAATCCCCGCTCTTTAAAACAAGACTTGACCTGAAAGGATTCCATGACTGACATCACAATCCAATTTCACCCCTTCCAGACCTTAAGATATTCTGCATCTATTCACTACTTGTTGCCCTCAAGAACAGAAAAGGAGATATCAAGGAAGCTGTAGTAACAACTGCTTTTCTTTAGAAAAGAAAGAAAAAACTAATCCCCAAAATAAAAAGTTTGCTGTAAACTTCAAACATATATTCACAAGCAAGAAAGATACCTTCTCAATGCTCCCTTTCTGTACGTCTAGACACATCAGCTATTTCCTCATAGAAATTCTGCCCAATCAAGTACATGCATGTAACTATTTGTACTCAAATTAGGCAGGTTTTACTTTGTAGTCAGATAGAGATAATATCCCCCCCCCTTTTTTTTTTTTCAGTCTCACTTGCTTACAAAGGGATTGATTTTCCTCTCTATGTTAAAAAGGGACTATGAGAGCATCTGGAAATGAAATTCCCCCACTGTACAGGAAGGCAGACAGGCTCCACCTGAAACAAGGCCTCAACTGCTAGACTTCCTCTATAAGAAATGCTGCTGAAAAGATGTAAACCCTCCAGTACGGACTGTGCACTATCCATAAAGCACAAAAGTATGGGGGCAGCTGCGCTACAAGCAGGCAGCAGGGCTGGAAACTGTGTCCAAAGAATTAAGATCAATTTTCAGAGCTGGCAGGGCTCATGTCCCACACACTAGGCAGCAGACTCTCCCTTGCATTGAATTCTCTTGAAAATACTTCTTCTGCTAGCTACCTTTCTCCTTCCTGCAGGCTTTACTGCAGGTAAGGATGGGTTTTGTTATTATTTCTCAAACTAGTGCAGTGCTCAGAGGTCTTTCATCTATATAAATACATGGCTTTCACATTCTCCCAATATCCAAAAGGAAACCTGAAGATGATCCAATCTAAATAGAGCAACAGAAATTGATAAAATAGAAGGAATAGTGAAGCAAAGATGGAGGAAGAATCATAAGATTGGACAGTTAGTCTAGTCTAGGACACAGGTTTGATTGTCTCAGATCATTCTGAAGGCCTGGTTTCAATAGATGAAGAAAACTGTAGTCCCAGAAGACTCTGATCTTCTGCGTTTTAGTGCAAAGACAGAGTTCTCTCAAAGTTAGTTTCATCTCCTCCAATCATCGTTTTCCACACGTGTATACACACACACACACACGTATGCTTGTGTGTATGTATGTCCGCTCTCTGCCTCCATGGCCCAGCCCTTCTATTTATTTGCATCTTGCTGATATCTGGCAGCATTTATGTTATTTGTAGAAAACTCGCACAGCCATCTGAAGTTACCAAGCTATGCGAAATCCCCAAATGAAAAGACGAAAGTACTACCGAGTTGGAAGGATGGATAATAGCACTCAATTTGATTATACTTCAGTTAACTATTGAAGAGAATAGAAATTGGAATGTAAACCTAGACTCCAGACTACAAAGAGTATACTGAAATTTAACAGCTTGTGTTTAGAAGACAGTGAAAGTGAAAAAGAACACTTGAAAGAATGAAGAAAAGGTTAAAAAAAGGAAAAAGAATTGAAGGAATTGGAAAAGATAGGGAGCTTTAATAACGGAATGAGACTGAATCCTTTCAGAAATAATTTTCTGAGAAAATAAACATCATGACAGATCTCCAATGGCACATGTATCTGATGGATCACCGAGTATCAATCCTGGATTCTTCTGTAGAAATATTAAGGCAGCTTATTCACCTGAGAGAGAAATACTAACCAAGGTAAAGCAAAAGTTGATAAATATTTATACATTGCAATATGCCAATACAGTGTATTTTAACATTAAATATAGATTAGAAATTGCTCAAAAAAACCTGTCTTTATTCTAATTTTAGCACATTAAAATGTGCTCTCACTTTTTTATATGTATGTGTGTGTGTATGATGGCAAATACATGTATGTGTGTGTCTGTGCATGCCTATTTTTGCAGTCTTCTCAGTAAGCAGTTTCCCCATGCTACAGCAATATGGACTTTAGCATTTGAAATAGCTGTGAGCAAGATTTCCTTTGTAAATCAGTAACTAGTCTCGGACCACAACCTGAAATACAATATATTGTTTTTCGCCTGCAGTAAAATGGCAATAAATGAAACAATCAGGTTTTGGACCAACGGAAATACACATCAGAGCATGGGCCAACCTACTCAAGGCTCTCTTCTAAGTGCAGCCACAAGATTTTGGATCCATGGTTCTAAACAGTAAAGCCCATGTCTCCCACTGCTTCCCTGTGCTGCCTATGCAGACTGTAATCACGAGGGAGTAGGTTCAGGAAAAGCAGCATCTACCCCACCACCCACCATAACTAGTGGGAGCCTGATAGACCTGCTGGATTTCAAAATCTTGGCACCTACACGGGCAATAGAGGCACGATTTCATCTAACAGCCACTCCGTGAAATCCTGAATTCCTTCATCTCTCTCAGTGACTTGCTAGATGTCATTTTTCATATGGAAAATGCTACTACCATCATTCAAGCCAGAATTTTCAATTTTTGCACTGCAGCCAATGCTGAAGCTTAGCTGTGATTTGGATCAAAGTATTAGGGTACAGTTCCAGTACTAACCAAGAGAGGGCCAGAGGCTGAACTCCTACCCTGATCCCTTGATAATTTCTACTGCTTAATTGTCAGCCCTTCCACAGCTTTGTTCTGAAGCATTTCAAAGAGCTCTCTCCAAGACAAAGCCAGACATAGCTCCAGAGATAGTTCGCTCCAGGGACCACTCCCTGAAGAACATATTGACAGACGATGCCAACCATGACTCCCTCTATTCTGTACCTTCCTCCAACATAAGCACAGCAGGTTCTGCACCTTCAAACTATCCTGTGTGCCTGTCAGCCCTTCAGGCATATGACATATACTTGCTGTTTGATATTACAAAAGCACAACTGTATGGGCTACAACACAATTCTTGCGTTACTTCAGGAGCTTTGAACCGAGGGGACTCCCCACATGTGCACGCACACACAAACTTACATGCCAGAGCCATTGCTACACTCCATAGGGCTCACGGAAAACCAAGGGCCAAGTGTTACACAGTGAGGAACAACCAGCCAGCTTTAAAGAGAGCTAGCCCTAAACTGTGTGGATGAGAGCCAGAGTGAGTGACTGGGCCTTAGGGCCGGGGATCACTCCCTGACTCTCTTTCATTTAGCACAGCGTCCACATTGCAGAATGTCACACAACGGGGTAAGCAAAGAGGTCCCAGAACAAAAAGATCATGAACTGAAATAGGGAGGTGCCAGTTTGTCAGTCACCAGCCCATGGCTTCCACAAGACTGCTCAGACTGAACATGGGGAACCTGAACTTTCTCTAAAATGCAACTCTCTTGAAGTTCAAGATACTGCAGATAAAACTGCTTCTTAGAGTTAAATATACATATAGTAAATATATATATATGTACATATACACGTACAATATATACATACATATATATGTAAAAAACCCTCACATATGCACAACTATCCGAGTTTGGGGCTTTGCTGTTGCTGATGTCATTAAACACAAGTGACAATCTTGTTTTGCCAGAATAGAAAAGGAGCCAGTTCAAGCCGTAATTGCTTACACTAAATAGAATCTGAATTTTACTGACTACACAGAAACAGCACTTCTGTGCTCTGGCTGCACTTACCATTCCATGTAGGATAACAGGCCAGACTGAATGCTCCCAATGAGAACAAAAGAGAACACAGGATCAAAGCAAATACTGTGTGCAACTGTGGGCATCACATTTTAAAAGAAACATTTTTAAAACACAAAAGAGTCCAGAAAGAATCAGTAAATATGGTAAGAAATGGGAAAACACACGCACACACATACACACACACACTCTGTAAGAAATGGGTGAAAGAAATGGTTCGGCTAGGTAAGAAAGAAGGCAGCAGAACAGAGAAGGAAAATACGACAATCTTTCGATATATGAAAGGTTACTCAAAGAGATGATATTTAGTTGTTCTGCATGTCTGTCTCATGTAGGACAAGAGGTAATCAGCTTGGTATGCTACAGTACGGTAGATTGAGGTTCGATATTAAGAAAAACTTTCTCACTATACTGATAGATAAAACACTGGAAAAGGTTACCAGGAAAGACTGTGGAATGGCCTGCCTGCAGGTTTTAAGAACAGCAACAGCTTAGCCAAATAGTAGGAAGAGTTCAGTCCATCTGGATCTGCACCCCAGCAGCAGCATGGGCTAGAGGAATTTTTAAGTTCTTCCTGATTTTATACTTCCATGATCCTCATTTTCATCTCATTTTCATCTCAAAGGAGGAGGAGAGCATCTGTGGGGGTATGATTCTCCTCCCTCAGGCTCCAGCAATCCCAGTAGAGACTTCCAGGGATGGCAGAGAGGAAGCAATGCTGCAGAGCATACCTTACGCCTGTCTTCTAAGCCAACATCTTCTGTGGCTGAAGCATTAGAGACATGTTTTGACTCTCGGGACATCTCTCTGGGTAGTTTCTTTCGGATTCAACCATTCATTCCTAAAAGCTACTGTTTTGCAACAGTCCAACATCAAGATCAACCTCAGGATGTTTCTGGCAATGGGTGTGAGTGGCACAGCTAGAACTTAGACAAGGCACAATAACTGACACTTAATGGAGACAAAGTGAGCTTATCATAAAATAACACATGACATAAGAAACACTCCACTTTCTAATCTCCAGAGAAGTTGTATAGCAAGCACTGCCTACGTGTATTGAGATATAGTCACAAGAAGGCCATGATGTCAATGAATGTAAGTTCTGCAAATTATCCAGCTCAAACGCAGATTTATTCAACATACACAACAATGAAATTACTACCTAGCAATTTGGATTCTCAGATTCAAATCTGTACTGACTGCACAGAGCCTCCCTCAGAACGTAGCCTCAAAAAAGGAAAAGCACGGTGTTTGAAACCTGTATGCTTTCCCCTCTAGAGAGCTGTATTCAAACCCCATTTTAGTTCATAAATGAAAACGATACAAAGCTCCCATCCTAAGTCTCTAGAGAAGTCAGCATTGGTACCAGAGGGTCTGCCAGGACTAAAGGAGATTGGCAAAGTGCCTGTACCAACAAAGTCTGCAGATATATATATATATATTTTTTTTTTTTGAAGTACTGAGGGCAATATAAGACAAGCAAACCAAATAAACACTGGGACTCTCATGTGAGGAGACCCTCAGGAGGATTAGATCTAGCACAATGAGCTCCTACTTTGTTACCTCTTGTAGCCCTCAGTGTGGCAAGGGGGAAAGGGGTACTGAGTTGGACTTATTTTTCCAGCATTTTTGTAATGAAATAAAAACCAAGATCCTTTTAATGCTGCAAATCTCCAATTATCATACATGTGAGCTGCATTGATTAAGTTACTCACATACATTCTTATCCGAATGAGTTTCAGATTGCAACTTCTGCTGCAAGACAAAGCAGCTAAACATAGGAACACTGAATACTGGCTTTAGACCAAGAAGTTAGAAATAGTGGGCAGTACAAATGCAGGGCAGAACTTTACTAGTGGGTACAGAACTCCTGCAGTTAGTTTATGGAGAGCCAGTTGTTCACCTGCTGCTGGTTTTCTTCTCCTTCACCTGCTACACTGCACTAAAAAAATGCCAAAATATGCACATATACATGGAGAAACAGGGACAGAAAATAAAGCTATTGATAGAGCTGCTCCAGGCATATTCTGAAATTACAAGAGAGAAAGGGGGTACCTGAAAGACCAGAAACTGTAGAGAAAGTGTGAGAAAAAACAAAGTCACAAGCAGAACTGACATGCTGGTCTAACTAGAAACTAGACAGAGTTAGAATAGAATTAAGAAAAATAAAAGTCTGGACAGACCAGTCTTAAATGCTTATCTTAATGCTTATGAGAAGTGCTGTGAAAGCTTAGGTATCAGAGTTCTTCTCTTCTTCTCATTTTCCATCATGTAAATTGGGAAAAAAATTCAGGATGATTAGTCAGCTTTAGAGCAACGCAAAGTCAACATGAGTCGGGGGAGAGGAAAGCAGCCCTCTCTTGAACCACCAATACAGTCTGCAACATCATATTTCAGGAGAGGCTTTCATAAGAGTATTGACCTTGATCATTTGGTTTGTGAGCCCCAGGAAAAACAGCCCTACACAGACACGCTTGTGTTTGCAACCACACACATACAGTGATGAGGGAAATGTCATCAGAAATATAATTTTTGTAAAGTCCTGCATTCATCTGAACATTCAATATTCCTTATGGCCTGTATTCCTGTAGACAGCAATCCAATAGCTTTTCTTCCTCAGGGTTAAAAAAGTGAAGTAACAACATACTCTGAGGCCACTATCTTCATTTTGTAATTGACACCAACAGGAAAAAAAAGATTATAGATAAATAAATAAATCTCACAGAGCAAACCATGAGCATATTTTGGATTAAAATCCACTCTCCTAACCCCCAGGTTAGTGCCCTACCTGCTTTACTAGGCAAGTTAATATTTACGTACTTTTTAATAAGGAACGAGACAGGTTCTTGAACATACCCAAAATTATTCTCTGTGTTGCCAGAATGTCTGTTTTCTTGGATGGGGCAGCTTCTGAGAAGGGGGGCCAAAAGTCCATTAAGTCTGACGGCAAGGTGGTTAGCTTGTTGCTGGATATGTCCAGGTAGGTGAGTCTTCTCAGGTATCTGCCAGCATCTGCTGGAATGCTGGTCACTTTATTGTTATGTAAATCAAGGGTCCGTAGGTTGGGCATCTCTGCCAGGGATTCCCATGGGAAAGTTGAGAGCAGGTTACCATCCAACCGTAACTCATGCAGTTGTTTCAAATTATAAAAACTGCTGGTATCAATGTTAGCTACACAGTTGTAAGTTACCCACAGGTATTTGAGATCTACTAAATAGTAAAAGGCTTCAGTTGGGATCCTTCGTACAACAGTTTTTTCTATACGAAGTTTTACAGTATCCACAGGAACATTCACAGGGATCTCAAACATATCAGGATCATTACAGAGCACAGACCTGGCATCAAAAAAGAGAGAGATCTGCATTTCATTATCAGAAATCTGTATTTCAGATTTTAATGCAAATATTACTTTATTCAATACTACTGGCAGAATAAAGAATGTCAAATCAGGAACAGTCCTCTGCATTTAAAATTAAAAAAGACAATTAAGAGTAGCTAGCTGCTAAATACAAAGCCGTTAAAACAAAGCATCATCACCATCTGCTCCTACCAGGAACACTGCTAGCCATGTAACAGGGGTGTAAAATATGCCACTATTTCTAAGCAACTATGCTACACTATAGTTTGCAATGTGCCAGAAGATGGTACTTTCAATTTCCTCAGCCCTTTTCCTTATAAATTGCCTTGCATAAGAAATAATAAAACGTATACCTTGTTCCAGTGCCATCACTTCTGCCATGGTAAATGCAAGTGCATTGCGAAGGACAAAAACCACTTACTTCTTCAAAAAAGCTCATTATGAGGTACAAGCATGTAAACAGATACATTGCTTCTTCCCAGAAAAACTGATACCAACAAATTTGAAAACTTTATTCCCAGGTGCTCATGTGCAGTGTGCTACAAATGTGAATGTAGACATCCATTTAGTAACAGCAGATTACATCAGATTAGCCAAGATCTGTAGTTACTTAACCTTCAAATGTATCCTGAAAGGGATCAACTAAACCAGCTTGTTCTTTGTTGTGTCAGAAGAACATGTTCTGTTCCAAATTATATCCAACATGTTTCAAGAATATTTCAATACGCAGCTGTGACTGCAGAGGTAGTACATAATAAAATATCTCTTTGCTGCTTCCGAGGGCCAATGTATTAGCTAGTTAATGTCTGTAAAGTATTCCAAGGTCCCTGAAGGAAATCTACTACAGCAAGTACATCAACACAGCACTAGAAAATATTATGATAAGAGGATATTGCACAGCAGCTACTTTAATACTAAAAATTACAAATTAATAGAAAGGCTAGATTTCAGAGCTTTTAAAAACTCCATTTTAAGAGTTTTTTTTAAAACCAAAAACATGCATATTTTAAATAACAATTGTACACTGCAAAGCCAAACTTCAGATATATGCATACATCACTTTAATATTAATAATATTAAAATACAGCCACAGAAACAAACCATTTGCTGGTGCAGATCATACTCAAAAGTCTTGTGAAGTTAAGTCTCACTGACTCAGGTTTAAAATACATGTTCTAAAAGGTTTATTTTCCAAGCAGTTTTGGGTATCTCAGGACCAACTGTATTATTTGATTTTGCTTTTTCACATTTGATGTACATTAAGTCGAACATTTTGCATTCCAAAGTGACTGTACTACTTAAAGTGGTATCCCTTCAGACATTAGAGGTCTTAAAAGAAAACCCAGAGAGCTGAGTAGCTTTAGCTGCGTAAAGTCACAGTGGATTACATTTGTCTGAAGGATCACTGAGACTTTGGATTCACAAGTGAGAAGATAACCTGAGAATCATCAAGAGTGCATATGCTACCATTCACATGCAGATCTATACACAGTCATTCCTTCTGTTCTGAACAAACCCATTGCTTGTACTGCCAAACCTATTTTTTGAAAGTTATACAGCAGACCTATATAACCATGAGATAGACTCAAAAATGACGAGAAATCATCATAAATATTTACTCAATTTTATGCGCCTTCTGGGCGTCAAGTTTTAGAGTGCAGTTTGTCTCATTTTCAAGACTTTCTGTGCAGTCACAAATGGCAGAAGTATGCTATTACTAAAGCAAAAGCCATCTTTCCTGCAAATTCATTTGATTCTGTGAGCCAAGACTTTAAAAATTCATTAACTCTCACAAAACTGCTGTAAAATTCTCAAAGTTGATAACAACAGGTTCTTTAGGGTTTGGCTAGATATTCTAATATCTTGACATATTCACTGAAACAGAACTTTGCAAGGCATGTCAATCTGGAAACTCAGTTTAGCTATATATACACATCTCTGTATGTAGGTGTGTATACCTGTATATATACACAAAGGGAGAATCCAGAGTACTGAAAGCCTGGAAACTTTAAAGAGAGGTTGAGCACAAGTCATTTACAAAAGAAATTATAGAAGCAAAATCTTTGTTACTGAAGCTAAGCACTTCCTGCTTTAGTCTCTTCCTGCCCCTACCTCACCTTGTCCAAGAGTCCAATGAACATTTCACTGTCCCTTTTTTGTTTGGAACAGACATATTGGGCCATTCAGCCTCACTCCCTGAAACTAAAGGCTAAACATTTTTTTTTCCTTTTTTTTTTTTTTTTTTTTTTTTAAAGCCATCTAAAGCATTATTGCGATTAACAGAAAACAGCTGGCTGGATGAGGCAGATTATTATACCAAACGATTAACTGTAACCCGAACTCGATTCCTTTTCATTTAACATATGCAGGCAAATGAAGCAAGTTTTATGATGTCAGCGCATTCTGAGACACACTCATGGGCAAGGCATTGTTTATAGTTATCTCTTGTCGTCTCTGACATCGCACCATTGCCAAGATTGCCCTCCGAAATCTGCAAAGGACAAAAAAGGGAAAGCAGAGATTGTTAGTCCAAGAAGCAAATATAAAGAAAAAAGTGGCTTAGCTGGTTGTAAGTACAATGACGATATTCAATCTCAGCAAAAGTTCATCAGTAAAAAGTGTGTATTTGAAATTCAGGAAGACCCTAGTCTTACTCCACTCCCACGTATAGAAATAATTTAGTCAAGTTCAGTGTTTCTTTTACAACAGGGGTCACAGCATGCTTTGCTTAGCGCTGGACAGGGTATAGCCATGACAAAAGTAAACTTACAGGATGGGAGAAAAAAAGAAGCCAGACTTTCATTGATGCAGCAGGATAAGATCAGCTCACCTGGATGGAGATCACAGGCTCTGCTTGTAGGCTGGTGGTAGAGAAAGGAAGGATGCCTCTTTCCAAAATCTACCGTTTCCAATCAGAGGCACTGGCTTGGTTAGAGCATATGATATGTTTGCTCAAACGACGATAGAATTATTTGGAGGTAGAAAGAATAGGCTTGACTTATTTTAATGAAAAGTGTCAATCGATCCTAAGCAAGTCAGACCATAACACATCCCAAATCAAGCAAGAAAAACCCACAGAAGTTACAAGTCGCTAACAAGCCACACATTTTGACCACAGACATTAAAAATAACCAGTCTACCACTGATGCAACCCAAATTCCACAGTGAGTCCCTCTGAAAGTTATTTTGTGGTTTTTTTGTAAGAGATCTAAAAGCATCGCTAACGTGTTATCAAAAAATCTTTATCAATCTAGCATGTTTTGAAGCTGATCCAAACAACTTCTTCACGCCCAAAAGGCTATGAAGTAGACTGGTACTCTTAGTTCAAAATTAGGAACACTTACTTTTTGTTTGTAACAACATAAATGCAGGGATTATAGAATGTGGAAGATTTTGCGAACAGAGGAGCTATGATGGCCATTGCAGGAGAAATCTTCTTTGGGTCTCCAAAGGAAGACCATAAACACACAATGGAATACGGAGACCATGCCACCAAAAACATCACAATCATCACAACAGACATCTACAAAACAAGAGGAATACACACACAACCAGTATTACCTGCAAATGCACACCTCACAACCTAACCACAAATGTGCATGCACCTGTGTGAAAATATAGCTACACAGAACCAAATAACCTAGAAATAACACATAAACAATGTGTCCCTACTTATTTTGAGAAGTTATAATGAAATCTCACTTTGGGGATTTTATAGTACATCACACTGCCACCTATTTTGACATGCTATTATTTCGTTATATACAATCTTCCTTCACAATCAGCACTATGGATGATGTTGAATGTGTCCAGCAAAAATTAAAAGGGCCAGAGAGGACTTTGCACATGAATTATGACTACCTAATACTTCTAAGTTGGAAATTCACTGCATGCCATCAACAAATCCTCTTTCAAAGTTACCTTGCACGTTACCTTGGCTGTAACTGTTTTATCATCACATATATCTGAAAAGCTCTGATTATATTCAGAGGATGGCTACCTATCTCTAAGAAAAGAAAATGCCATGTTTGAAAATGGTCAGGTAGTCAACATCATCTAACCCATAGAAGGTATCAATTTTTACATAAACCACCTTAGTTTAACCACTTCCTAGCTACTGCCTTTGGCTTCTCTTTGGGCATAAACAACCTGAAGTCTACTCACTGACCCTTCTAAAGAAAATACAATGAACTGCTTCCTGAACATATAATGTTCTGATGGAATGACAGATTCCCTTTCAAAATAGACTTGAGATGCACATGAAAACAAACAAACAAACCCACCCCACAGACCCCACAACACAGCATGGCACCAAGCAGTGACAAACTGAGGTGGGCAGAAGAATACGTATATAAAATGTGTATAAAAAGCAAAAAAACTGCACAGCTCTTCGTATGTAAGAGACTTCTCTAGTGTTGTTTACCCATGCCCATATTCTTTCTTCCAGTGACAGGCAAGATTAGAAAAGAGAAATAACTACTCTGCTGGAGCTCTTCTGGAGCATAACCAATAAACAAGCTATGATCCTCTCTACAGAAGATTCCTATGTAAATACAAAAGCAGTATCTATAAAAAATGATTCTTACATGAAAGAACATCTTCATTTAGAAGTTCGCTTTTGGTGCCTAGGATGCTTAAAAAATCTAATTTGTGAAAAAGCAAGTAATCCAATTCTAAAGAAGGATAGTATTTACCTTTTAGCTGAATCTGATTCAATTTTTTTAATATTACTCTATTACTTAATATTACTTTACTCAACTGTAAAACAGGAAAGATGCATTTTCTTCACAGATGTGAGTCTAAACTAATGACAGACTCCTGAGTTTAAAGCATTCTGAAAGTATTTCGGAAGTACAAAATACTCAATTATTATGTTAGGTAAAAATGCCATTTTTTCAGAATATAACCATGAGAACCTTCTCCAAAAAATGTTAAGTTTGACTTGATAAGCAATTCAAAAATATAGGTGCCAGCTGTTCTGCCTGTTTTTCTCCTGTGTGGTCCCCCCCGAAACTATAAATCATATTTAAGCAAAAATCAAAGGAGCTACTGAACTTGAATCTTTTTCATGGACTCTTAAACATTGTTGACTCTCTGGGCAAGATATAACATTTGATGCCATTAATTCACATTTGCTAATTTTGTATATGAAAGAGAGAAGTTTAACAGACTCTGAAAAGTACAAGGGATCAGAAAATCACACAGATCAGGAGCTTGGCAATGCCCTTTCATGTCTAGGTCATGAGTTCAAATCAGAGCTGACCAAATCATTTCTGATCAGAGACACCTGCGGACCTAGCAGAAAAGCCTAAGGACTCCACAGACACAAAGAGTAAAAATATCTTAGACAATCCTCCTATGGTATCTCTGACTTACATTTCTACATAACAAGGGAGGACAGAAGCAGGGAATACTTGCATTGTTCCTGGCCTTCAATGTAACTATTTGGATACATTTCCCAAGCTATGGAAAGGGTATTATGCTGAAAGTAAGGAATCTAGTGTTATAAAAGTCAAGCCAAGACTTTTCACCCTGGCTAAATTTCAGTTAATATTTAGTAAGTAAGAAGGAAAAGGGGGTACATAGGAAAAATGCTTAAAGGGCTGCATTGTTCCTCTGCCTCCAGACTTTGACACAGAAGAACAAGCTTAAAAAGAAACAGCCTTCATTTGCCATACCTTTGTTACATCTACTTGGTCAGACCAGTCTATATTGATGCTCTCCAAGCAGTTATTGGTGGTATATTGTTTCATTGTCCGAGAAATATTGTAATAACAGTAAAACATGACTGTTAAGGGTACAACAAAATTAACAGCAATTACACTCATTGTGTAGGAAACAAAGGACCTGATAAGACAAAAAAAACACAAAACACCACAGTAACTTACAACTATCCATCCATGAAAAGTTATTACAGAATTCTATATTTTGATTTGATTATGACATAAAAAATAGCTTTTAAAGAATTAGGAAAATTTTCCTTAGCCTTAGATTTTATTAGTGGCCACAAGTCTTGCAGTTTTCAAGCATGGTTCTTTTCCCACAGTTTTCCCCTAGAGTTGTTCTGTATTATTTCCATGGTTTCTGAATGATTTTTTTTTATAATTTTAGCTTCATACTTTAGCAAGAAAAAGTTATTCTCATAGTAGTAAATTAAATAATCTTAACCTTCAATGAGACAGCAAATTTAAAACACAAAAAGAGGGAGGGGGGAATCTTACGCATCATTTTTTCTCCAATTTACTGTGCACGTTGCTCCAGTTGGATCGGGAGCATAGCTAGCCCAGCCTGCAGTAGGAATGGAGGCCCAAAAGACTGCATTTATCCAAGCAGCAATGATTAGAGTGGCATAGTTACGGGTAGTCATTCTTCTTCCTGTAACCAAGCACAGACAATCATGAACCGGTGTCATCTTTTGCTTTTTTCCAAGATTGAACTTAAACCACAAGTGGGTTCCAGCAAGCCTGTAACCATATTAATGGTAACAATCCTATCAGAGGACTAGACTTCCAAACACTATAGCATACCCGTTTCATACTGCTGATGAATGACATCAAGTTTTCCAGCTTAAATGCACTTCATACCATCACCTATCCCAACTCAAAGCATACTGACAATACCTGATCCTACTCCCACATAAAAAAAGCTTACTATACAACAGTGCATTCAAGAACAAGCAGCTTCACATTTGCAGGAAATGAAGAAAAAAAAAAAAGGAATTAAGTTATAGCATAGCTGTAACAGGTAGGAATGAAAAAATCCAGTATGGTGCTAACACAGTATTAGAGGCACACATCAGCTTGACAGCTGTCAGAAACATGCCACAGCTGGAGGCTTTTAGTGTGCTCCTACATACGGGTGGGGCCTTCAGAGAAGTGGGTATAGCAAATACAGCTTGTAAATGGATGAAAAAAGACATACGAACAGCCCAAATCTGCAATTTTCACCTGCAAAAGCAGTACCATTCACATAACTAGATTACACACTTAACTAAATACTGAAGGATCATGCCCTAATTTAAAAATATGCCCAATGCTTCAATTACGCATTCTTAAGAAAACAATACAACTAGAACGATAGTTCACAGAGGCCATACAGTGAATGATTTTTGATCAAGAATACGGTACCTATATCAGGCCTGCAGATTGTCAGATAACGGTCAACTGCAACAACAGTAAGCAAACCAATACTTGCCATCCCAAAAAAGATATTTAAGGCAGCATAGATCTGAAATTTAAAAAAACATCCTTTCTGAGAAATCTTTCAAAGGTATAAGCACAAGTTTGTGAACTGAATCTGAAGTATTATGATACACTACATTCGGTCTGTGTTCTCTTCTGTTAGCAAGGTACTGAATGAACTAATTCAATGCAGGCAATTTGGAGCTAGCTAATTTCATATTAAACATTTTAAAAGCAACTTGCTTGCATGTATATCAGAAACCCTAAAGAAGACAGTCTAAAAAGCAAACAAATGACATACTTTAAGTAAATTCTGAGACTTTTATCGGGGATAAAAGGTTTGGAGTTTGTGGGCTTTTTCAAATCATGTTTTCAATGCATGTTAGAGAAATGTGAACTACATTTGTTTCATCATAAAAAGTTAAATCAGGCATGGCTTTAGCAAATGCAGGATTCTGAATGGTCACTCTTCCCTCTGTCATATAACTACTTATTTTGCAGATATGGTACACTGATTTTCCCCACTGACCTCCATTTTTACATGGTGCCAGATCTACTGCTAATGCACAAGTGATCATACCGCACGTGTGCTGAAATCCCAGCATGATCCAAAAGCACCTGCCCAGTTGTCCTCTGGGCAACCTGACCCAAAACGGTGACTGGGAGGGCTGTGCTGCCGCTGGCACTCCCAAAATACAGATCCCCATGCCAGATCACATGCCACAAGTGGTTATACTAGGAACATGTGACATTCTGCTGTCTCATTTCACAAAATTTATTTGGTTTAGGTTGACCTGAGTTGTGCTTCATATGATCTTAAAATCTCCCAAAGCATTGGTACTGAGATTTCACATTAACTTCAGCCCACAAATGTAGAGTCATTCGATCCAGAGTTATTAAAGTCAGGCTTCCTGTCAAACAATAGCTTAATTTGTAGCTCAACATAATTGCGCAATCAAGTAAGTGATGTCAGATTGTTATAAACACCCATCATCATACACAGGTCCAAGAATCTATGGCATTACTCATATTTTTCTTGAGTAACATTTACAGCATATGCCTTCATAATACTCATTTTCCTGGTCTCTTAAGCCCACCAGTCTGTTAAGAAGTAGATTTAAGCTGTTGTATATAGCAAGCAAATGGTATTATATTTCTCCTATAAAAGTCAATTTTTCACTAATAACTTTTAAAAATAGACAGTTGTTAAAACTAGGCCAGATTTTCAATGCCTCTTTTGCAGGCCTTCATTTTTATAACCTAACAGTCACCTCTCAAAGACGACACATTCATCAGGCAGAACTCATAAAACAATTATCACTTCTGAACTCTTGATTATTATTACATCAAATAAACTTGTGCTAGCTAAAACATTTTTCATTTGAGGATTTCATTTCTTAAAGCCATTTTAAAATCTCTAGTTGATAAATATAAGGTTATACTTCAATGTTTTCAGATTTAAAATGATAAATTTATGGTAAAATCCAAACCAAATCCTCCATTCAAAAATTGTTGACTTTAAAGAAAATCAGTTTCAGGTCTACAGTCAAATTTTGCACCTCCACCTCATCTCTAAAAAGAACAAAATATCAAGTAGGGCTACTACTATCTCTCGGTTTGCTTTTAAGTGCTTAAGACTTCCTCCCTAACTGAACTGAAATACCTGGCATCCAGTATATCCAAATTTCCAGCTTCCATGCAGGTCTGAGGCAGCAGACATGGGGTAACCGATGCCACTAACACCAATGTCAGTAAAAGCCAGGTTGATAATAATTGAGTTGGTTGCTGTCCGAAGCTCTTTGTACTTAACAAAGATGCCTAACACAACAATGTTACTGAAAATGCTTATCACTCCTGTAGGAACAGAGAAAAAGGGGAACTTAACAAAAGATGCAGGCAAGCCAGCAATATGCATGCAAAAGGAAGTGCAGCTTATTGTAATATCTAAGTCCTGAACAAGTTCTTTTTTCAATCAAATGCAATTTCATAAAGACAAAAGACATACAAGAAAGGAAAAAATTCTAATATTAATTAGAGAACTCGCACTTGGATTTAGTAAGGGCCCAAGGTGCTAGTGGGTTGCTTTGCTGAACCTGGGACTTCCTATGCAATGGCAACAGGAATAGCAAACATTCAGAAGCATTTAGGATTACAATTTAGAAATTTCAGCCACTGAGTAGTTTTCTGTTTTACACGGCCAAAAAGAATGCAGGCCGGCGAGACGATAAAAAGCAGGGTTACTGGACTTTTATACAGATTCACCAGGTCTAGCAAAAGCCCCTCTGCCACCACTTTAGTTCCTCCTTTCTCTCGGGAGAGTTTCCACTGTACATTCAGGTAAAAGCAATATTCCTGGGTGAAAGGAATATAGAAAATCAGTCATTATGCTTTGACCTTGCTACCTTCATCCTAGCCAGACCTATTCCCCTCTCTGTTCATGAGGGCTCAACTCTTTACAAGCAAAGTTGGCTCATGTTGCTGCAAACGGTGTATTTTCTAAAACACTAAGCCCTGTCAAGCTGCCTAGTCCATCTCCGCAGCCTGCCGTTGTGACCCTCCACTGCGTGAGAGTCATTTCCTTCATGCTCCAAGCTCCAGGGATATCTTATAGCTATGCTAAAAGTCCAGCTACGCACTGAACTTGCTCCCGCTTCAGTGATCTGTGTGTTTTTAAGCCCCTTTGGACTGGCTTGGTTTGCTACCTTGTTTCTTTCTTTTTTGGTGCACTTTAGGTGTCTTCCATCTTTTTAGAACTAGGACTCCTGACCCCAAATAAACTGTGCCCCAGAAACCTGACTTCCCAAAGCCCCAGTGTGGCAAGTGCTTTTACATTTAAACCACATACAGTAGAGGCAGCACCAAGCGTGTGCAAACTGTTCCTAGAAGTCAATTCTTAGGCAACACAAGAAATACCCAGTAGACCAAACAAAGGGTTGTAGCAAACAGTATTAAAGCTAACATGTACATTCTCCTATCTTCATGTCCGACCCCTCTGCAATTTGCTTTGGACTTAATAGTGTTCTATGCGGTGTCCAGGACTCTCCTCTTTAGGATCCTTTTCACCAGCAAGCTTTTTCTGATCCTGGTGACCTATATTAAAACAGGTTTTCTTTGTTCTGTTTTTTTTTCCCTCTTCAGACTCCAGCCCACTGCAGAGATATTTAGAGCAAAATCCCCCAGACTCCTATTAATACCAGCAATAACAAGTCCCCCACTAGTAATAAGAGCAATAAGAGCCACTGAAGTTAAACACTCCCCTTTGCATCTCACTCAAGAAATGGTCACAGCCCTTTTCAACAAAATGGAGAATTCCAACATGTTCAAGAAAATACAGAAAATTATTTAAAAAATAACTTGTAAATAATGACAAGAATTGGCAAGGTGGTCATAGGTTCCCTAGACCAGTACAGCTGGTAAAATAATACTGACTCAAATTTTAAATTTAAAAACATTTGTATAACTTGGGCATCTGAAACTACAATGCAAAGTGAAATGTTATTTTAGTAAAACATAGTATCCATGGAAATGCCTCTCAGAATTTTTCAGTTTTACAGTTAAAAATTTCAGTTATGAACCAAACACTATACCTTTAGCATCACAGATCTGTAGGGATAAATTTGTAAAGAGCTTAAGCAAATGGCTGTCACACTGAAAGTAGAGCTAAAGAGCCTGAAACAATAGTATTTGCCTCTTTACAGGATGTTAACTTTGCATCTTAACTACCAGGTCCATAGGGAGCTGTATGCTGACACAAACATACATACAGTCAGGCTCAGTAAAAACAGAACAGCAAGCTATCCAGCACCATGAAATGCCCCCTTTGCCCTGAGGGGCAAAACAAGGTCTGTACTAGTCTCCTGGGTCCCAAAACAGGCATAGGCAATGACACCAGCATGCCTAATTTATTCCTCTGTAACTCTGGACTTCCAGAAGCAGTCCCATCTTTCTTCACAGTCATTGCCAACCTTGCTCTGTGGCAATCTATACTCCTCACACCCTGCTGATGCCGATGAGATTTCTGCTCTTCTACTTGCTCCACCAAGCCCTGACACGTGCTCCTTAGCTTTTTGCTGACGCACCTGTGTGGAAAGGGCAATAAGATTTTTAAGTATTATGTAATGTTCTTCCACCTCTGCTACTGTCAGTGCCATAGCACAGGATTAAAAATCTCTAATGTCAGTTTACACTCAGACTACAATTTCACTGCAGTTCAAACAACAACCTCAAGTCAGCAGGGTCAAAAAACCTGAGCGCGTGCTTCAGGTTCAGGTATTTTGGCTCTAGAGTTGGATTTCAAAAACTTCCACTGGTATCAATAAGGAAATTCCTGCAAAGGTCATCATTGGCAGTGCATAGGAACACTACCCATAGATTTTAAGTACCAGCACACACCCCAGTGCATCAAACTGAGGTTGTAAGACTTTCCTAGAATCAACTACATACTTCTTTTTCTTTTTTTTTTTTTTTTATCTAAACCACTATGTTCAGCAAAAACCATGTAAATTATGTGAAACAGATATGAAAATGGGCAGAAGAGAAACCAATGCAATTGTAGTAACAAACACAAATACACAACAAAAACAATACCTTGGATACTGGACACTGGCAATGACACCAATTTTTCAGCTTTTAAATGGAGCTCATCCATTTCAATTATGTAAGTTAGTACAGTTCTTATTATACCTGTATCTCACCTAAGGAGTTTCAGTGCAATGTTTCATTAATCAGTACCACTATCCTACGTTACAGAAACTCTAACAGACTGAGTAATCTTAAAATCAAATGAAGAAAAAAAAATCACTTTCAGCTGTACTTCATTTTCATTCTCTTTTCTACCTGAGAACAGACAAGCTTGGGGGTTTTCAAACTACCTGCACAGTACATAAAAATTGTACTACAAAAAAGATGTTGGATGGTGCACAGCTCCATGAACACCCTCAACTATCATACTCCACACATTTTAGGAATGACACTGTGATGCTATGAATAGCTACAACAGCAAGCAAAAGGAGTGAGCTGGGGATCTGATGTAAAACAAGTAACAAAGAAAAAGCACTCTCAGTATCATCTCTGTCAGCTCTCCCGTTGATAGGTAGTATGTCATCTCCTACAAGAGCTGAAGCAAACTAGAATTACAAGTTTATACAACAGTACGAGCTTCCTATGATACAGGTTTTAACAGACAGTACAGCTACCAGGAATGAAACCAGAAATCCAACAGGACTGTAAACTCATACCCTCAGGCAAAGGAGGATCCTGCTAACCACACTTTAATTTTGTGCTTCAGAGCCCAATCTTAAAAAGAAGAAAGAACCTGGAAGAGAAAGTGCTAAACCTATATTCAGCAAAGATTTCAGCACTACTAAAACAAAGAGTAGAGACAAAAAGAGTTCCAGGGAGCACAGCATGAGAAAGAAAATAGATTCCATCTTAAATAAAGTGAGGAAAAACATGTAGATTCAAGAAACGCTCTCTTTTCTATTTGTGAGAAACAGGTCACATAGAAGAACAGAGTTGTTTCTCCAGGCAGCAGACAACCAGTGCCCATTTCTTAGAGGGCAGGGAGTACACAGAGAGCACCAAAGAGTTTTAGTAAATATCACATGGATGCTGCTACTTGGCCTATGAAACATTTTAGGGTTAGACAAGAATTCACATTCTAATTGCTGTGATTTTGCCAAGATCAAGACCAATGCCTAATGTATGCCTAGATCAAGAATAGAAGAATTTCTCATTTTCCTTCTTCCTAGGGAAGCAAAGAAAACTAAAGGAGACCAAATGCAAATACAACCCCTAACAAAGTAAAGCAGAACACATTGGTAGCAGCATCAAAAGAACGAAGCAGAAGATAAATCCATGTATAATACGGAATTTACTATTCCAGGAAGCATTTTAAAGTTATTTCAGAGCACTTCATTACAAGCTGAAGGCTGTCAGTGAAAAGCAGCACTGCTTCCTGCAGTCTGAGTGTCGCTGTGGTCATCACTAAAATCATACATTGAGCACTATAGACAGCAATACTTCAACAATAATTTCCTTCTCAGAAAACAAAGCAATTATTTGCAGACAATCACGTATTCAAGCTATTTAAAAAGCAACATAATGATGATCACTATATCTGTACTTCTTTCTCTCAGACATCTGGTTATTAACACAACTGAAATCTTTCAGATGTGAGATCTATTTGCCCTGCTAAAGCATTTGCAAACCAAACAATCATGTTTTCGAAGATGCTAAAGACCTTACTGTCAGAAACATTCCTCATTAAGAAAGCAAGGTCCAAACTACTGCTGAAAGTTTTACTAACTCTCTCATTTATAATAATAATGGTAATCCAACCCGTGCACTACTTCTAAAAAAAATTAAAAAAATAAAAAAAGCATTTCTATGCAAAGTAAGAAAGGAGAGCTTGGTTGGGTCTGGCTAATCCCATTGATCACATATGACAACTACGATCCCTAATGCCAGATATTCTGACCATCTGAAAAGACCACTTTAATTCAAACTGATTACATTGGTATGTAATAAAATATAAACAAGTACCACACACACTTGGGGTGCCTTATAGACCCAGTTACCTTCAAATCATTTAGTAGTACTGTGGAGTGTGTCTAGTCTTTTAATACTTGACCATCATCCACCTCTACAGCTTCTCAGCAAGTCTACTGACTGGTATTCAGCCAATGACACAAATTTCCCTAAAAACCTGAAATAATTAAGTCATTGGCTTTGCATTCAAAAATATCCTCTTTATGAGAAGATTTGATACTTACCACTTCAAACAGCTTTGCTAAATAAAATGTGAGCATCAATATTACCTATATGCCTTAAGTAGATTAATATTTTGTAGTATTTCAAAAGCTAGTTCTAACACAGAAGATGTGCCCTAAATGTAGGCTACAGTCTATGAATAAAGTATTTATAAATGAATTTAATTTTCAATCAAAAAGGTATAGAAGACCCATTTTTAAACACATGTTACAATTTTTATTTCAAGATATTTCATTGGTGTAGCAGTCAATGCTTCAAAAAAAACATTTCCAAAGCACTTGCAGTTATAACTACAAGACAGTTTTCAATAAAACATTACTCCATAACCATTCCAGCCTTAGCCGAAGGCCATTACAGTCAAAGGGAACACATGATGTCAAGCCTTCCAGCGTGCTTTTTCTAACGTGTCATCGGTGAAAAATACAACTGCAACTGGAGTCCGCTCTTCTCTCTGATTAACGACCAGCTCCCTCCAAGTCACATTCCCATCCTTCCCCTTACATCCCCCTAACAGACACCCGCTCACATGCTCAGACTACGCATATATTATTATGAACATGTGGCCCAAGAGAAATCTCAAGATAGCTTCAAGCACATCACAGAAAAATGCAAGATGTGACAGCTATGTCCTATTTTTATCTCTTTTGCAAGCTGGCAGAAATTAATTCTCACTCTCTTCTATAATTACATATCAACAAAATATGTTTTTCAACACACCACACTGCCTTCAAGTATATAGCAGAAAATGTAATGGTTCTGCACACTTCAGTCAGCTTGCTCATTACTGAGTTGCCAGCAAACTACCAAGAAAAGCCATTAGATATTTGCATAATACAAAATGAAATACCACTGTTATCATACAAAATGAGTATTCAAATAGACAGTCCTGTTTAAGAAAACAAATGCAACAACTTGCTAACTTCCATACCTGCTGTTATTAAGTAAGCTGCAACTATGTTGTGCTCAGTCTGTGTAAAGGCTGAATGAGCTTCATTGTCACTTTCGGAGGAGTTGGCCGAACCATTCAAAAGCATGTTGGACAAAAAAGACTGCGGTCTATCCTCCGTGGTAATTCATCAAGCAGACAAAACACTACAAAACCCTGTCAGGCAAATTCTTTCATTATCCAACAGACTAACTGAACAATTAAAAAAGGGGGGGGGGGGAGGCACCCCCTTCCACTGACAGTCTCTAAGCAAGATTTAATTGGACTAAATTGCAAAGAAGTTTACACTATGCAGGAGGAAAGCTCGTTAATTAAAACAAAAAGCAGCACAGAACAGAGTAAATTTCCGAACAGGATGCTTAAACTTCATTCTTACTGCTAAAGAGATTAAGTGTCACATGCCTCCAAACTTTTTACTTCAAACCTCTTGTGCAATGCTTTCAGCAAAAATTGGCTCAAGTCAGTTGGTCATCAGCCTGGTTTGGAATTAATTCTAATCGTCACAGAGAACACAACCACAGCATAACATAGAAACAAAAATGCCAATTTCTCTAAAATGCAGGACATGCTTACTGTAAAATCCACCCATTCAAATCTTAAGAGGCCTACTTCCTCTTACAACTCCTTAAGATTCTTTGTTAGTTTGATTAAACAATCAAACTGATAGCAGACAAGAAAAAACAGAGTCCAGTTCTCTAAAGTGAAGTGTGACTACTGAAAAACCCGATTATTAGATTTTTTTTAAAGGGCCTGGTCTGCAAAAAAACAGGCATTGAACATACCTCATGAGTTTGAACTTCCTCCCTCTCCAACACACACATAGAAAAGTTCACATTAGAAAACTTTGCTTAAGCATTTTACTGGACAGTAAATTACTAAGCATTTTCCAAAGCCCTGAGCAGTAGTTTGTTTTCTTCTTTTCAATGATGATGCTGCAGCACATGGGAGCTAGACTGAAAAAGCCTTTTACAAAATCCTGTATAAATATTAGCTGCGATAAACCCTCACCCAAAGACCTTACATGCAGTGTTAGTATAAGTAATCAAAGGTATTTACCACCAGTTCCCCTTTATACAGTTGTCTCCAGCTTTGTACTTATAAAGGGTACAAAAGTGACAAGAAGGAGCAGCCAGTGGTTCTTCAGCTGTATATAGTTCACAGGCAGCTCAAGTTTGGCTCCCAGGCTAGGGCTGTGTCTTGTGAGCAGCAGTAAGGCTGTACTGACACCAGGAGTATGAAAAGCAATACAGCCATCTCACAGAAGGGAGGTACACCTGAAGAGCTACTCCCATCTCCAACCCATGAAACGCTCCTAGAGCATTCCCTCCCATTCATCTTTTCAAGACAGACATCTTGTATCTTTCACCCATTTGAATCTGAAGGTATGAAAATTGTGATTCACCACTGATTTAGTCAGGACATTTAATCATCATTGTAACACAAGATCACGTGTCACAGTTCTACCAGCTAACTTTTTTTCTTTTTCTTTTTTTTTTTATGCCACAGGTCTACACTCACTCTTCTCAGGGTACTCATATTAATATATTCTCCCTGTCAGAAAAGGATTAGGCAGGAACTGGGTAGGAGGGTTCTGAAAGGAAAGATGATCTGTTTGGCAATGAAGCCACTTCCCTAGTGCCCTATAGTCCCACCTTGAAAGATAAAAGCTTAATGATAATTTGATATCTTTGCTTTCCTCCCCTGAAACTTTGGCAAGATTTTGAAAAGCACCTCAGATCTTGCAACTTCCATAGAAATTTGAGCTTGCAATGTATAATGCCTCAGAAAAGCAAAGCATTTCTATTTTCATTTGGATAGGATTCCAGACTTGGGGTAGCATGGTTAATGAGACCATACAGATTTTATAAATACTTGTCAGTTAAAGTGCAGTTTCCAATATGTGCAATCTATTCTACACACCATTACACTGTTCCCATCTCTTTTTCTCTTAAATTTGGCCAATTCTAAAGTGACAGAAATTGAGACAAAAAGTCAACATTAAAGGCATAAATGACTTATCACTAACCTGTCAGTAATGTTTTTTCTAGAACATTGAAGTTTATAAAACAAAATAAAAAAGATAAAGCAATGAAATCAACATTGAAGTATATAAGCAATCCACAAAGTTAGAAATGCAGTTCTTGCCAGGCAAAATATGACTTACACCACACTGCTTTCCAGTACCGGCATAAGAAAAATCAGAAACTCAGGTTCTTTTTATTCTCCAATAACAGCTAGTACTACTAGTGTCAGAGGCATGCTCTGTGACTTCAAACGATGGAGCTCTTCCCTTCCATCTGGCCCTGATCAGTAGCAACAAAAAACAATTTTTATTTGAGTCCATTCTTCAATTTATAGATATTTGTATAGATATGGGGCAATGCACAACTTGTAACAATGTTTAGTGAGTTGCAAACATCACAGTTATATGTAAAGTATTTAAAAGTATATTTCAATCCACAAGCGTTGAGAGTAGACACACTTACTGTCTGAATTAAAAAAAAAAAAATCAAAATCTTTTTGCTATTTTCTAAAAACCTCCCATGTACATTAAACATATCAGCACTAGAGGGTTGTATCAGGCAGTACTTTTCTTTAATCTTATTTCCATAAATAGATGAAAATGGTTCCAACCCAAAGGAAAAATTAATAAATTATATTTTTCCTTCCACAAAAAAGTCTCTAGATTTAGACTGTTAATTAGAAAACTTTGACTCTGTAAACTAAGGAGACTTTCAGCTACCTGAATGAAGAGAAAAATACAAGGGACCCCAAAAAGCTTTTCACTTGCTATGCTTCATATTCATACCATAACCACACTTTCTCTAAGAGAACATCTTCTACTGCCAACACGACGCTTTGCACAACTGCAAACAACTTTACACCAGTATGTGCGTGACCATCCAGCATTGTTCCCCGTTTTGAAAAATGGGACTTGGTCATCTAAGACTCCTCCTCAGCTAACAGCAAGCACAGGCGGACACTGACAAGTGGACAAGGAGACAGTAAGGTAACAATACTGCTCCCATGTCCAGGGCAGGGAAGCAAAGCACCGTGGAGTGCAATAAAGCTTACCTTCTCCTGAGCTTCAAAGAAATACTGCAGGATAACAAAAAGCTCAAGACAGAAGAAAAGAAGACATACAAAGTTAGAGAACCTGTATTTACACAATAGACAAGTCGGAGTTGTTGTCTTACAATTTTAGAAGACACTACATTTGCATGTCTCTGTTACACTTAGCAACTACTAACATTAGGATGGCAGGGTCAGGTCATGGCACAGAAAAGGCAGTGCAAAACAAGGACTGATGGGCCATGCTACAATCAAACACCCAACCTTTCCCAGCACCTGGGGGAGGGGAAAAGAGAGACAGACATCACCACATGGCAGACATCAACATACCTGTCTGTACACTGCCTCCTCAAATGGTAGCTCATTTCAGGCCCAGTCGCTAAGGACTGACTTTCTTCCATCTGCATCTGAATGTCCTTTTATCTCCACGAGGATCTAAGATAATAAACAGTCTGGTATTTGCGCTGTTCTCATCCAGCATCACCTATAGGTGTAATGCTCATGTGTTTCTCAGCTGGGACTGGACAGCCACACAATACAGTTCAATTTCCTATTATCAGAGACAGGTCTTCCCTCTATAGCTACAATGGGCAATACAGTTCTTTACCCCCTTGCAATGGAGATGTGAAAGTCTTTGCTTTGGCCTTGCAAGGGCTCCAGGCTTGACTATGACTCACAGCTCCACCTGCTGTGAGATTCATAGCATATACTCGTTGTCAGTATTCACTTCTACCATACCATGTTTCAACCCAGGACAGCTGTCAGGCCATGCAATTGAAAGACAATGTCAGTGCAGTTTTCTGATACCTGGAAAGAAGTATGTCTCTGAAGCACACAGTAAGAACAACTATGCAGAGAATGAATTTGGTTACAAGAATGAGGATTGTGTCATCTTAGTTTTCCAAGCCAAGGGAATAAGAAAAGACCTAAGTCAGCTACTCACAATTAGGCACTGGACCATCAGTGCAGGAATGCAGCACAGCAGAGGATGCAGACAATTACAAATATGACAAAGTGAAGGCAGGCCTGGCTTCACTGCAGGTTGTTATTGTTTAACTGCAATTTAGTATGCCAGAAGTGGCTTACAACATTTACAATGACTTGCCTAAGATTTTGTCTAGATTAAGTCATAGTCCTAAATCGCTTAGGCCTAGCAATGCACAGTAACAAAGAGTCTAAATGTCTTTAACAATGTGGATTTAATTGACCTGAATAAAGTTAAGTCTGTAACAATATCACGTAAAGAATCTGTATCCCATGACTCCTGACTTTGTTGTGGTTGAACAGTAGACTTATTTCTTCTCATAAAAGCAGACCTAGCAAAATTTTCAATCTTTTCCTTGTAACAGAAGAACATTTTATCTGTTATCCTACATAGTATCTCTTTAGGCTTCCTATTTGAATTCTCGAACAGTTTTTCTAGCTTGTTTCAAGTTTTGTTCCAAGGATTATTCACAATGAGCAATCATTTTTGTTAAAATGACAAGTAACTGTCCAATTCCAGCACGGACAGAAAATGTTTTTTGATGATTTTTTTTTTTTGGTTAAGTAGAAGGCTAACATAACTCATTTTCACTTGTGTTCACTAATTAAAAAAATGGAACAGCATGCTCAATTCTGAAATGCATTTTCTTCCATACTGAAAAAGATGCTAAAAATACTTTCACTTGGATTATTCTGGAGATCGCTTCAAAAATGCGTAGCATAAGACTCTACCAAAGGATTCCCTGCTTGAGATGCAACCTGCAGAGAAAGATTCTGTTTTTCCATTCTTACTCTATTTCCAAAGCTAATGAGTAGAGGCACCCTGTCATTCTCCATCCTTAAAAAGAGACAGTTACTAGTTTTTTCAACACTCCTTATAATGCATCTGATTAAAGACAACAGAGCGTGCACTGAAGACCCATGCAGACTTTTTGTGTCTTTAGGGAGCACTTAACTAAAAGCATCATGTGCTGAGAAGCCCTAACTATGGCAAGCTATTTGACCTTAAACCTGTGCAAGCCTAGTGCACCACAGTGGTCTTTTTCCAGGGCATCAAAATCTCAGCAAAACAGGCTAAGATGGGAAAAACCCTGAGCAATTTCAGAATCAGTGTAATTAGACAACTGTTTAGGTGACTTAGAAGAACAGTATTAAATTTGAAATTATTCAACACACAGCAGCTTCTAAGAAGAATATGTCACAATGCCTTTGGTTTTCATTCAGATTTATATATAAGAATCCACAAAGTTCCCTATGCTATCTTCCTTTCCTTGTATATATTATATATAAAAAAAAAAGTTCTATCAACACAACATTTTGAGGTTTAGTTTGTAGATAAAGATTGACAAAGATGGTTTAAATGGCATAGCCACTGCACAGCAACCCAGTGGATTAAATGCAAAGAGAGGATGAGAACAAGGGATCAGTCACACACAGGTAAAAGATTCACAGATGTGTATTTAGAGAACCCGCGGAGTTAAGAAAAAAAAAAAAAAAAAAAGAAAAAAGAACCAACGGATTGTTTACTCCCAACTCCAACATGAAGTCAAGCATTAATTAAAATAGTTTGTAAGAAAGAAACAGTTTAAGAATAGCATTATCTTGGCTTAGTTTAAAAAGTTCAAGTATATTCTGAGCAGTCTTCAGTTCTTCAACAGGGGCCACACTGTCCGTGTATGTTGATAAATAGTCCTTAACTGTAACAATAATTGTCATTTTAGTTTCATGTTCTTTATAAACAATTTTTCAGGGTCCCCTAGAAAATTTATCTTGTTCTTCACTTCTGCAGATCATACGGTAAGACAGCAGGAAGACACTTCTGGCTCCATTTTTAATATCCTCTCCCTATTTTAAGAGGGAAGAAAAAAAAAACACTGAACAAGTCACATCTTAGTCCCATTTCAAGCAAATGAATGATACATATAACAGTAAGAGTTGATAAAATAAAAATCATCATATTTGTTCTTACAGGCCTTTTTGAGGCAACAGCTAGAGTGATCTTTCACAAGCATCAAAAATACAGAATAATGAACTTGGGTTTAGGATAGCTACTACGATGAACAGAAGCTTTTTGCATTAAATTAGACAGTCTATAAACCCTTATAAAAACAGATGGAAAGAAAATACTACATTCTGTTTAATATGTAAAAGTTTTCAAAACCAGGACCTGTTTTTATTACTGAAATGGAACAATTGCACACTCACCCCTGAAGCCGCCTCCTCCGCCTCTTCCTCCCCTGAAGCCTCCTCCTCCACCTCTTCCTCCCCTGAAGCCTCCTCTTCCTCCACCTCTTCCTCCTCCAAATCCTCCTGAACATAAGCAAGAAATTACATTTTGAGGAGCCTATAAATTCTGTTATGCATAACAAATTATTTTGTTAACAGCTTCAGAAAGGAAAAAATAGTTTAATACAAAAAACATTCACTGCTTTATCTTAGTTCTCTAGTCCCCCCTAAATGGTCTCTTCCTGGGACCATCTCCAGCATCTTAAGTATTCTTGGTATCCAATTTTAATGTCCAAAATACTAAAGAGAATTATAAAAACTCCAAGGTAACTCATGAGACACAAAAATTACTAGAGCTCTTTATATAAGAAATCAATAGAGCATTAATTTTTTTAAAAATATTTCTGCTCTCTGCATGCAAAGGGACAGGCTGGGGAGAAGAGGGAAAGTCAGACTTAAGAAAGAATTAACTTTATTTTTAACCAAGGAGCACATCACAGATGATGTTCAAATAGCCAAGACAGAAGAGATCTAGTGGGTCACTGATCCCTTCTTTCAACCAATATATTGTGTTCAAACTAGATTTTTAAAACATAATACAAATGCAGCTTTCGCTAACAGTTTTGAGTGTACACTATCTATTACCCTTTACCACAAGGGTTTGCTTAATAGTCACTAAGTTTTCTTAACCTCATTAATTCTGTCTTGGTTCTAAACCAATGCACTCTCTTTCCTACACTTTGGATCTATTATTCACCTAGCTACAGAAGCATAGCTCCTGCATTTGGAAATAGGTCACTGTCTCTTCCACTGAGATATCAAACAGAAATACGTGTAACGTTTTTCTTCACAATACAACTGTTTATGCAAGTACTTTACCGTCTTTACCACAGAAACATTCTGCAGCTTTTATTCTTGGGATCTTACCTCCACCCCTACCACCGCCTCTTCCTCCTCCACGTCCACCACCACGTCCTCCTCTACCACCTCCTCTAGGAGGACCTTTTTCTCCAGGAGGCCTTGGCAAAAATCTCTGCAGGGGTAGCAGCTTTGCTGGATCAATGTAAAACTGCAGGAAGACAGTTTTTTAGGCTCTGAGACTATCAGGACTTAAGAGCACATTAATATATTTTAATTCCTTTATAAACATCTGCAATTCAGTCTTAACCCTTTATGTCAAATTGTCCACTGCAAACAGCAACATAAACACAATGAAAAAATGAAAAATTAAGTTATTAAAAAATAGATAACGTTTGCATTTTAGAAGTTTCATTAGTTACTTTTTTTCTTCTCAACAGGAAGTAAATACAGGGCAGATGAAAATATGAAGAGTAAATGAATACTAATGTTTTCAAAGGAAAATTAGCTTTTAATGTCAATAAAAACTATTCGTAAAGCTGCATTTTATCTAACTGATGACATACAGTAAAGTTCTGCTATTAAGACTGCCTTACCTTTTGCAATTTTTTAAATGAAGAGGCTTTCATATTCTCAGACAGTTTCACTGAAAAATACTGTAATCCTCTTTAAGGAACATATCGCAAATAAAATATTAGAAATAGTGGTTTTGATTATTATATAAAAGAAACATTCAGAGAATTTCTACTTTGGCAGTCTATAAATAATGGTAAACAGTATCACTACAAATGAAAAATTGTAACTGAAAGATCAGGAGAAACTATTTCTAATTTTTCCCAAGGTTCTTCCATAGCTACAAATATGACATTTTGTGGTAAAATCATTTTCTCCTTCTCTTGTATTAAGGTGTAATAGAAGAACATACCAACAGGCAAGAGTATTTAAAAACAATTGTGAAGAGACAAATTGCCAGGGTAAACAGCTATCCCTTGAAGCCTCAGGGTGACCCAATTAAAATGGGGAAGCAAGGAGCTCCAAAATCCACTCAAGTCCCTTCTTGTCTCTAAATATGCTACAGTGTGGGGGGGAGGTGGGAAAGAGTTCCTGAAATTCAAATAATTCTGATACAAAAAGTGAATTTGTGAGTTAACACATTCAGATCACAGCAGTGATTTAAAACTGCACATTTTACTTCACATTTAAAACAGGATAGAAGAACGCACAGAGCTGGTAACCAATGCTCGACCAACAAGGACTAAGTCTTATTGCCACTTTATAGGTTTACTTCGCCAGTTGTCTTGCTCTTCCTTTTTTGTCAGGAATTCTGTCAATCCAGCAATAACGACAGAAAGGACCCACCAGCTTTGACTCAGCCATCTTCCTTCACAAGAGGACATGCTAGCATGAACTATCTTCACAACTGATTTAAGAAATAAGCTGGACCATAAGCAAGTTCCCCTAAAGCACTGAAAGCCCTCTCCCTTGGGCCAACCCTGTTATTAGGCTAATACTTACAGCAGAGAAATTCAGGTAGCCAAAAAAGGAACATCTTGAACCACCAGACTCAGAAAACGTCTGCCAATAGCTTATGTAGTTACGAACTTATCTGACAGCAAGCCTCTGCCTGACACAAGGTACCCATACTTTGTCATACCGCAAGTGTTTTAAGATAAGCACTTCATCAGAATGAGACATCTACTGACAGTTGCAGTTACATCTATGACTATTTACATTTAACTGTAGCCAAGCCTTAAATTATTTGCAAATTCTAGAGCAATTCCATTTAATAATAAGCCTTTAAAACACAAACATCATATATCACACATGCTTTGAAGGATACAAAATCTCTTAGCTGTCCGAAGATTTCATCTACTTTGCCAATCTGCTCCTTATTATCCAAGTACACTGGTGCGTTGAAATAAGGCACCCTGTTTTCTTCTGTTTTACATTTACAAACAATGTCATCTTCACATGGATGCATGAACTCTCCCAATACTAAAATAAAGAAAAAATACTAAACATCTGGAACAGTCATTGTAGGTTAAATAAATATAATCTCTTCACAAAACTTACAGACTACCCTTTCTGGAGGGCCCTGGTCATAACCGCCTCTGTTGAAACCTCCTCGTCCACCACCTCCCCGTCCAAAGCCACCACGTCCACGATTAAAGCCACCTCTGTCACCACCTCTTCCACGATTGAAGCCACCTCCTCTTCCTCCTCCACGAAAAGTCATTCTCTATTACCTCCTAAACCAAGGGAAAAAAATCAGCTAAGAAGTAAAAGGTATTTCCTGTTTGATTTACTGTATAAATAAAGGTCTCTAGACAGCATTGTTTGCAAGTTTAATAGTTAGCCATTTCACTCATTACTAAAAACATGCAGTCATACAAAAATCAAGTTTCCAGCTAAAGTGTAATCTGCGGTAATACCTACCTCTAAAACGAGACTAACAATAACACTATGTTTTTTACTGATATTCCTCAGAATTGAACATGGCACCGTCCATTCCCATAAGACGACTGTGCTGCATATCCCAGTCCCAACACCATGAAGGAGCACCACAAAATGAAAACATACACAGCACATATCCATAGCTCCTTTCCTGGGCACCTTCTGAAGGGCCGAAGGGGCAGACAGAACGCCAGCAGCCTGGGCAGGGCGAGCCTCACGACGCCACCCGCCGAAGGGGCGCCCTCCCTCGCGGAACCCCACCTCCCGGGCCCCGGCGCAGCCCCCTGCCTCCGGCGCCGGCTCAGGGGCCGCTCCGCGGTCCGGTGGTTGCCATCGGCCCCTCAGAGCACCCGGTGGTCACGGGCCGGGAGGCGCGGCGCGGCGCAGCGCAGCGCAGCTCGGCCCGCAGCCCACACGCCAACGGCGCCAACGGTCAGTAACGGCTGCGCCCCCCGCACGCGCCCCCCACTCACGTGTCGAGCCAGTCCCCCTGCCGCACGTGGCGCACCCGCACGTGCGCCGCCGCTGCCGCCGCCGGCCTCTCGTCGTCAGCAATGCGCGCCGCAGCCGCGCGCATGCCCAGCAGGCACCACCGCCGGTCGGGAAGCCTCCCCCTCCGCCGGAAACGGGGTCGCCCGCCGTAAAGGAAAAACACACACCAAACGCCAACCGACACTGCCGCAAAAGCCCAACGACGGGGGAAGCAACTACTTTTACGACTGTTAGGGAGCGCCCTGGCAACCGTTAACGACAGTTAGCAGCCGCGTGGCCGTCGGGAGAGGTGCGCAAGCGCAGAAGCGCGGGGCGGCCGTTGGGCAGGCGCTGGGACTGGCGCCGGGGCACTGGTTTGCGCGGCCTGCTCGCAGCAGGAGCCGGAAGGACTTTGCTCTGAAACCACTGTGTATTTTAATTGCAGAAACAACTGCATTTTTACCCTGTGTTTCGGTGATCTCAGCAGAGTGTAAACCCAAGAACCACCAATAATGCAAAAGAGTATCAAAACAAGTTGAAAGAATAAAGTACAATCAGAGCGAAAGCCAATTTATTACATCTATTAAAACAGATTTGTGTGAAATGTGCATTTTGTTAGATATGTGTAGGAGCATAATTCTTCTCCACAGAGTTGAGGGACTGTGTATACCTCCCCCTTTATAGTTTGCTGCACAGTCACCCTTATGCAGCACAGTAAGCTCTGTGTCATGTTTTACAGTGCTAAAAGAGGTCATTTATGTGCCTAGGAGCCGCCAGGTTAAACATCTAACCATGCTATCAGTTGAATCTCAACCCAGATACAATTGCTATTGTCTTGAAATAATCCCAGACCTTGGCAGGGATTGAGGGCAACAGAGTAATCTTAAATGCTAGAGGAGTCAAGAGATTAAGTGAATATTGCCTAGATTTTCATCTCTCCAGTACTGTAAAAACTCTACTGAAAACCACTGATTTTGTAAAGGCTATCGAACAGATACAGTAATGATAGTACTGGCCTAGACTAGCTTTAAAAAGGTGGACCCATGCTTCATTCTGTTATCGTACTCATTTCAGCTTACCTCACAGGCACAGGTACTCACTCTTTTCCTAGGCCACGGGGAATTCAGCATGCAGGGCATAACGGCTCCAGTCTTTCAGGGAAAGAAACCCTCCATACACACCCATACAGAAGCCTGCCACAATGCAAGCCTGGTGCGTGGGAAGCATCGTCACAGGCAAGCGAAAGGCAGTCTTTTTTGGAAAGCCAGGGAAGTGTTTATCAGCTCCCCAGAGTGCCTCTGTTTCGGCCTAGTGTCCAAAACAAACAGCCAGGTACTCGTAGTCCAAGTCACAAGGTAGACATGTAGCTAAGAAGGGCTTCAGGTGATGGAATGACCTCAGACTGCACACAACTAATTCTTCCTTAAAGAAAACAGGAATCTCACAAATCTGCTCTGATGGGTCTCAAAAGTTCTCCGTGTAGAAACTAACAAACCCACCATTTAAGGAAAAAAGTATACATTTCCGACAATGGCATGACAGGAAAGTAACTAGTAACATGAAAAAAATTACAAAAATGAAAACCACAACTGAACAAAAAAAGGAGCCGTGACAACTCATAGCAACACATGACTGTGGTGTTAGAGAACAGTGGGGTCACAGAGGCAGTGGAAAGCAGTGACATGTGGAGACTATGCACCACATGTGGGGAGAGCTTTCTTTGTCATGGGTACAATTTGCATCTGATGTGGACAGTGTTTACCAATCCCACTTCTGTGCCTGTAAATTATTTGCTTGATGCCCTGGAGCCCTTTTTCACCTTCTTGTGACCACATTCGATTACGTTCTGTTCGTTTCATCTGCTTGTAGCAGCTGCATATGGCAATAAACATTATCCCAAGCACTGTATGATCAATGGCTTCAGCAGTCCCATAATCCAGTCTTCTGACCAACATGTGTTTCAAGCGATCAGGCCTTTTTGTTTTAATGTTATTGTGTGACACTGAGCTCCAAAAAACTGGGAGGGCAGACGGGGTACTAGATGTCTTAACAGGAAAGAGATAGGACCCTGTCCCTGCAAACTGCTTACCTGGAAGCAAATTCTGTTACCAATTTCTTGTAGCCTGTACTGTAATTTGTGGAGGGTTTTGGTTCTGCTGTTTTGAATTAATGTTTTCCTGGCTTTCAAAAGATTACTTCAACTATTTGTCAAATACTTGAGCAATTTTCTATAAAAATCTTATAATATGAGCCAGTAATTTAGCTGACTATATAGTGGATAGTACATGCCTATTAGTATTTCTTTCTTTCTCTCTCTCTCCCCCTCCATATATATGGAAATATATATATATATCTGTTGTGTAAAAACACATTTATCTTCAACAGTAATTCATCTGATAAACATCAACACCTACAACTAGGAGAACCAGCCTGATGATTCCATCAGTCTCCTCTGGAAAAGGAAAGGAAAAGTGTATTCTTAATAAGTTTTTCCTCTTAATCATTTACTTTAAAGCCTTTGCTTTTGTTATCTCTTCTTGCAGTTACAGTAAAACCAGTTCGAATGAGGCAGGATCCCTCTAGAGAGATCAGATTTATCAGTTAATAGTTGAGGCTCCTGCACTTTATTTCTAAATCCACTTTAAAGTATTTTGCTAATGGTTAAAAATTAAACACAAATCAAACAATTGACATTCAAAAGAATCCTAGCTGGAGGATATCTCTCTACAAAGAGAGATAAAACTTCATCATGAGAGTGGTTCCAGTTTTCTTGGTTTTCTTGTTTCTCTTTTATTTTTGTGGAGCAGAGGTAAGAATTTATTTTATTGTGGTATCACTAATTTATTTTAAAGAGAGTCAAAAAGTTTACTTTTATAAGTAAAAACTTTTTTTTAAGTTTCCTTTCATAGTATTAATCCATTTGTTTTTGCCCAGTCTGAATATTTGAAGCTTGCTATTTCTCTTTCATAATATTGATTCTATCTGGGATTTACATTAGCAGGCTTCTGGAAAAGATTTTAATTATGATCCTAAGTGCAATTTACAAGCACAGCTGACCGGAGAAAGGTGCAGCAGTTCGCCCTGTCCCACTTTTTTGAGAAAGGAGATTATGTTCTTAACTTCTGACATGGCAACATGTCATAATGCCTGGAGTTTTGCTCTGGAATTTCTTCTGGCAAAAGTGTCCCAGAAAGTCCATATGGGCTCAGCATTCATCATAACTTGAGTCTTTCAGCAAAACCCTTACATAAAAATCAGCAACTTTGGTTCCCATTCAGTGAAACTCACGAGAAACATCCAGCAGAATATGGGACTTATGCCAAGCCAGATCTGGCTAACAGTTTGGCATGCAAATTTAGAGATAATGCATTGGATTTCACTGACCTGAGAACAGCAGAAAGAATTTAATAGGATTATACAACTGTTAAAAATTGCTTTGGATTAAAAACTGCCCCAACAATATCCCCACTAACTTTACTAGGGCCAGGATTTCTTCCCAAGAACTTTAAACTTCAGCTCTTTTGATTCAGTGGACACAGTCAAAGTTGAAAAATCACATTTGAGGACTAACTTTTCCCTTATTTTTTATGCAAAGTCCATCCATATTTTTTTCATGTTTCAACTTCGTTCCTACCTACAGCTCTTACTAAGCATAAGCACTCAGCCAGCAATGGAGCTTCTGGAGAGCTGCATGAACATAGATATAGAGCCACTCACCTAGAGATGGTTGGTTGGAGAGTCAGAATCAGCCCTTGCAGTCCAGTAACGATCAGTAATCACATTGCAAATCCACTGCTGTGCAAGATACAGGAAAAAAGATGATCAGGAAGGACATTTCATTTTCAAATTTCTTGAAGATACTTATAAATACTTGTTGCTTTAGCAGGCTTTACAATGGAACAAATGTTAAATTTTACATTCCTTTATTTGCTTCTAGGTAGTTCATTAATATTTACAGGTGGTATTTGAACTCAAAGCCAATTAGGCCAATAGAAACATCTCAGAAAAAACATTAAGCTGCTACCTTTTTTATTTTCCTAGTGTTTAACTCCTATTATGAACTTTGCTTACAATCCCATTGCTGTGGTATGTTAAACCACTGGCTTAAAATGTTTATAATCTGCTGTGTACTCCAGCTGATGTTTGAACAAAAGTGAAGTGTTTGCGGGAGACCAGTAAGAGCAAAAATCACACCAGGTGAATGATCCAGAAAGAAGACGACTCCCAGACTGAGGTGGCCAAAGACAAGGGAATAGACACCGTAAATGAAATTTATTACTTCTATGCACATAACATAGGAAAAGGTTTGTGAGAAAACACACTGTTGAAGAGAGGGATTTGCAGAACTTGCAACTTGGTAGCTGTTGTAATTCCTAGTCTTACTTGATTTTTTTTTTAACTTCGTGCCTTGCAGAATGGAGCATCTAATTCTGAAGAAAAACAGGTTGAGCCTGTCCAGCCAGCTGAGCAAGAAAATTACTTGATAGAAGAATGTTTAAGTAACCAATACACACACAAGTCCTGTAAAAAAGTTTTTTGTAACCCATGGGAACGATGTGTGGAGGGAAAATGCCTTTGTAAACTTCCCTACCAGTGCCCAAAGAATGGCACTTCAGTTTGTTCTACCAATGGAAAGCAGTTCCAAACTTACTGTCAGCTAAAGAGCTATGAATGTCAACATCCTGCAGCAAGGTTTCTGAACGAGGGAAACTGCGCGTCTGGAGGTATTAACATCTCCTTTTCCAAAAGATATCAGTCATTCATTTGCAGCAAAGTAGATGCTTTACTACTTACAGCTCAGAAAGCCTCTTCATTTCCTTGCAGTAGTAAAAACATAAACCAGAAAATGAAAAGACAGTGAAAATTGTCAGTATTTATTGATCTTCATAAAACTTACACTTACGCTTCTGCTGCTTGTATCCTGCTCAAGGTATCTGGTGGAAATGGAGGGAAGGGAATGAGGCAAAAGAGTGCCAAGGTTTCCATCAGGATGTTAAATACGGTGGGAGGCACAGAGGGAAGGGGCCTCCTGCGAATGTTAGCAGAGAGGATTTCATTCTGAGGGGGACAGATACCTCACAGGAGCAGGCGTTCAAGCAATGGAGTCAAAGGCTGCTGAGGTGTGTCTGGGAGTTCATGGGGAGAAGGTAAGCCACATTCACCTCAAGAGTGAATTTCATCAAAACAGAGCTATTGCTCTGCAAACCAGGCAGGTTTGTATGCTGCCCAGGCAGGTGCTTGTTTTCTCCTGCTTCTCAGGCTGCATCAAGCTACTCCTCAGAGCTTTGTCAGCTCAGCCTTCACCTGCCCCTCCCTCCCCGAGGAAGGTGTCCGAGTACATGGAGAAATGGCTCCTGCTAAATAGGACAGTGGCATCTTAGCAGGAGCAGCTGCTGTCCCAAGCCATCATCCAGCCTCAGCCCCACCTCCCCTGTTTGCAGGGCCCAGGACTCTCCTGCCTCCGCTGTTCCAGTACCATCCCTCCCTTCTACCTTTCCCCACAGAAGCAGCAGCTCAGCCCATCAGCCTCAGGGTAGCAAAAATCAACTTGCCTGTACTGCTGAGAAGTACCTGAGAGCCTCAGTGTGGTCCTTAGGCACTCCCTACATGGCTTCACTAAGTTAAGGGGGGGGAGCTGAATCCACTTAAAAAGCTGACGTTTTGGTACAAAGTTAATAGATGTGGGATCTCGCCATCTCACTTGACATGTTGCTGACTATGATGAAACTCTTGATACTAAGATTCGACCTTTTCTCAGCAGACCTTTGCATACTCTTATGAGGTAGGAACCATTATTCTCGATTTCCTGAAACTGGCATATTTGGAGAAAGTGACAGGCTCAAAGTCACAAAGTCAATCATCAGAAGAATCAGGAATAATACCTAAAGCTTCTGTTTCCCAGTCTGTTTTTCCTTCCATATGAACTTTTGCTGTCTACAGGAGATAAAATTATGTCTGCTTTATTTCTGTGCTGTTTTTCAACTAAAATGCTTCTATATAATAAGATTTTATTTGGTGCTTTTTTGGATTTTTCTTTTTTTTTTTTTTTTTTTTTTTAGAAACATTTGAAATCTCTTTGGGCTATGGAGATTCAAGTCTGCTTCGAGTAAAACCTGCAAATCACAAGGAGGACTTTTTTGTATGTGATAGTGAGTGGACTATGAATGAAGCAAATGTGGCCTGCAGACACTTTGGCTTCGAGTTGTAAGTTTGGAGAATTTATCTCTGGATAACTGTAATGGGTCTGAGGAAGTACTGATGCTTATGTAAGGGTCAGTTATTGCCAGCCAACAATTAATAAGTCAGAACACTCATGAGCAACATATCAACTATAATATTCTCATAAAGCTTCTTAAATTGACACGAGAATGAAAGACAAAACATAGTTTTTTATATTCTATTACAAATAACTTCTATTCAAACCATAATTATTTTTAATTTAAAATAAAACTGAAGACCAATGCACAAGTTTTCTGTCAGCTTAGTGCAAGGGAATATGCGTAGATGCACCATCGTCGAGTAACTCTGAGCAATACATTGTACTCAGAAGTTACCTACTCTGGCTGACTACAGGGCACAGCTTTGCTTTGCCATTTGCACCAGCCAGACTAACAAGAACCAGAACAAGGCTTTCTGCATACGTTGCCCGGGCTGCCACTGCTTGCTCTGCCCACCAGGAACAGCTGAAGCTGCACAGAGTTTGTTCTTTACCTTGTGATCGCATAGATGATCTGAGTTACGCACTCAGCTCATCCTAACACGTTCGTTTTATATCCTGTAAATAATAACTCTACAGATATACCACTAATTTAACTTAGGCACGTAGGAATGACTCCCTCAACCCTACCTGAAGACCAATGCTATCTCACGCTGCCCTAAATTGTCCCCTTTGGATGAGAAATATTTCTCAGTCCTGATCTGTATCTCCCTAGATAGCACAGACAAAGGTTTGTCCTGAGACAGAACATTCAGTCCTTGAGTCCCATTGTAAGCCTCTGTAGTTACTTATTTACTCAATCTGTATTTATTCAGAATAGGGAACGCACACATATGCTTTAACAGGATATATCATTCAAGTGAAAACACAGCTACAAGGGAGATGATATTTATTAAATCCCAATCTTGCAGCTGCCTGAGCTTCCTCAGTATGCATTGATTCTGATGACATCAAGGGTATTCAACCTCATGCAGGATGGTTTCCAAATTATGGCTCATCTGTGTCCATACAGAGATAGGACTGACAAGGTGACAAGTCTTTTTTTTATATAAGCAGACTCTTCTATCATAATACATGGTGACTCTGGCAGAGCTACATATAAATCCAGGCCAGTGCTATGCAAGTTTGCAAAAATTTCCACTTTGTTTTACTTTTTCTTCCAAAGTAGAAGAATCTCCTACTCACCCCTATACCATTCTATACAAAGTCTGTATTTTTTTCTTAGCCATGACCAAAATTCTTTATCCTTACACTGGAGAAAATCACATAACGTCTAAATAATAAAAGCAGTGGACAATCCATTCTTAAATTATGTAAATTGTTATTATTTGTGTCTTCACAGAGGTGCTGAATATTACGAGTCCAATTCTAACATCACAAAATCTGCCTTAAATTCATCACAATGTTTTCAAATAACTTGCAGAGGCCTAGAGACAAGGCTTGCTGAATGTTATATAAGGGAGAAATCAAGAGACAGTAATGAGGGATTTGTTAGTCTTCAGTGCCATGAAAATGTCAGAGGTCAGTATTTTTTATTTGTAAAGATCTATTTGGAGTTGTTCATTTTCAGTTTATTTTAAATACATGTAATGTATGACCTAGCCTGCTGAACTCCCAGCCACAGCAAACTTGCATGGAAACCTTTTGATATTTTTAATAATCTTTTCTCAGTCTTTAAGATAATTTTCAGTATTGAGTTTATTCAAAATTGGAAAGTAATTCACTGTTGGTCCTAAAATATTTTGACAGATATTTCCCACTCATGGTTCTGTTTGTTCCCCCTTCCCTTCCAAGGGTAGCAAGGTATGTTGTATCCTGCAAGTCATGTCTCTCCTAGGTTAGCTGGTAAGCAGATAGGTGACAACCTCCTACTCATTGCTTTGTCTAGGAGGAAGATGCACTTAAGACACTAGTAGCACTGTAGCCAGAAAAGTGTGGCTGTAAGTAAACTGCCAGCACAACCTGAGGAGTTTTGGGCCTCCTCAGTTTCTCACTAATATAAGGGAAATTAGATCTTTGTTTCAACTTCTAACAGCTCTCTATTCTGTATAGTGGGTATTCTTTGACTTCGATAGCATCAGTAGGAGATGTTGCTGGTTAGGAGAGTTATGAATCATCTCAGTTTTATTATGTCACAAAAGCTGAAGTTTACACACTCTTGGTGAGTTCCTTCTAAAGGGGGAACATCCATCCTCTTAATCCCATGAATCACTCAGCAGTGGGTTTGAAGCGATTATTTCTATTTTAGTCCTTGTTTATAAAAAATGAAGTTGCCTTTTGCCACGCTACTGGAAGTTGGAGGAAGAAAATAAGTGGTCACATTGAAAGTCCAATGAAGAGAGAATTAAAACAATAAAAAGATTACTACTTATTTTACTGAGCCCTAAAATGCCTAGGGCCAAACTGTTTAAAGAATAAAATGAATAAGAAAAATATTTCCTTGGGCAGTTGTGAGCCTACAGACATTGCCACACTAACTTTGCTTTCACCCTGCTGCACAGATTGTTCAGCAGATGAGTTCCGTTGTGTCAATAACAAGTGCATTTCTTTGCGTAACACCTGTGATGGAATCAATGACTGTGGAGACCTAAGTGATGAACTATGCTGTAAAGGTAATATTTACTTACTTTCTCAGCTGTTTGAAAATCATTCAGAAAACCATTCCCAAAGAATCCTAACAGTGATGCAAAAAGACTCTTTTGCAAAAGTCATTACATTAAGGCAACCAAACTATAGTTTCGGTATAGATAAGTGCAAAAAAAGAGACATAACAATTTTCTGAAGCAGGCAGGTGATCTCTGAGGATCTAGATTTCCTCTGAGAATGAGGAAATACAAACAAGATATTTAGGAGGCCATCAAACATTGATATAAAAAATCAGCTTTGTTAGATTAAATGAAAATGTTTTTTTAGTTTGGAAAAATCAATAATTAATTAATCATCCAATAAGCCATCTTTAAACCAAAGAAAGACCTTTCTTAAATGCAAGATCATTCATAGAATAATATATATGTCAGTTCCTGGTGCAAACCTTGTTCATGAACAGTCGTTCTTTCAGCATCAGCAATTCCAACTGCAAAATTTTTCATTGGAAACAAGGAATAGAAGTAGCTCACATAACCTGAATACTTTCAGAAATTGGGTTTCAGGTGGCAAACTATAATATAGATTACAAATCCCATCACTACCCCTAAATAATCTTTACAAATAATTTTGTAGTTTTACAGTTGTCAGTAAATTTGATTGGTGAGAAGAATCACAGAAACTGATGGAAACACAATCACAGGTATTTTAGAAGAACAATAAATACATGTGGCTTCATATATTTAGAGGAAATGTATTTAGATTTTACTTGACGAAAATGGCACTGTTTGTATAGGCTGAAAGCAATGCTCACTGGAGTCAACAGAAGTCTTTCCACTGAGTTCAGTGGTCTTTAGATCATATTGAGATATCTGGATACTTTTAGACACTGTCTGATGTTCTATTAAAGAGATACAGCCTTAAAAAGCAGATTGATATAAGATTAGAAAGTAACTCCAAAAACTCTGCCATAAATCCAAGCATTGCTTTGCTTTTCACAACATACAAACTGATCACAAGAATAAAGGGAAAGGGGTTCCCAGGCTTATAATAATGTTTCATAATAATCAAGAATGTTAGAAGAAAAGAGTCATTAAATCCAGTATTTTCAAAATAGGACTCTTGATTCCTAATCCTACATTTAGGCATCTAGGTCATTCAGTCAAAAGCCTAACTTGGACTCCAATCTGGGGGGAAATTTGGCCCAAGCATCAAAGTCCTCATTTTGAGATGATCAGTAATGCTGGCAGAACTGGAGGTCCTTTGGCTGAGTTTGAGTGTGAGCACAAGTTATGGATGAAACTGATAAGGAGTGATACTTGCTTAGTAAAAAGGCCCATTTTTTTTAAGGTCTTAAACCTTTGTTTTGAGATTGTAAAATGAAGACAGCCAAGTATTCATTTCATTTTATATTTATAGAGCCTGCTTTCATTATCTATTTATGAAAAACCAAGTCCCTCATAACATGGCTATTACATTGTGTTCATGTTAAACAAGCTCTCTAAATATGTGAGGGTGTTGAACCATATGATCCTGTGCTTGACAAATGTAATTCTCTTTTATTACAGCATGCAGAGGCAACAGTTTTCATTGTAGGTCGAATATCTGTATTCCAAATAAGAACGTCTGTAACAAAGAAGCCGACTGCCTCACAGAAGAGGATGAAACTCAACTTCTCTGTGCAGGTTTCCTTTTAAGAACTTTTTTTGTTTCTTTCTTTCCATTCTGCTCAATTACAGCTAGGGACTACACCATGCATATTATTAAATTATTTAAGAGATTAACAAAACAAAATGCATGCAAGAGTTCATCTTCCCAAGGTTATGTTATGCATAGTAGGAGATGAATAAAAGGTTAAGTACTTTTCCTCCTCTTCCTTTGAGAAAAGAATGTCAAGAAAACTAAAGGAAGGGGGAAACTGCTAAGGTTTCAGGAGGCTTAAGGCAGATTATGTCTTTTGCTTATACAGCCATCTACCAAACTAGTATCCCGTATCTGTGAAGAAACTCTAGACAGGGCAGGCAGGAATATTTTCCTCAAAGATAAGGAACTGAACCAGTTTGTTAATATAGTAATTATTCTGTGGTGTTCTGATCACTATTGAAAAGATATTTGTTTTGTTTTGAGCTTACAATGTTTTTCCTTGCTCTGATGATACAAAGTCTAAAGCCAAAAAGTAAACACTATTGGTAAATGGTGACTGGTAAAGGTAAACTGAACTCTAAAGGTAAACATTATCCTCAGTAACCTGAGAATAGGCCAAATCCTCTGCCACCATTTAGGAACTGAATTCAATGGGCATTTTGTCTGAATAAAGGCTGACATACCAGATCCAAGGAAGTATTTTTGAATGCCCTCCCTTACCCTGTTTAAAGGAGAACGTAGCATATAACAGCATCATCTAAATTGAAAAAAACAAAATCCTATTACCTAATGCTCCTTTGGGCTTTAGAAAAGTCCCAAAGGTTGATGGGGGAGAAGGAGGAAGTTCTGATGTTTCCTGGTGGAGGAGTATGTGCTATCACTTGAGAGATCAAAAGACAAAAAAGGCCATTTGTTAGGGTTCCTTTGCAGAATGGTTCTCTAAGCATGGAAAGCAGAGGACAAGTCAAGTAATTATGAATCAACATGTGCTGGATATAGGTCACCCATAGGCAGAGGCAGCCAAGAAAGTGCCTCTTAAGAAGGGAAACAGCAGGCACTAGGCTGACAGAATATTTCTATTTGTGTGAAATGGTGTGCGCTTGCGGTTTTAAAAACTGTGACTGTTTAATATTTTAAAAGTCCACCACGATTTTGACACATAAACATATATTCAAGTAATAGAACAAATTTAAATATTTGCAAACTTTTTTAGTATTTCATTATTCTACTACAGATAGAAAAAAAGATGTTGAAAATCACAGTATGGATAAAGGTAAGTGTAACTAACCCTCCATAAACCACTGCTTACCCTCTAATATATGGCTTTCCAGCTACCAGCCAGCTTCGCAGATCCAGAGCACTCAGATATTTGGACTTTGTGATTCAGTAGTATACAATCTGGGGCTTGCTATTTGTTTCGCTTTCCACTAATTTCAACAATGCCATAGTAGTTTATCCTGGCTGAAGATCCACATCTGCATGTTTTGGCAACTGATGGAGGTAAACTCTAAGCAAGTCAAAGTGAACTGCCTTAAAATTATTTGCCTGAATGCTGGAAATGGAAAATGAAGGGAAATAATGTGATGCTAAGACACAATTTTGAAAGCAAAAACAGTTGCAGAAATTTTCTGTCTTTGCTCTCCTGCTACTGCAGCTACTGACATACTCACAGCACTCAGGTTTTCAAAATAAACAAACCTGTCTCAAAACAAAGATGTAGGAATTATGTTCCCAAAGTTTCTGATGTAGTGCCTGAATTCTGTGACATATTTTTCCTTTTTGTTAAAGAAAGAAAAATGATAAAGACATTTCTTCCCCAAATAACCTGCGGTCTTACAAATCATACATTAACTCGACGGAAAAGAATCATAGGTGGAGAAGTTGCGAAAAAGGTAAATAAATAAATAAATAAATAAAATAAAAAAACTTACTAGATAAGAGTTCATTCAGTATCAGTTTAAATGGGCATTGTTGCCCATCTGTTAAAATGCCTGGAAATAACAAAAGCAGCTATAACGCTAATTTCATGTCTTGCAGCAGTAGTGGCATTGCATTGAATGAATGTAAAAAGCAGCAGAATTCATGAGTAAAATATTATGGAGTTGTAAAATGGAGCATTATAGTTCAAGGATACATTGAAAATGATTCGGCAAAATACTAGAGAAATAATTCAGCAAAATACTTAACATTATAGCTAGAAATTACAATTTTGATGAAACAGAATTTAAACCTAAGCCTTCGAATCAGGATACAGTCATAGATGCTATACTTGATCATACTGAGTCAGATCCTACATTCCTGATTCCAGATCCTGTTTTGCTGGCTAGAGGGGCTATCTGATAGAAAGCTGGGGAGAAAGAGAGAGATCGCACAAAGTTAAAAGAGTGAGCAAAATTACTGCATTTTGGAATATACACCTTCCGTATTAGGTGGAGCACAATTCATGGGCAATTTCTGGGCAAGAGCTTTTGGATTTACAGTCAGATGTAGTCAAGGAGATGAGGTGATACAAAGGACTATTTCCCTTTACACACTACAAATAATAGTACAATTATTAAAATTTAATATTATTTGGATTTTTGTTGTTTAAATAGGGTGAATTTCCTTGGCAAGTGGCAATTAGAGAAACTGGTAGTGAAGGTGCAACAGTGTACTGTGGAGCGGTTTATATTGGTGGCTGTTGGGTTCTGACCGCTGCACACTGTGTCAGGTAAAAAGAACAAACTGGGAAATGATTCACTTGTAAGGCAGCAAAATTAATTTGGATATTACTGCTCTTCTCATCTACTTGTTTGTTGACTCCTATTTGCCTAGTAAATAAAACAGTTAAGAACACCAGCTCACCCAAGTTAATGATGGAAAAGATTCGGAGAAGGTAAATTATTTTGGCAGTGAATAGAAAGATGAAAAAGTAATGCTGGTTTTGAAGAGACATAGCATTCTTCAGTCAGATACGAAGCAAGAAGGAAAGGCTCAGCATAACCACCTTGCATAAAAGGGTGCTATAAAGGACCTCCTCTTTCCCAGATCACCTCTACCTTGGGGAGGTGCAGGATCTGTTCCACAGTCTGTCCCTGATGGGAACATATCCCCCAGAAGAAACAGGCTGGCCCCAACATCCCTTCCACACCTGCTCACTGTTCTTTCACACAAAACTGAGGAGACACAAACCCCTGCTTTCTCTTTGTGACAGCCCTAAATACAGAAAAAATACTAAAGGCCAGCATCTTTATTAGTTGCAGTACTCATCAGTAAGTGTCATCTGCCTTGCATTTGCTGCACTTGAGAAATTCCTGGACATCAAGTCCAGAAAGGAACTATATGTACGTAATATGAATTTTTATTCTATAGAAACTTTGATAAAATGCAAAAATTTACTGCTAGTGGAAACATGCAAGTGTGCTTGTGTTAAGCATCAAAAATACTTTATTTTGCTCTCTTTTTCCAGAGCAAATCGAGTTCATCTGTACCGTATCTGGATTGGGCTGTTGGATACAATACAGTTTAACAGAGAGACAGATACTCACAAGTTGAAACGACTGATAATCCACGAGAAATACAATGCTGCAACCTATGAAAATGACATTGCTTTGCTGGAGCTGAAAGGTTTTGGAAGAGGAGAATGCTCCCTAAAGTATACCATACCTGCCTGTATTCCCTGGTCAGAGTATATGTTCAAGCCTGGTGATAAATGCAAGGTTTCTGGGTGGGGACTAGAGAAAGGTACATGATTTAGTGCTTACTACTAGAATGTATTATTTATATCTCTGTTTTACAAATTGTGGTCAGGTTTAATTTTGAAAAGGCTCAAGAGTGGTGTGCGCAAAGCTCTCAAAAAAAGGTTGATTGCAGAAAACAGGCCATGATTTGGCATTCAGCTATCATCCTGTTTGTTCTCCTTCCTGAACAGTGTCCTTTGTTCTGTCAGCCATTTAGTAAATCGGTCTGGAAACACCTCTGGTTAAGAAGTACCCTGACAAAAAGAAATGTTGATTTTTCAGCTGGATCTGTTCCCTGGGCTGGTTTGTCCCACAGCAGCACAGACATTTGTGTCAGCTGGAATGAGATGACAGCATGAAGGAGACCTACCCCTAGCAAACATACGTATTTGTTGAGATATTCACACACATACCTCTTTTCAGAGGAGACAACAGCAGTTCAGTACCTTTTGGGTATATGAAAGAAGTGGCTGTAATCACCGATTTAATATTTATACGGAGACCTGCTAAAGGTATTTAACAACTGGCAGTTAGTAGCTCACTATGGCTCATAGTCACAGCGAGTTCTCTGTCTCCTGCCCTTGAGCACCTGAGCTACTGCCAACAGTTTTGAAACTCGGCACATCTTGTCTCAGCCGTGTTTGAGTTTAACCCAGAGAAGGCTGCACAGAGACAGATAAGCCAGATGAAGTCACACTTTCAAAGATTTGGGAAGCGCTTGTTTGGTATTATAGAGTGATTACAGCCTGGCATTGGAGCTACTGCATGCTGGCTGTGAGGCTTCTTCTGCCCATACTCAGTAGCAGTCATAAGGCAAATGCAAAGTTAGAAGTTACTAGGAAAGGGACAGAGAATCTCCTTAACCTTGTGAATGCATAGTTCACCTGTATCTTTAATATCTGGTCCCCTCATCTCAAAAGGGGATAGTAAAATTGGAAAAAGCTCAGAGGAAGGTAACAAGGATGATCAGAGGCAAGGAAGGGCATCCATATTAGGAAAAACTAAGTGAGGTAAAACTGGAAGAGATGGCTCAGTGAGGGGATACAAAAGAGGGTTTATAAAGTCATGAGAAAAACTGTTTTTTCAGCCTTTCTTCCCAAGCAGCTATAAAGAAGTGTTTCTTCACAGTTGGAACTCCTTGCTCTGTATGGGCTCTAGAGGCAACTGAACAAGTTTGTGGACGAGAAATCCGTTCAGGACTACTTTATGCATAGAAACCACATCTGGGTCAGGAAGTGCCCTGAGTTGGAAATGGTTGGAGACCAGGAGAGTACTAGGGAGAAGTGTGACAAATATTACTCCTGTGCTCATACTCTTTCAACAGAGCTGTTTTTGGCCACTGCTGAAGATAGGGTACTGAACTAGATGCACCTCTGGTCTGAACCGTTGTAGTTAATACTTCAAAATAGCACTGACTGAAGCCATGGAAGAAAAGGTTAAGGAAACCTGCAAGTAAAACTGAATCTTAGCCACTTAAACCACCACCCCGTCATCCCTATAATCTGCTGGAATCCGAAGAGCTCTGGACATACATAACAAGTTCGCTTTTCAGCAAGGGGTGATTATCACTGTCCTCAGGGGCTGTAGCAGCTGCTTAATATCATCTACAGAATTCAAAGGTTGTGTGGAAAACCTCTAAAATTTTCTCCAGGAAAATAATTTCCTATTTTGTTTGTAAGTGTCCTGTGATTTAAATTACACAGTTTAAAGGGAGGGAAGAAATGCAGATATGAGAGCTTGGGAGAAGCAAAACCAGACATTTCTAACGGTACTGATTAAGGATCTCCATTTCACAGAAAACAATATACCAGTTTCCTGGTGTCTGAAAATGTTGATATGGAAAATGGCAAAAAAGAATTGAGATAGTCAAGCAAGGGGAAAGGGTAAAAATATCACAAAATGAAAACATTGTATTTAATGCTGCAACTCAACCACTCTGCTTTTGTTGTGAACCATATGGCTGATGTACTCCAATACACATGGGGAGAGTGTTAATGGCAGTTTATCTGGTTTATAATACTGAAGATTATATTCATTAGAAAAGCAAATATAAAACTTTCACCTTATGATATTAACTATATTGAAAGTGTCTACTATGCACATTTTTAATTTAGAAAAAAATATTCTTTTCTTTTCTAGGTTATACCAAACAATATGTCCTGAAATGGGGCAATGTTAATTTATTTCAAAATTGTTCTGAATTGTATCCAGGACGCTTTTTTAAAGAAATGGCATGTGCAGGCAAGCATCAATTTTCTTACTATAATTTGTTTTAAAAAGTCACCATCGAAACCATTGTTTAAAAGATCTGACATACTGGCAGGAAATCTTTAAGACTTAGGAAATACAATAAACCGATTGCACACCTTTAGCAAAATGCTCTTTACCTTTGAAGCCTAAATACACCCACCATTAAATACATATTTATAAGCAGAGTTGTGATGACAGTATGCCAAGTTTCTGTGATTATCTGGGTAAATTTCAGCATGCAATTTGAATTCCGTATTTTAAATGCACAAGCACGTTACAGCCCACTGAACTGCCTACCTTTACTATATTTGATTCTGATTCAGCAAAATATGTAAGCAAATGCCTGTCTTAGAGCACATTAGTAGTTCTGTTGACTAGAACATGACTATTCACCTGCTCAGACATTCGCTACCACCATACTGTAACCCCAGGAAAAATACTTCAAACTTTTCAAACTACCAGAAAGATTAGTCTGGCCAGGAAACATGCTTTCTATTGGCTGAGAACTTCACTCTTAATTCATTTTTTCATGAGCATTACATTTGCCAAATTGATCACTGAAAGCTGCAAAGAACTGTGAATCCTACGCATCTGAGCCTTAGAGCTGATACTTGGTGCTCCAGAAGGTACACGCTTTGACTGAGACTATACAGTTAGGGCAGTTTGCCCTCCCCCTCATCCCAGCATCCATTATGCTCTTTCCTGAATCTCCCCATCTATTTTCATCAAGCTTGTAGAGAAATGTAATTTTGAGGCCTCTCCATCAAGCTTACATGAAACTAGTCAATGAAATGTTTGGTAGAGAGGACACCAAAGCTGACACATAGGCATACACACAGTATGATCACATACATACACTTCATTTCCATAGGAAACCACATTACAAGTCTTTGTACCTTTTCCTTCTAGCTTTTATTCACTTTTTAGGAGCTACTTCTAATGATATAAAATACAATAGGGCTGAATTCTTCTCTATTACACAGAGTAAAACAAGATTCACATCGCCCATGATTACACCAAAGCAAATGAGGGGAATCTGGCCACCTACAAATGTAAAAAGAGTCCCTGCACTTAAAAAGAAAGGAGGAGGAATAGACCAAAGGTGTTAGGAATCTCTGTTACTGGTGGCTATAAAGTGCCATTACCTGTGACCATTAGGCAGCCATGTCAGGAAATGATATGGTCCTAAAAACCACCTGAGCTCTATTTTCTGTGCTAGGTTATATATGAACTTAATTTTGCTTTTTCTTTCTTCTCTTGCTTCAGGTACTTATGATGGTTCCATAGACAGCTGCAAAGGTGATTCAGGAGGACCCTTGGTCTGCTTTGATGAAGAAAATGTGGCGTATGTCTGGGGTATTGTGAGCTGGGGTGAAAACTGCGGGGAGCCTGGTCACCCTGGTGTGTATACAAAAGTGTCCAGCTATTATGATTGGATTAGCCGTCATGTGACAAGGAGTCTCATTTCACGGTACAATATCTGAAGCTCTGAAAAGAAATTATTTTCTTGTTATCACCTATGCAAAAGTGAAGAACAGCCCTTTGTTACAATCAGCAGTCATGTAACTTAGCAACTGTTAGTACAAATCTTTAAAGAATATATTTTGAAAATGCTTAGAGCTTTATGAATACCATGGTTTTGAAGGAGCCTGTGGGGAAAGAATTCTGTAGTCACAGGAGTCCACGGCAAAATTCTCTAATAAAAGCATGCTCACTGCAGGGAAGTTAAAATATCTGTCCTTTTGTTATTAAATTGGCGTGGTAGGGGTGGGGGTGTTTGTTTGTTTGCTTTTTTACATTTCACATTGCATTTAAATTGGGGCTGTATATGGTTTTTAAGATGGACAACAATACCGAAAGCAGTGGTTGGAAAATGACTGACACACTGGTGATACATGAACTTCACAGAAAGGACAGCAGACAGAATACTTTAAAGAAATTCTACCACCTCAAGGTGTAGGTCATGAGAAACTTTCAGGATGCTGCTTTGCTTGCCCAATGATTCTTTAGACTTACTGAGAAATCAGATTTAAGACTGCTTATTCATTAACAGATTGAGTATTGTCATAAGATTTGGGTGACTAATACAATTACCCAAGTAATTACTCTGGTCATAGTTCCCTCAGCTACAAAATAAGTCAGTTTTTATCTAGTTAATATACCTTATCTGATCATCTAGCTTGTGGCAGTTTTTTAGCTCTAAATTCTATTAATTTAACTGTAGCTGGTCAAACAACAAAGGAATCTTAAAACCTTGCATCTTAAATAATATAAAAAGTGTCTTAAATAATAAGTGTCTTTACTATCTTAAGTTCTCTGTGTATATACAGTTCTGGTACTTTAACAAACTCAAGTAGGGTTTTACTGCATATAAGTATATCTATAAAATACATGTCAAGTAAATATAAAAAATAAAGTATAAAGATAATACATACATACCTAATTAAAATTCTACAAAAACAAGTTACAGATTTTAGGTTAAAAAGGAATACTCTCAGTCATAAAACAGATTCTTAAATTAGCAAGAGCTTCTTACACCAATATACAAAACCATGAAACAGTAATGCGAAGAAAGAATACAATCCTTACAAGGGCCTGATCCTGCACGGTAAAGTCAGGGGGAGTTTTGCCACTGCCCGAACTGATATAGAACTGGCCTACCAACAAAAAGGAACCATGAAGCAGAAAGTCCTTCTGCTTTCACCAACCCTTAAGATGAAGTTCTGCCCACATCGTTATTAGGAAGCCTGTACTGGCGCAGGGCCCGAAGGACCACTGCATAATCTGCATGTTTTTAGACAGAAGTGCTAGTGCCTGGTATAAGAAAATGTCAGTCTATATAGAATAGGCTCACATTTGGCAAGAATAATGCCTACAAGGAATTATGCAATGGGTAGGCTAGGCCCTGCATCATCTACAAGACAGGCCTGCATGTACACCTGTGCTTTTAGAAGTGTCAGAATTTTTGGATTGGTACCCTCAGCAGAAAACCGGCAAGTGACTCCAGAACCATCGCATTCAGTTCTATGAAACTGCTAGATAATTTTACAGCATACTTCACTCAATACTAATTTACAAATGTTTTTAATATCTAATTTAGTTTATTCCTCTCAATTAATTATGCTGTTAAATAATGACATATGTCCACACAACATGATTTTTTTTTGCTAAATAATTCACCATAGTCTGCTTTAGACAGCACTTTTACATTTTCATTGATTTATTTTTCACCTCTTACACTGTCTGGTAAAAAACTCACAACAGAGTGAATTTGTCACATGTGAACCCTTTCAACCATCAGTAATGAAAGTAAGGGAATGAACTGCTCCTCTTATCCCCCTGACAAGGGTCCCTATTTGGAAAAGTATTTAAGCATATTCCTCTTAAGAACTACTTCCCTGAATCAGGGTCTTTGTAGAGTAAGTAGTAGGGGAAAGCTAGTTTTCCAGGACAGGTGTATGAAGAGCTCCCTCTTTTGTTTGATTTAATTAACTTCTGTCAAAAATTTTTTCCATCTATTTCTTCAGTAACTACAAATAATACTAAACACTCAAGCTGAAAAGAAAAAACAGAATATTTGTCATGTATCTTTCTGCCCTGCCTGCCTTTTGGTCTGGAAGTCACTCAGTTTTCTTTCCATTTCCTGTTCTTTACAGTTTGTCATGAAAACCGAGTATTACTATGTTCTGAGGGATTTCATACATCTTAAAATAACACCTTCTTCACAAAAATAAAAACAATTCCTATGTGGTTCCACTTTAGCTCATCTAAGAAACATTTGGAATTTAAATATAAAATTAATGCATATAAAAAAATCTGGAATGTTTTGCAAGTGAGTTCATTTTGGCCTGATTTTTCTTCAGCAGATCAAGACTGGGCTTTTAACGTTTAATAGACAGACTTCCATTTTGCCTTCTTTTACAACACCAACTTGCACATCTGCTGGTGTTTCCTGAAAATGAATCACTCATATGCATAAAGGTCGCAGGATCACTTTCACATTTAACATCATAAAATGACTTTAAAATTTTAGAACATTCAAAATATATTCTTTGTTGCATATATATTTTCTAAATTAGTATGTTTTCCTAAAGGTTATGTTTTTCTAGCACTATGTGGAAAGTCATCTCCCCGACTGTACAGAAGGAAAGGGGAGTGTGTCTTTGAGCACACGGCTTCTGTGGGGGCAGTGTTTGCTCAGAGCAACCAGACTTAGGAAGCCTGGATAGGGCCGGTGCTAGCCTGCTGATCCTCCCCTTCAAGCCAATGGCCACCATATCGGAATGGCCGGCTAGAAAATCAGCTTTTTATCAGCTTTTTTCCCCCACCCCAAATCAGCATTTTTTCCCCCAAAGCCATTGCTGTGTGTTTCACATTTAGCAATGCCAGGATTACAGTTTCTGACACAGTGACCAAATAAAGGTTTTCTGAAATAAGCATCCTGAGGTTTTGTATGATCTAATAGTGTTGGTATCCTCACCGGGCTCTGCTCAGCCAGTGCCACCATGTCCTGTGCTACTGGCAGCCAACAGCACTCCCGAACAATCGCTCCTCCTGGAGCAACAGGCATGGTGACCTGCTAGAGACTGAGGCCTTTCTCCCATGGAAACAACCTGTGTTGCAACCGGCTAGGTGCTAAGGCACATATTGCAATATCCCATCTTGCCATCCTACCGATGGTTTCTGCTATGGAGAGGAAATGTTCTGCAATTTTTTTCCCCACTTTTTGCCCCTTGAAGAAATCATTATGATGTTCATCTCTCTAACCCACTCTGCATTTATCTCTCTAAATATGTGACTGCCAGTAGTAACACAGAGAAAGGTGGTTTTGCCCTGATTAAATGACTCTTTGGGGGAGGACTACCCACCACAGACCCAAGCCGAGCAGCGAGGCTTGCCAGGCACACCACACAGACATGCTCTCACCCTCACCAGGGGTTTCTGCCTCCTTTCTAGACTTACGTTAAAACATGTTTTTCCTCTCCTCCAGAGGAGGAACCGGGAAATGACTCCAGAAGGATCCGGCCCTTCAGCCCGGCCGGGGGCCGCACATCTCAGACACCTGCGGCAGCAGCAGGAATGGGGGCAGGGGGTGCTAGGATTTCTCAAGATGGAAAACCAGGACGCACTTCAAGCTTCCATGGAAATTCCCACATTTTTCCAGAAGCGAGGCCGCGGCCCAGAAAACCCCTGGCTTTTACCCAAACCCACCCAGCAGGGGCCTGGAGGCAGGCGTCTCTGAGGCTGGGGTGCGAGCGCCCGCCCGTTAGGGGCCGTTGGGGCCGTTACGGCAGTTGGGGGTGGGGAAGGGGCGCGAGCGCCCCGCTCTGCCAGGGGCCGTTGGGGCCGTTACAACCGTTGGGGGGGGAGGGGCGCGAGCGCCCCGCTCTGCCAGGGGCCGTTGGGGCCGGGGAGGCGCGAGCACCCCACTCTGTCAGTGGCCGTTGGGGCCGTTACGGCAGTTGGAGGGCGGGGGGAGGCGCGAGCGCCGCGCTCTGTCAGGGGCGGTTGGGGCCGTTACGGCCGTGGCGGGGGAGGCGCGAGCGCCCCGCTCTGTCAGGGGCCGTTGGGGCCGTTACGGCGCGGGGAGGGGCGCGGCGGCGCGCGGCGGCGGAAGGCCGGCCCCGGCGGGCGGGCGCGGGGCGGGCCCGGGGCGGGATGGCGGCGGGCGGCGGGGCCGGACCGGCGCGGCGCGGGCGGGCGGCGGGGGCTTAGCGAGTGCCCGGCGGGCGCCGCTCGCCGCGGGGCATGGCCCGCGCCCTGCTGTTGCTGCTGGCCTGCGCCTGGCTGGGCCCGCGGCCGCCGGCGGCGCGGGGCCAGGAGCCGCCGCAGACCCCCGACTGGCGGATGACCCTGAAGACCATCCGCAACGGCGTGCACAAGATCGACGTGTACCTCAATGCGGCTCTCGACCTCTTGGGCGGCGAGGACGGCCTCTGCCAGTACAAGTGCGGCGATGGTGAGGCGGAGCGGCACTCTGGGGCGCGCTCAGCGGGCTCCTTTTATACCCGCCTTGCTTCTGCGTGATTCATCGTCTCGTTACTTGTGTCCGCGCTGCGAGTTTCGGGGTGGGTTTTGTGGTGGCATTACCAGCTCCACAGGACTGGCCGTGGCGCTATCCCTTTTCCTGTCTCCCGTGGAATATGCGCTTTTCCAACATGTTTTTTCTTCTCTGTTACTTTTAATTGTGGCCTCAGTGTGTTTCCGGTACCAAAATAAGGTGAAGGGTCATCTTAAACTCGCTCTGCAGTTTTCCATGACCTGAGACATGAAATCTTTCTGTACTGCTAAATGTTCAGGGAGACATGACTTCAGCAGTAACTACTAATTCAGGCTTTATTGTAGAATTTTCTATGCTTGTACAAATAAAAAACAATTCCATGTTTCATTCCAGTTTACAAAAGTTAAAGTAAAAACAAAAATGCAGAGTAGTATTGTTGATAGCATCTACATCATAGAGACCTTTATGGTAAGTTCATTAATACTTCAGAAAACTTTTATGTTCTTTAATGATTTCCTGCTTATCACACACTTCTTAACTGCTTTATTAATTTTATTAACTCAAGCCATTTTTTTAACTTGTAATTTGGATAAGATCTGTTGATATTCAGGTGCCTGAACATAGGTTTAGTTCAAAAATATGGCTGATACTATCTTAAGCCCACCAAATGCCTCTTACGAGTTTTGACAGTACTAAGCTTCTGTGCAAAAAAAGCTATTTGAATGTGATAAATTCCCTTTTTCAGGATCAAAGCCCTTTCCCCGCTACGGATATAAACCCTCACCACCAAATGGTTGTGGATCGCCTCTGTTTGGAGTTCAAGTAAGTTTGTCTGTTCTTTGATTTCATTGTGTGCGTGGTCTTTCATACACGAACTTTCCTCAGTGCAGAAGCTCTTTCCCTCCCTCATTCTGAAGACGAGGACAGCATCCATCAACCATGTTCCCACTTGCATTAGCTCCAGCACGTGCTTTGGTAACGTTGCATGGAAAATGTTAGGACTATAAACAAATGTAGCACAAAGATTTTCATCATTGACCTAAAATATTACAGAGATGAAACAGAATGTTGATTAATTTATAATCTTTTGATAAAAATGTTTTATTCTCATGAATATTTTCAAAAGCATTGAGTAACCCTAACAGTAGCCCTCTGTTTGTGTAAGTGGAGGGTGTAGCTCTTATGCTCCCTGCTGGCACTAATCCATTTTCCATAATACTAGAGAGGAAATGGTGATTAACTTGTTAGAGGAGAACTGCAAATTACAGAGGTAAGTGAATGACAGCTGGATTGGTTGGAATGACAGCTACATTAGTTTTTAATTTCTAACTTTCATGTTCTGTCATATTCAGAGACTGTCTTTCCTAGCTGGAATATCTACTAATGGTGGAGGGGGATTTTCTTCACAGTTTGACATTGGTATCCCTTCAATGACAAAGTGCTGCAATCAACACGACAGATGCTACGATACTTGCGGCAATAAAAAAAATGATTGTGATGAGCAGTTTCAGTCGTGCCTCTCCAAAATCTGCAGAGATGTGCAAAAAACACTTGGAATATCAGAAAGTGTACAAGGTAAGTCTGAAAAACACGCTTTTCTTCCCAGGTTTGACTGAGCTACATTAACGCCATATTTTCATAAGTCGATGCTGTTGCTAAAAGAGGCAGTCCTAGCCTTGTTCTCTCCCTCTGTCGTGCAGCATTTGTACAGCTGAGCGATGACACAACATGGGAAAGTGATCAGGATTAAAACTAACCCTGAGAAAAAAATGATGCTCCTCCCCATCTGGATGTACCCAGACGGGAATATGACTTCATAAAAATGTGTGTGTAATAATTGTTGTATTTCCCATAGTATAGTTAAGTATTCTTTGTTCTACTGGGTGAATTCTAAATGTCTACTATATATGATTGCTAGTAAGCTGTAGAAAAATATTTATTTGTTTCCTTTTATGAAGTAATGATCTTAGAATAATATACAGTTATAGTGTAAGCACTTAATGCTGTCCCTCAGTGCATATATTTTAGGTTTTTCAGTAACAGCTCATAGAATATTCCTTCTGATTGTCAGCCCACATCTCAATTAATACATGATATAACCGTGCTTTTAAAACTTGGACAATGGTGCTTTTACAGTAAGTAGTTCCACTGAACAGTCAGTTTTTAGAACAAACCTGTGTTTGCACCTCTCAAATTCACAGGACTGCAAAGAAGTCATATTGTTAGTATTTTGTGTCAGAACCGGTGAATATTTGTTCAATTCTGTTGAGCTTCTGTTAAAGATAGCAAGCTTTGCACAAATAGGCTTGCAAAGAGTGAGGGGTAAAATGGCTCTTTCATCTTGCCAAGACTAAGGGATGTTTCTAACACAGATAATCCATATGCAATGAATTTTCTTGCTTATTTTATTTTGGTTGGAATATGAAACATCATTAGTCACAACTGAAATGATTCTGCATTGGTTCAGTCTTTCATTTGATGGTCTCCTCGCTATGCCCAGACAGGACTGTTTCTTTCTTAAAATCCCTTTCAGGTTGCTAGAGTCATTTCTATTAGTTTCATATTCCATTTAAAGAGTGTTTTTAACTAAACTGCTCTTTTCTTGCAGCTTGTGAATCAACAGTTCAGCTGTTGTTTGATGCTGTTATACACTTAGGATGTAAACCCTACCTGGACAGCCAGAGAGCTGCATGTATGTGTCAGTATGAGGATAAAACAGATCTCTAAAAGAAGATCTGATTGCTCATGGTGTGGAATAAAGTAAAAGACTCAACTGGAACGTGGCCAGCGTTCGGTTACAAAGCTTTAGACTTTTCAGAAGGTAATATATTAAACACTGACATGAATATACTGGTTTGAAAGCCACTACGATGTTCTTCCTAAAGTTTAAAACAAAAAAATACATCTATCAAGCCCTCTTTCTCCCCCCCCGCCCCATACCTCATGAGCTTGGAAACTGAAATTAGTTTCCTTTGGCATATGTCTGTATGCTCAGGGTGTGCTGCTGTAAAACACTAGTGTCTTTTTTTTACTTTAAAAAAATCGTAAAGAACTGCATAATAGGGAAATCAGAGGTGCAGAAGAGCTATATTGAATTCTCAGATTTTTTTTAATGTAGGTCAAATTTTAAGTTTACTAGCAGTTGATGCATCTGATGGCTCCAACAGGAAAGACTATTTTGTGTGAGTTTAATATGGCATCTTAAATATCCTGTACTTTCGTGCTTTTGGTGGAATCTCACTGACATAAACTGACTTCATTTCTCTCTGATGTATGCTCTCCTGTGTGGAAAAAAGACCAGAAGAAGCCCTTAACAAGAGCATACACCTGCACTACATATTTTTACCTGATTATACATCAAACTCAATTCTGCAGCACTTTTCAGATGAAACATGTTGATCCTTCTAAGGCTTGACCACTAAAATGAACAGTTTGCAACCTAAGGATATACTTTTGATTTGACAAAATGCTGAAATGTAGTTATGTTATTTTAAAAATGAATCTTAAGTGTTTATTTTTCAAATAAAACATTTTGGTGCTCTGTGCATTATATGCATGGAAATTATATATTCATTTGTTCAAAGAGGTCGATTTATATTTGTCTAGTGGTACAACTTGGTTATTTTATTATCTTTGCTTTCATTCTGTTGAAAACTAGAAGAAAGTTCCACGGCTGTAGTCAGTGTGCCTAACAAACCTTGTTATTTAAAATGCCCTCTGTGAGGCTGACAAACATTTGACTGTGTATTTCTGTCATCTCTCCTCTCTGTGACTTCTCTAACTGAAATCATCTGATGTCTGAATTATTTGGGGTTTGTTCTCTGTACTGATTTTCCATTGCTTATCTCTAGTTGTCAGACCTCAGTTAACTTTTTGTATTAGATACTCTGTCATAAAAACTTCAATTTCTTCTCTTGCTGCCCTGATTCTGCCTTAGAAGTCCAAAGAGGAGAGAACTGAAAATTAAAATATTACATCTGTGAACAGGGAGTGGAAACTATACAAAAAGCCTAAAATTTACTTGACTCATGGACTGTAATGTGATTTCTTATCTGGAAATACTTTTGTATGACCGGTTGTTTGTGGGGGTTTGTTTTGTTTGTTTCCACTAGAGCCTACTTTACATGACACTGAATGTAAGTGTGCCTCCTCTTCGTAGAATAAAGTTCCTGATAAAGTTTTTTGGCCATGCTTCATGTTTTCTCTTCACGTTTGAGGATATGAAGTAGCACTGCTAGAGAAGCATCACTGTAGAGCTTTCTAAAACTGGGTTTGGGGAACTTGCGGTTCCTCCAGATGTAGTGAAATTTATCTTCTATCAGAGAATCAAAACAACTCTGAATTAGTCTCAAATTCCATTGTTGGAACCTTAGAGGTCCCTTAATACCAAAGGAGTGAGTGGGAAGGATGTTGCTTGCTTAAAACTTTGATGCAGTACAACGGCGAGTCGAAAACAAGATTGTAAGTCAACTCGATGGCTGTTGAGTGGGGTAGAAAAGAGCTTTAACTATATGCTTAATTGGATGTAGAAGAAATTTTTCACTGTTCCAAAGAGCTGTTTAAAAGCCTTTCAGAGTTTGCTACAGACCATTTATAATACTAAAAGGAGAAGAGTTTTAATATAGCTAAATAATACAACAAATGATGCTTCAGTAGTTCTGATCACAAACCAAAGGAAGCATTTAACTTCTTCTGGGGAGTGTTTAGTTTGCCTAAGCCTTTCCTGTGGCAGAAAGCTTTAATTATCGTTACCTGCAAACTACACAAAATACATTTTACAGTGTCACAATCCCAAAATGAAGAAAAGGCTTCATTATACCATTTAATAACTGGCTATGCATATAGCAACTTTAGGCATTTGACTCTTTAGTGTGTGCTCCTATGTAGGCAACAGTACTATCTATTTAAATATCTCTGTGAATTTTTTTTATATGCTATATGTATAGCTAATACAGCTACCTCCCTCGGGCCATTTTTGCCTTCTGGATGATCAGGACAGCAGCAGTGTGTCCACAATCAAGCTTTGCATCTTTGAACTGCAGGTCTGATCCATCTGTAATGCTTTTTTTCAAAAATATTCCACTTACGGTGGAGCTACTGCAACAATCTGAAACTATTTCAAAACATGTACATGCATGTATAACAAAAGCTTTTATATATTGAAATAAGCAGGAAATACATCCCAAAGTCAGACATTACCTTAGGCTTCATATCTGCGATTGAGTTACTGATGATTCAGCTGAACACAGTGTCTGACTGAGCATGCTCTTAGCCTCCAGTCAACCAAAGGGAAATACATGATTGCTTAAGATCGTCTTACTGGAACATAAGCTGACTGTTGAATTGAAGAACATGGCTGATAATAAATTTAAACTCTGCTTTACAGAAAGCCACTACAGAGTCCTAGATGTAAGCTCTACAGTTGCTGCTTGTACAGAATTACTGCAGGTAGTATTGTAGGTTTTAGGGGCAGCTGTACTGTAAGCTGAAAGCTCTGGGCTTTGCAGTTTGTAAAAAACTGAACCTACTTGGTGAAAATCTAAATGTTTCACAGTGGAAGATGCAATTGTTACAATAGGACCATGTTTCAACTACAGTAATAGACAGACAATTGAAACAATTTTATCTTGATTACTGGCAGTCTGAGGATAACAAGTCAAAACAAAAGGAAACAAGTGCAATTAGAAATACCCATTACTCTTTTTAATGAGAAGGGAGACATCTTGTCTAATGTATTTTAGTTAGGCAAGAAAGCTGTGTACAAAAGGTCAAGCAGATCGGGTAAAAAACCTAAAATCCCAGTCTAAAACCACCTCCTCTTTTGTGCCTGTAGCAGTTGATCTCTAAGAGGTTGTTCACAGTGAAGTTTACCCTAGAGCTGCCAGTCGTGAAATTCGGATCCATCTGCATGTCACAGATCTGCAGAGCTTGAGCACAGAAGGAAGCTTGCCATCACGGGCTTTGGTTCAGAAACCATTTTTACCAAGCCATCAGTGAACAAGCGTCACGTACTGAGGTTGGGTCTGTCGGCATTTTGGTAGGACACCCTGGCTCACTCTTACAAGCTTCTCACGGAGGTCTGCCGCAGTAATAGATCAAGGCTGTAAAATCTTCTGCACCCAAACCACTCAAGGCTTTACGTGCGGGCACCTGAAAGAAAAGACATTTTTGGTGACAGCAGCCTTACAGCAAAGGAAACAGTATGTGCCTTTCGGGGGCTTTTTAAGTACAGTTTTGAAAGATCTCAGTACTTGAAACGCGGTAGCTTCTCACCAGTTTGGAGGATGATGCCTTTGCGTATGACATTGTGGTTGACGAAGCATCGCCACTAAATCGCACGTCACAGGAATACAGACAATACGTGAAAAATTGAAGTACTGACAGGAGCTTCAGCACCCGTTACCGGCGGGGGCTGCCGCCCGGAGCCCTGCGGCGTCCCCCCTCCTGCGGCGCGCTCCCCGCCGGGGCCGGGGCCGGGGCCGGGGCCGGGCCGGGCCGGGCGAGGAGGCGGGCGGGGGCGGGCCGGGGCGGGGCGGACAGGAAGGCGCGGGGCGGCGCGGCGCGGCACAGCACGGCTCGGCTCGGCTCGGCACTTTTGTCCGCGGCCATGGCAGGCTCGGAGCGGCGGCCGGGAGGTAGGGAGGCCGCGGCGGGGCGGGGAGCTGCCCCGGCGGCGGAGGGCGGCCCGGGGGCGCCGCCGGGCACGGCTGGTACCGGCGGCTAATGGCGGCGGCTGGCGGCCCGGGCCGGGCGGCGGTTGCGGGCGCGGACTTTGCCTGGAGGGCAACGGGCTGCGCAGCGCAGGGCGCCGTGGAAAGGGTGCTGGAGGCGCCGGCGCCCGCCCTGCCCCCGGCGCAGCCTCGAGCGCTGCGGGCGGGGCGCGGCGCGGCGCGGCGAGCCCGAGGCCGCGGCCTGCGGGCGGGCGGTGCCCGCGGAGCGAGGGGAGCCTGGGGCAGCGCGGAGACGGACCCCGCATTCGCCGTCCGGCCGCACGGGTGCCGGAGCAGGACCTGCTGGAGGGGGGAACGTGCCGGGGCAGGGCGGCCTGGGCGCATCCTTGCAGGCCCCGGGCCGGCTCTGTCGGCACGCAAGGCAAGCGGATGGCATGGCGAAAAGAGCAGAGAAAACCGCGGTGGACAACCAGGCGTCGGGCGCCAAGGAAAGCGGCGGTGCTGCTGGAAGTCAAGTCGACGCAGGAGATGGACTCGCTATCAAAGTTGGGGGGAAGTGAAAACAAGGCTGCTGGTATCTGAAATACCGCTTATATGAGGCTTTTACACCACCGCAAGTGGTGTTCTTACAGAAAAGCTGATAGCTGACTCAGATCCTGTCAATACAGCGGCATTTAATTCCAAATATAAACTGCCGGAAAGATAAACAAAATGAATTTCTAACTGACATTTTCACTTTCAGAGGAGACAAACCTCAAATTAAAAGGAAGGCTTTCCAAAAGCTCTCTGGCCTGAGAGCTGCAGGGCTCGAATGTTGAGACTTCAAGTTTAACTCAGTAAAGTTAAAACTAGAGAATCTTTAAGTCAAACTCGAAGCATTCCAGACCTAAATGAATTTACCTTTATGCATGCACAAATAATACTCAGAATGGGAATCTAGATCCTGATCTTGCCCTCATTTCCCTAAGAGGGGCTGCAGCAGCCCTCGTAAGCAGGCTGGAGCATCAGCTCGTAGCCTCCGGAAGCTCCTGCTTCTCCTCTTTTCCTCCTAGCTCCTCACACTCAAGTCCTTCGCTGAGCAGAAGGAGAACTTCAGGAGAGATGGTGAAAGACATACTAGGTAGCCAGACTAGCCAGCAGATGTGGGTTCGGGCCCCTCTGTCTAAGGGTCTGCGCTGGATTTTGTTCTCTCTTTGGGTTCGCCCTGAGAAGGCTCCCCTCTAGGCACTGACGTTACGGCGAGCACAGTAAAACCACGCTGCTTGGGTTGGGTGTTCTACATTTGCGGCCCTTGGCATTCTCTTTTTCACAGGAGGAAGCAATCCTGGCCTTGCTAAAATATGCTGTTCTTCCTTGGTGGTAATTGTCAGTGTGTCTTTAGTTCCCCAAGATGCTTTTAGGCTTATAGCTAATTGCTCTGTTTTGTTCCTGGTGTTTTCTAAATTCATGTCCTTTGGCCAAAACACTAGACATGTTCTGAAATGTAATTTAAGAGATTAAAACATATCCAAGAAAAGGTGCTATCAGATCCCAATGTGATCCAGTCAAAATTGCATACCTAGTTTTTTTGATTCTCTTGAATCAATCCATCTTCACAAGGTTTAAAACCAGCAGAAAAATTTCCATAAATCAGTCTTTTTTTATTTAAATAGTATTACTTGAATGAAGCTGTGATATGACACTGGCAATGAAAATCTAAAGACTGAAAATTGACTAAACAAGATTAAAAGAACAAGAAAAAACATCTTCCTCTAGTTTCCTTAGGCCCAGGGTATTCAGGAATACTGTTTTCTTTCTGTGGCTACATGACAGCATTTTCTGGCTAAAAAAGTTTGAAGACTATAATGTTTTTAAGGTCCGTTGTGTATATTTTTAATTGAGGCAAAAGCATCAGCCAAATTTCAAGAATATAAACATAAATACAGTTTACATAAATACAGGTATTGTTGCTGTATTTTATCCACACTTGTTTTTCAGCATTTCTCCTGTCATTAGTCTGATCTATTTGTTATGTTTCCATCAAACAGAAATGGATTCTGTCATGTATCAGATCACTGCTGGTACTTATAAATAAGTCCTAACACCTGACAGCATGATGAATACCTGCAAACGCAAAGTCTACATATAAATAATGGCACTCATCCTTACGGGGATTAGATTTCCACTGAGTTGTATCCCTTGTCTCCTTTCCTATGGTATTCTGTATATAAGCTTCTGAAATCCATTCTAGATTTCTGAAAGTTTATTCTAATGTTATTATAAGCTTTCCCCCTCTATCACTATATATCTGTCAGTTTAGTTCGCAGTGCTTTAATCAGTTGTGAAAAACATGGAAAAAACAGCAAAAGGTGGTACTGTGCATATTAAATTGTATGTAAACATGTATGTAAACGCAACCATGTCTTCTTTTCTAATTGCAGGCCAAGTCCAGTTGGATAGCAGACCTGCATTAACCACCGCAGGTACGCTATAAAACGTAGTTTTTGTAACATGGTAGTTAGTTTCCAGCAGCAGCTAAGATCTTATAGCCCACTGAGATGTTTGAGTAGAAGGAATAAATAGTTGAACCTAACCACCTGCAGGTCTTTGCTGTGATCACTCCCAGGGTAAGCATGTTCCCTGTTGTTCCCGCAATGTCTACCTGTATGTGCATTCTGTTACTGGGGATACTTATGTGATCTACATAGTTTAGCAGAAGAAAAGGTATAAAACTTGCATCTTTTCAATTTTTGTTAGATACAAATACTGTTACATTACGTGCTATGACATATGCTGCATCCAACTTCAAAGAGAATACTCAGTTTTGCGTTAGCGGCATAACTGAAATCAAAGAAATACCTATGTATTTTTAGATTATATATGTAAAATCATAACTACTTTTGAGTTAAAGAGACTCTGTTTAAATAAATACAGCCAGCTGGTGCCTTACATATTCAGAGGTCATGACTGCATGTAGCCACTTCATACACATACATCTCAACTACCTAAAATACAGACTGTTGGAGTCATGACTTTAAGAACAGCCTCTAAAAGTTTTGCATGCAGACAAATGCTAATGACACAGTTCAACTGCATGCCTAATTACCTGACTTGTGAATGAGCTTTTCTTTCATACCAAAGGCCAAACTTTATACCTAGATGCTCATGTTCACCTTGTTTTCTTTTAATGAATGATTTGGCAGCTAAATCACTTTTTGGTCTCTCTAACAGATGGAAATCAGAACATCACAGAAGTAGATGCACTTGATACAAGGTAAAGTTCTGATGGCAATGACAGAGAGAGGGCTGTGGCACTGAGGTCAGTTCAGGGTTTTCTGATCTTTATTAAGAATGTGACTGGATTATTCACTCAACCCCACCTACTAACAGACCGTGTTTCTAATTTTAGCTACACCAGTTGTAGAACTACCTTTCCTTTCATGAAGGCATGCAGAATGGACTCTTAGGAGTGGAGTCCTATTGTGTTAGGCAATGTGCAAAGACCATGACAAAAAGATACCATCACAATCTAAAGAACAAGTGAGCAGAGTAAGTGACAGAGCACAGCACGGGAATTTATTCCTCCAGAAGGGAAAGGGACTTTGGGATAGTGATTCCATAAATTTTTACGGTTCCACCTTACGACAGCATTTAGCCCTAGCAAAACTACCCTTCTAGTAACTTTTTTTGCCTCACCCACTCAGTGAATACAGCTTAGCAGAGGAAGAATCATATAGGGAACCATCCATTAACAGCCATTCTCAGGACCTGAGAAGGTAACTGTCCAAAATCCCTACCGGCCTCAGAACATGTTTCTGAGTTTTAAGAAAGAAAAATCACCAAAATCCAAATAAACTTTGGCACGCGTGAAGTGTCATTCATAATTACAGGTCTAAAGTTTAGCACCTCTGCATTTTGTCATGTTAAGTACTCAAATTAGGGAGAGTGTGATAAAGAACCCCACTCGCTTTTCTTACCAGTTGGTCCGCAAACATTGTAAAAATCCTCCGACTTTCAAATAGTCATCAAGCTTCTGTACCCTGTTTCGAGTTCTTCCATAGATATTGCAGAAAGATGTTTTATTAAGAGGCTGCTCAGAATAAAAATGGAGAACAGAAATAGTTGGATAACTTCTCTCCTGTAGTGGGGGGAAAAAAAGAAAAAGTATTTTGAATGAAACTGTGATCTTCAGGTAACTTCTGCAGACAAATACTCTAAGCCATTTCTTCCAGGAAAAGGACCAAAACTGAACATGCCACAGCAAGAAAAAACACAGCAACATGCCAAAAATAATGGCTCTGCTTAGAATCAGCTCTAGGGCAGCATGACCTGGACTGTCACTCTGTGCTCCCATAGCACTGGCTACTGCCAGAAGCATTTTAGCTTCTGTTTGCTGCACTGTCACGTCTGTCAACAGAAGCAGTGAGATTTTTGTCTGCTTTTTCCCCTTAAATACAGCCATGCCAAAGCCTGGAAAGGACCTTTTGGGTCCAAGAATACAATCCGTAGTGTGCTATCAAAGACCTCTATTCTGCTGTTGTTCCTAACACATAAAGCAAAGCTCAGACAATTACAGTTCCAAATAAATACATATACATAATCCGACTATGTTAAAATAATATTTAGCTAAATAGAAAACATGGAGATTTGGACCTGCATTTAAACATACTCTTTCATATACCCTTCTGTGTTTGTTACAAATGAGATAGCCTCCTGACAGGTGACAATACAAATCTGTCTTAGAGGAATTATTTAACTCTACCTGACAGAGCTTAGTACACACCCAACACTTTATTTAATTGCTTAATGCGCCCAAGAATTTCAAAAAGAGCTAGTGATCGGGCTCTTTCTGAAACATTACAGGTGTTAAGGTCTCGTCTTCTGAAACTGCATCCTCGTAGTCTCTAGTCAGTTATAAAAATCTCAGATAGTGGGAATACAGAAAGGGAATTCAGTTAGCCATTAACTCAGTTATCAAGAATGTTTTCTATCTCTGGCAACAGACAAACACTTGACCTCGTAGAGCAATACAAAATGAACCACCAAAGAAGAGGAGTTGCATTAATCTTCAATCACGAACACTTTTTTTGGCATTTAATGCTGCCAGAAAGACGTGGGACTACTGCAGACAAAAACAATCTGACATGCAGGTAAGAAACTTGGTTTCTCTACAAAAGCTTAAGAAATTAGACTTCAGAAATCTACTTCAAATAAACAGTCACCTGGATCCTCTGTGGAAGTACAGAACAAAAGATGTTGCAGACATAAACACCTGTACAGGCTTGGCAAAGATAGCCATGATAAAAAAGCTTCAAGTCACATTCCTCTAAGTCACTGAAACTGCTAGCACAAGTCCCATGGATTTCAGTGACTCCAGACCTCTCTTCTGACAAAAGTTTCAAAATAGTTTTAGGTATTACACCTGTACTTGAAGCTAGCCTGAGTTCAAAGCCAAGTTTAGTTGTTTTATCATAAATAACCCTACTGGATACTCATTCTCTCACAATAAAAGCAACGAGCATACATAATTTGATAAAAGATTTTTACTAATACTGATGTGTTTTAATGATAGTTTGACACACCTTGGATTTGAAGTCAGATGCTTTGATGACCTGAAAGCAGAAGATATGCTGGAGAAAATTTATGATGGTAGGAGACTACATATTGATTATGTGTAACCATTTGTAGCAGCAGTTGTAGATATATCTTACTACTTTTTGTTCTGTATGTTCATCTCAAAATCATTTTTGTGCATGAGGGAATTTTTTAACATTAAAGGACTTAAAGGTCAGAATTTACATTGTTTATTGCAATACAAATGAAGCTTCCATGGAGGGAAGTAATGAAGTTGCCCAGAGCTGAAAGTTACCTGCCTCCAGAAGTTAGTAACATTCTCCTTTTTACTTGTAGTGGCCTGAAATTTCAGCCACTGTGAATCGTTTTATCTTCAGATCTCTGCAGTCTTACGCCATCTGAACGTAGAGTTCAGTTGAAAAAGGATTGATCTGAGACTAAATGATATGATACAAATGCATGATGTTTTTTAAACCTAAAAATTAGTGTTTGTCATCTAAACACCACTTGACTATTTCAGCCTCTGCAGAGGACCACAGTGATGCTGACTGCTTTGTATGTGTGATCCTGAGCCATGGTGAGGATGATCATGTTTTTGCATATGATGCCCAAATCAAAATTGAAACAATCACAAGCATGTTCAGAGGAGACAGGTGCCAGAGTCTGGCAGGAAAGCCTAAAATATTTATCATTCAGGTAAGATGTCTGTTTCTGAATTCAGCACAGAGAATACTGATCTATATCATCACCTTGTGATATAGAAGTCAGTTTTCCTGGAAAAATCTTTCCAAAGGGAAAGTTTTTATATCTTTAGAGGGGAAGGGGATGGAAAACTGTTCCTTAAGGCATTTGTTTGCTGTTTTGTTTTAACCTTTTGGTACACTCTAGCAGTATTTAGTAAGATATAATTATACAAAGAACAACTAAAATCAAGCCCATGTCGGATAGATTGTCAGTATATATGTTTAATAGCAGGGAAGACAGTATTGTCAGTTTTTGGAGAAAGTTGTGAACAGCCTCAGCTCAGTTTCTGCTGTTCACAACTCACACTCCCTAGGTTAGGCTTTAGAAGGCCATCAAACTTCCTCACTTTCTCTGTTTTCTTCCAGAAAAGTCCCTTTACTTGATACTTACAGGGGTTTTTTGTTGCTGGATTTTGTTTGCTGTCACCTATGCTTGGCATCTCTAGCATTTAAAGAATCAGTTTGGGGCTTCATTGGCTCAGAAATACTTCTTGTGCTCAGTGGTCAAATAAAGCCCACATGCAACCTCCTGTTTCACTTGGTTCATAGGATAATTCAGGCTAAAAGGGACTTCAGGAGGTCTCTAGTCCAGCTCCTGCTCAAAGCAGGGTCAGCTATGATGTCAGATCAGGTTACTTGGGGCTTTATCCAGGTTAAAATTGGCCAACTCAGATGAGAACCTGGCCTTCAGCAGATTGTACAATTACTATAATTGGTAGTAATTTATGTAGTTGGAACTGTGGCTTAAAGCAGCCGTCTTCCAATAAACCCCTTTATGAGTTACCTTTTTCAAATGAAAGTTAACTTAGGCACTAGGCCACTGAAAAATAAACACAGTGCTAATTCATCTTTCATTAGGACTCACTCAGCTTTGAATTTTTCTTAAATCAGGTGTTCACAGATGGAAACATATCTATATATTTCAGTAATGTATTACACATAATATTTAGAAACACTTATAATACATAATCACCATAAAGCAGATTGACTTAGTTTGGTTCATAAACTAAGTTCATTTACAGCACAAAGAATAATCAGTTAGCATTTGCCCTTGGAAATCACAGAGGATGTAGTGATGAAGTTCTGTCCTTGCTGTTAATGAAAGAGAAGATTTTCATGTTTCTCTCTTAGTGATAGCTGTTAAGTAATGCTTGTTACCTGCTTTGTATCTTTGAGCGTGTTCTTACCTTCTTAGCCTCCACATATAGCCTTTCTGCAACACTGACCATTCCAGCCTGTTACTGGCTTCTCACAAAAAAGAAAAAAAGAAACCCCTCCCTCAACTGATAAGACATTTGCCTGCACTAAAAAAGCAGTGTAACAGCATATAGTGATGGCTGTGCTTCAATGCAATTATCATCATCTCAGAGCTTTCACTGGACTTCAATATTTTGATTGATGGAGAAGTAAATGGGGCTCTATAAATTCACATTCATAGTAACGAGGCACACTTTTCCCTCTGCTAGGCATGTCGAGGTGATAAACATGATGATCCAGTTGTTGTTCGGGATTTAGTAGATGGCGCAGAGGATGAATCACTTGCCAGTGAGACTGAAGTGGATGCAGCAAGTGTCTATACGCTGCCTGCTGGTGCAGACTTTCTCATGTGCTACTCTGTGGCACAAGGTAAAATTCTAATATTTTACATATTTGCTTCTGATATTTCCCTGTAACAGGCTTCTTCATTTTGCAGTCTAAACAAGCGGCACAGTTCCAAGTTGTCTGTTTTGCATGTCTGATTATGAGTGACATTTCCTCTAGGAAAGAACACCGCATGTTAAGAAGAAAAAAGTGAAAATAAACCATCAAAACTGCAGTTAGTTTGACATGCAGAAATGTTCTTTTGACAGTTTTGTTGCTGAGCTGTCTCCTGACAGCAAGCATTCTCCTCTTTTCCAGCACTGTAGTATTCTGGTGTCTTTTAAATTTCCCTGCACTACATGGCTGTCTTCCCTGGTCCACTATGTATCTTGAGCTCGCTCCCGTCTGCTCTCTTATAACTTGCAGAAACAATCCTGTGGACTGTGAGCTACCCACTACCTCAGTCAGTATTCCTCTTGACTGAACAATGATCTGTGAGTGAGATATAAGTGATCCCAAAGCCATTTCATTTGTACAATTTCCTGTAAAATTATCTAACTGACAAAATAAATAGCATTTATACCCATTAATAATACCACTGACTGCACTTACAGATGAAGATAGCAAGCAGTAACTCTCACGAATATTCTTCAAGTGGCATGACTACTCTTTTAGTTGAATGTAATTTTATGTTCCTGTTCTACAATAGGGTACTTCTCTCACCGTGACACTCTGAATGGCTCCTGGTACATTCAAGATTTGTGTGAAGCACTTAAAAGGCACGGCAGTTCTTTGGAGTTCACAGAACTTCTCACTGTTGTTAACAGGAAAGTATCTCATCGCAAGGTAGATAGATGCAAAGATAGAAATGCCATAGGAAAGAAGCAGATCCCTTGTTTTGCCTCAATGTTAACTAAAAAACTGTATTTTCATCCAAAATCTAAGTAGATATCTCAACAATGAAAATTATTGATTAATGCTCACTGCAGAAAACTGAAGAAATGCCATCTTAGTTCAGGAAATTAATACTGTGCATTTTCTGCAGTCTAAATTTATCCAAATCTTGCAGATTATTCTACAAGATTATTTGCAAAAACACTATGATTAAACTTGATAGTTCTTCTATATATTAGTTTACAAAATGTTAAAGCAATTTTAAAGCTGGTGCGGTAGCTCTGTTTATCTCAGGGAATTTGGGCAAAGCTGACTGGTGCAAGACTAGTAAGAGGTGCTCAGATTTTATTAAAATAAGCCTGTTTAAAGATTTTTTTTTTTTCTTGACTCATCTAACTATGGTGCATTTTACTATTTCCAAAACTTTTAAAATGCTGCATTAGATTAGCTTTTCTTCCTCCAAGAGCTCCCCCAGTTTACAGGGAATATATACACACTTTTGTAGGGCATCTTTATAAATGTGTGGACAGTGTTGGTTTTGGTACACTCCAGACTTGTGTGTTACCTTTAATTTTTTGTAGGTTTATTGAGCTTTTTAGCCACCACTATTTAATTTCTCCTAACAGGAAGAAGGTTCTACTTGAGTACAATTGCTGTATTGAAACTAGCTCTATAAAAAAGGGCTCCTTTTTGCTTGCACTTCATTTACATTCAGAGTACAATTAAAGCTTGCTGGTGCTTTGCATCCTTGGGAATAACACAAGCATTGGCACACCGATACTACATAAAGCTTGCTTTTAGCGTTAGCTTAAATATACTTTGGGTACAAATACATTCCTTGTCAGGGGTAAGTTAAGCAGATCACTTCCAATATCACTTACAGCTCTCCTGGACATCTCTTGGTGGCTCTCCAAAATACAGCATATGCAGACCTTTACACTTCGGGCCTTGCTGTTGGATTGGCCTCAGACGAGTTCATCATTAAGTATAAAAAAGTGATAGTACATTAGTCACCGTAGGATGTTTCCAGTTGTTACTGTAGAAGCATCAGTAATTTAGATCATGCTCAATGGAAGCAAGTATTTATTAGTTTTTACATTATTGATACATATGCTTAATGCTGGGGCACCGTGGAGAACTCAAGCAGAGAATAATACCATAATCCAATTTCCTGAGTATAAAACAACTATTTTACTTGGTCTGCTTCACTTAGAACATGATATATGGAAGGATTTAAGTCACAGATGTTAAATCTTATTATGGCTACATTTATGCTTTGTACAAATCATGTATGTGTATGTTTGAATGTTTTGATAAATTCTTTCAATAAAATGAAACAGTAAAACAAATTGTTTTATAGTAAATGAGTTTGATACATCTTACTTTCCGGACAGTATTTACTCAAAAAAGCTTAGAAGACTGTATTTCAGATATGAGTCTAACTTCCACCAGTGGTGTTATACCAACAAAATCAGAGCACAGAGCTGGGGAAAAGGAAGCCATCACTTCGCAAGAAAATCCCTAATACTCAGTGCAGAAGTTAATTAATTTCTGAACTACTGCTGTGCAAATGGTCCTTAAAAGACAGCCCTCATTCTCAAAAACATCCCTGTCATTATACCAGTGAGAGAAACGCCTCTAATTTTCTGATGAGATTTGACAAATACCCTGAAGAACTTTGTTTCAGCAGCTTCTTCATGTATTAAAAAACCCCAAACAATCAAGTGATCAAATTATTTTTATATATATTTATTGTAACTTTCAAAACTATAGTGGTCAAAAATATCCATTTTCTAAAGAGTAACTAAATGCTCATATCAGCTTTGAAAGGACAATTCAATTTTTCATAAAAAAGAAATCAGTCCTTGTCATAGATTTGCTGGATTGGAAGCCTCAGCTGTAGAGGTTGGCGCAGACGCCTCAGTGATTCCTCAGCCTGTCAGTACAAAAAAGAATAAGAAGTTCATCCTGCTGCAGCCTGTAATTTTCTCCTCCTCTTTCATATATCCAGCATCTTTCTCTTAAGATGATTAGCCTGCTTTCTTGCGTAAGACCAACAAGTGGAGGATGCTGAACGTTTAGACATGCTTAGGTCATTCAGCCAGTTTCCAGAGAGCAGTGTGTGCTCTGTTACCCCCACCCAGTCTGCTGTGCTACACTGTGTTACACAGTATTGTTTTCCAGAAAGCAGAGGGAAATTACAAAATTCATACTCACAGACCATGGAAAAAGCAACAAACTATATTCTTATGCCGTATGTGACTTACCAAATAATACCCTTAACCAAGGGTCTTGAACTAAAAATAAGGGTAGTTTCAATTTTAAAGAGACATTAAACACAGGGTTGGACACAGGGTTGGGGAGGTGGGACAAGGGAATGAGAACTAGGGGTGGAGCGGGTAAAGATCTGCCTTCCCCCTATCGTCCCCATCAGGGGCCACACAGTTTCTCCCAGGCACACCCATCAGCTTTACAGAATGCGGGAGACTGGATGGAAGTCTAAGCGTATCACCTAAGGAGTAGCGTTAAGCTGTCAAATGCTGAACTCTGCAAGACAGTCTCCTTCCAAGGTAGGGAGATTATATTACCACAGCAGTGCAGCAAACATGCTTTTTTTGAAAGCAGCACAGCTATTCTACTAAAAGTGCTGTGGATGCAAATATTAAGTAAGCAAAAATATGCAAAATATTTAAATGTGCAAAAAATTGACATGTAGGGCTGACAAACTGACTTATTTTTTCAATTAAATTCACGAAGGTTTCTCTTTCTGATGATCTGCTCAAGTAGCGTGTATGTCAGTGACAAACATACCACATGGTTATTTAAACAACTCAAACTGGTTGATAAGTAATAAACTGTTCTGAATGTAAGTAACAAACCTTGAAGTCCATTTTCTGTTAGCCAAGAGTTTACTGAAAAGTCATACCTCAGATGCGGTCTGATTATTTAAGGACTTTGTGTAAATACCTCTGCTAGGTCTTCTTTTAGCTTGTTATATTGTTGCACATTGAAATGGTGGCTTTTGGATTTCCGATAGAAGTAGTGGAGGAACTGCCTGTCTTTAGCATCTGGATAAATGTAGTCCTGGTAGAGAAAGCAGGGAACATACTTGAGGTTAGCAAGAAAAATGAGTAGATGTCAGAAGATTACATGTACAAAAGAGTTTTCAATAGTAATTTAGCCTGTTTCAAGAGCTAGCCTAGTTCAATGGATACATGTGTGTATGTGTTACATAATACACACCCTCATATATATGTGTGTATATATATATTTTTTTATATATGTATATATTTTGCTAATAGGCTACATACAAAAGTTCTATATATCATAAGGACTTTTTAGACACAGGTTAGGAATCACTTCTACTATGTCTAAAGGAATTTTCAACCATGCTTTTAAAGGCATATCTTGATTTTCATGACTGAAGCCATCTGAATAAATGGACATGACTTTCCAAGGAGTCAGAGAAAGTTCAACTGCTATTTCTCAAACTTATATTTGAAAGTGTCATACAGTGGCACCAGTGGCTGTTCAGAAAAGCCACATACAGATCTCTATTTACATACAAAAAGTAGGAATGCCTTCACCTTTCTTAAAAGTCAGTGAGGAGGAGTAAAACTCACATTTAGAGCAAGCTGTTCATGTCTCCTCTTTTTACTAAATGAATCTGACATCTCGTGAGTTCTATAATTGATATTATGGAAGTAAGCATTGGTTATTCTTCCATATAGCTCTCTAACAAAAAGAGTTTTGCATCACACAAAGTTCAACATGAAGATGTGCACTTTGGGAATAGAGTACAGAGTCAGAACAGAAAAAAAAAAACCCATTTCTCCAAGCAATACATGATTTCAGGACTAGTCTGCATTCTGCAGTTCAGTGAAGATCTGCTTTTGTGATACTCAGCAAAATGTTTTCTTCTAAATGACACCCAATTCCCCCCTATTTCAGCTGTCACAGATTTACCTCCATTCACTCAGAGACAAGGAAAAGTAGTCAGGCTATGGAGAACAAAGCAATAAAAAAAAATTATGCACTAAAGTAGATGCATTTTAATAATGCAACTGCCAGATTTCCCCCATTTTGCCTAATTTTGCCAGATTTCCCACCAGTTTGCCCCCCTGCACTGTCTGTATGTGAACTCCAGCAAATAAAAGATGCTGTTTATTGATTTGCTTCCTGGTCTGTTCCTAAGGTAGTGTTCATGAACCACCACAGCATTACTAGTTGCTCTACCTTTACAGCAATGAGCAAGGTGCTAATTACATTTCAAAGTGATCTGTAAGAAGTTAAAATAAAAGGGCACATTTCATTCATCACTTTTGATTTCCCAGGTTACAAAATCTTACATAGATACCAGTTCTGCTCAGCAGCTTGTCTGCAGTTCATGTATAGCAAGCAGTGCCTGGCTTGATTTCACACAGTGAACAGCTATGTTAGAAAACAACCAAGTGCCCATCTGATGGCAAGACTACTGAATTACTTTCATCATAGCCCAAGCATTGTGATTTTCATAGTCAGCTCTCCTCTTTTACAATATTCCAGAAATACACAGAATGAGAACTTACCTGTTTAGTCAGAACAAAGTAGGCATAGAAAGCCATGGCACTCCCGTATGTGATAAAGTACGTGACTGGCTCCATGATATCCCACGAATAGACCCACCATGTGAGCCACGCCAACGCTCCCCCTTGTGTCGACATCAGAGCTAAGCCCACCCATAGAAGCCTGGAGGTCTTTGCATCTGCACTGTCCGCAATTCTGGCTTTCATCTGAGGAAAAGAAATACAGAAACCTATTTAACCAGAACACGAGCACAACTGATTAGCAGCTTTTCAACTATGTTCTCTGCTGCTGGGCCAGATCCTTTTGCCAGGGCTCTCCTTTCACCTACCTAGAGTAGGTAACGACTTCAGACGACTGAAGTCCAAGGGCAACAGGCATCTCCTAGCTGTTGTGCCCCAGGAGCTGCTGCTGCTGCTGCTGTTAATCTCCCCTTCCCACTACTAGGGATTTACGTCTACTGGACTTCCTTTTACCATTCAAGGCATCTCCAATTAATGCTTTCTGAGCCTGGTCCTCATATAGCAGGTCTGAAGCCAATAGTAGCAAGGAAAAGTTTGTTCATCCTGTCAGGCTCTTTCTGGCTTTCTCCCCTTGTGCTGGGTTAGCATAGCCTTTCCTACATCAACACTCATACCTTCCCTTCTTGGATTATGGCGATCAGTAGTCGAAACAATTTGGCTGCCCTGGTGATCACCGAAAACCCTAGCCTAAGCCACAGATGATTTCTACCTCACTGCTGTTTTTTCTGTAACGGGTATTCAGAACTGTTACAGCAAAAGGTGACTAAGTGGACTCTCACTCCTAACACTAGCTACAGAAAGGCTTGTTCATGATAGCTTCTCTAGTTTTGCTGGTTTCTACCTGGGGAACGTGCACAGCAGGAAGGAAAAGAATTGAACTGAAAATAATCCTGTATTTGAACTGACTCTAATTTACCTGACAAACAAGGGGAACACTCTAGCCATTCATGCTGATTTTTTCATATGACAAAACTTACTCTTGATGAAAAGAAACACTTTTGTGTTTTACAGTAAGAATAAACCCCCTTTCCCACCTGTTCAAGAGGCAGCAGCTGTTCTTTCAGATACTCCAGTTTCTGTAGCAATTCTCTCTCTTTCCTGATCTGGTGATCTTCCACATGTACAGCCACGAACAGTCTGTGAACCAAGGATTTGATATCTTCCATTTCAGTAGCATGCTCACTACTCAGCTTGTCTAAGAAGAAAATGTCTGTCATATAAAACATTTCAAAAGCTTACCCCTCTCCATTCTCTTCTTTCCCACCCCTCAAAAAAGCAGAGCCATCATATGGAACAAAAGCGAAGAGTGATTGCTTTCTCCATACAGGTTCCTGTTTTCTGAGGCTTTTTGATGCCTTTCAGTAGATGAAATGAGATAATCAGTCCTTAAGGGTGGTCCATACCTTTTTTAGGAGCTGACACACTGTATGTTGTGTTGTTGATAACAAGTTTAAAGTCATTCATCAGTAAGACCTCCATCAAGGCTGCATCGGAGACCTTGCTACCATCTGCAGAAGAAAGATTTAAGTTATAAATCATTTTAGTCATAAAAGATCTTAAAGATTAGCTGATATTCCTTTGGAAAAGTCCTCTATCAATAATGTTTGGAAGGGAATGGTACTTTGAATAAGTCTGGTAACTGATACTAAGCAGGAAATCTCTAGTATGGCCCTGTGTTTTCTCCTATTCCTCACTTGCATTCTGTGCAGGAAATTTCTTTTCCTTTCCATTTTTGAAAAGGAACACATCAAGACAGAGCATATGCCTGAAGACTTTCTCTACCAGCATCATTCAGACTTTACGATTTTCTCAGTTTCACTAGTCTTTACTATTATTTTTACTACTATTTTACTACTATTTTTCTCCTATATTTGACTTATCAGCTTGGAATCAGCTGAGTTTATCCAGACTCAATTTTCAAGGGAGAAAGCGTTACAAGAGCTCAGTTGCACAGGAACTGGCAGAATCAGGCTGCCCCTTTCTCTTACAGACATTTCTCACTGATTTAATATCACCATGCCTCTTAAGTATTAACATCAATATTTGCATTGTTTGGATAAAGGACAACATATTACTGAAGACCTTCAAAATTTACAAACATACATTCAAGGACTTAGAGCACGCATATGAATTAGAAAATACTGCATTTCCCAAATATCCCTCACTCAAAAAACCCCTAACAACTTACATAGGTTGTCATCAACAAAGAAACAAACTGTAGGTCTCTGAGAGATTTTATAAATCACTACTCATGCAAATGATCCTATGAATCAAAAGGAATGCATATCTGAGTAAGCCTTTAGGAAGCTAGGTTTGGGGCTCATTTTTGGGAGCTTTATTAGATGTAAAAATCTGGTCTGTGATTACAGAATTAGTTAGAAATTTAATTATATTGTTGCTACTATGAGCAGGCTTGTGCATTTTCTTGTTATGACTGCTATGATTACGACTAAAAGTGACCCACTGGGAAAGGGAGGGCAGAGGAGGAAGAAATGTTTTGCATAAAGCCACAACAAATTGTGATGGGAAGATCTGCATTTTTCTTTCACCATCCACACACAAGTTTGTATCCTCACTTGAACCTAGAACAAAGGGTTTCTGGAAATTAAACAATCTTCAAAGACCTCACCTTCAATTACAGGTTTATGTCTTTCCTTGAACAAGCTCTTCTAGTCAAAAAGAACAATTCTTGTCAGCAGTGTTCTCCAGATTTTTATTAACGGTCAGTATGAAAGGCAATATTTAGTACTTGTAATCATTCTGTTTTAACATCAATTGTAACAGGGAGTTAAGAAGTAGATAGTTGGACTGTCTAGTACAAGGGAGACCAGGAATCACAGAGGTGTTAGTATAAAAAGCTCTGGAGAACCCTGTTCTACTCTTTTATGCAAAACTTTACAGGAACGCTATCCCATCAGCAACATAGAGAACAGGCTGAGAAGAAAAATCGTTCACATCTATTTTCAGTAACTTAGAACTGGAAACGAGGGGGCAACTGTGACATTAAATCAGGAAAGCTCCTTGTTGGTTTTTTTTTCTTTTGTATTCATTGCTTCTTTTCATTCCCTCTCTACCATTTTTCTTTGCAAAAAGCCCTTTCACCCAAAAGGCAGTATTCGTGTCTGCCTAGGGCTTACAGAAGATCTGCCATTGGTAAGTGGAACACAACTTTAATAAATTAACTGGCTCTCATCCAGCAGCTCCGACACACTGCAGGCCCTTCCCAGGGCATTCTCAACACAGCAGACCTTGCAAGATTAGTACTCTGGCAACACTTCTGATCTCTCGAACAACAGGAAAATTATCTGCATCCAAATAAGAAACGGATCCCTTCCAACCTGACATTCAAAACACTAGGGCAAATGTAATCTAAAACCTCTGCTGAAATTTAAAAGATCTGATTTTGTACAATCTCTGCTTTTTGTTTCGCTGTTTACAGTGGCCTGACATCTGTAACGCACTTGTTTCCTTTGGTATGTTACTACCTTCCTACTTGCTGACTTCCATTCCTCCCGCTCATTTCACTGTCCACAGCACCTCCTGGCAGCTAAGAGCCAAAGAACCACATCCCATACCGCGGGGCACTGAAGAGACAGGAGAGGAGCTCCCAGAGTCAGTTGTGGCGAGAGCTAACGGTGGATCCCCAGGGTTCTCCTTGGCCCATGGCCAGCAGATCCCAGCGTGACCCAGTAACGTGAGCTCCATTGATTCACTTCCTCCCCCAATGGGGGGTTCAGACAGCCCAAGGACCCGCAGGGCCGCAGAGCACTGCTGCCGGACATACGACATGGCTGTGGTGCAAGGGCTCCAAAGCCAGAGGCCGGCTGCTCCACAACAACTCTTTAACCTTCATTTCCTATACATAAAAAAAGCACCTTCCCCCTGCGCCTATGAAGGGGTGCACAGGAGGCGGAAAACAGAAGCTTTACTCCTGACATGCATAATGATCAGGCTACGAACTTGATGAAGGTTTCTGTATGTAAACATTTGTCACAGAGCTACTGCCCCAGCTCCTCCATCTGTCTCCACGTGCCCACTATAGAAAGGCGCTGCTGATAAACCCACATCTGCAATTATTTATTCACTGGAACTCTGCTGTCTGGCCCCATCTGCTGAGATTTAGATAACTGAACTCCAAGAGCAAACGTGCCAGCTGGCTCCCTGACCCACTCTGTGGGTAGCAACGCAAATACGGAAGACTATTACTTTCAACCCCAAATCTGAAATTTTAATGTGCCCATCCACTTTTTTATTTTTATTTTTTACACTTTAATAGGACATCAAAGCTCACTTGCATGTAAATTATTAAGGTGACATTTATAAAGTGACGTTTAAAGCAAAAAATGCTTTTCAAAGGAAGTGCCAGACAGGCTCTTTGTTCTGCATCTGATACAACACAGATTTATTAACTTGTCCAACCTTTCATTCACTGAGAAGCAGAAAAGTGTTTAGTTTTGTTCTTGTTTTTTTTTTCAATATAAAATTCCATCAAAGCTTTCAGCAAGAAGCTACTTTCCTTCTTATACCTAAGCACAAGTGTTCAAATGTGGACAAGGAGCGATTTTTTTGTCTACAGAAATTTTGCAGGGCTAGAATCAAATCTACAGAAAATGAAAATGAGCATCAAATATGTTTCTATGCTTTCAATTAAGGTTAGGTTTCATTTAATGGCTAAATAAAATATGAAAATGTCTACACTAAATCAAATTTTCCTAAGTTTTCTTAAGTAATATATGCTTAAATTCAATTCATACTGCTCAATCAGTATTTTCTCTCTACAGTATCAGTTTCCTAATAAATCAAACACCAAAGCTATTCACTACCATTACAATTGCCTCACAGTTGAAAATATAGAGAACTATATAACAGTCATTGTTTTAATCAAAGCACACAATGTTTTATTCCAAAGCTAGGGGGTTAAACAGATGACGCTAGGGGAAAAAAGCCCTACTTCCTTTACACATAGGAACCTGATGCACATCGACGCAACTCGCAGACTTCTTTTGGAAATTACCTTACACTTCACAAGTAACTGAAGTTTGCACCGAAGCAGAGTGAACAGTTAACATCAAGCTTTTACTAACACAACACAGAAGAATCGGATTCAGCAGTGAATCAGATATTCATTCTGCGCAAGTCTGCACAGATAGCGGTACTCACAGTTTGCTACTCGCAGGAGCATGTTCTTGGTTAGCTCTGCCTCATCCCATTAAAAAATCATTTTAGGTAAAAACTTAGATGCTAAGGGGAACAGCAGCTGCTGACAATGATGATTTATCACAGTGCCTTTTGAAAATACATTAGTCTTACAGAATATCTTTTGCAATGCCTTTAAGTCATCTACCTGTATAAATGGATTGAATCAACAAAAGCAACAGTCTGTCTACATGCTTCATGGATTTGGAGAATTAAAACAACAAAAACTTTCAGAGAGCAAATTCAGTTATACGAAGACGTTAAGAACCATTTCACAGTTCAAGTGTGAGCTGCTCTTTTATTCTGCAGAGGAAAAAAAAGACCCAAATTCATGCTTCTAAGTTCATAACAAGTCTAAAGTGATAACGCACCACTTCAGAGATACTTCTGAATCGTGAGCACACGACAGCAGGGACAAAGCACTTCTGATTGAGAGGGCACTGTCATTATCAACTTCTACTTTTGGAAAATTATAAAAATAGTTTCCCCCAAACTAGAGGAGGGGACAGGGAGAGATAGGTCACCTCTAGCAGATAAGTAACTCAAACTCTCAGTTCTGGCTAGCAAGCTTGCCTAGTTTTGAATTGCACACATACGAAAAGCAAAGTGTCTAGCTGCAGTTCAAAAATCTACACAACCAGTGCACTCTAGTAACACAGCAAGAGATGTTATGTTGCCAGAACCTGTGGCCATACTAGTCACTGCTAGGAAAAACTAGTTTTCTTTACGTAAAATAGGAGTTGAGAAAAAAAAGATGGGGTAGCATTTTGAAAAGTAGCTATGAGGACTTAAGTATTAGTTCCACTGAGAATCAGTGTATTTAAGTGCCAAAAAACATTTCTCCTACCTGCATATTTCATCATATTAACATAGGACCTCAGCTATGGAAGCTGCCTTGCAGTCTGGATCTTCAATGCTGTCTTAGCCACAGCACCAATTGTTTGTTTTACCTCTTAATTCCAGTCAGCTAAACATAGTATCTTGCTTGTACTTACTGAATCTTTCTCTCATTGATTTGAAGTCTAACTTTCAAAAGAATTAAGCGATTTAAAGTTCACACTTCATTTCTTACTCTGACTTGTAAATCTAACTCTGGATTCAACTCTTTAGGCATTTCAGAAGGTGGTTCAGTCATTAGACCTGCTGCACAACCTCAGCTTCCTCTGAGTCAGCTAAGTTTGGAGGTCTTGTAGCATGCCTCAAGAAACACTTTACGGGAGTAGGTGCTATGCAAGACAGCAAGAGACTTCTCTACCTTTTCTGCCCAGCAGACATCAGTATTTAATATAAAGTTTTCACACACATGAAGCTCATGCATGCAGTGGGATCCACACAGATCACATCATCTCCATTGCTCTAGAAGATATAAATATATTGCTCTACATAGTATTTTCCTGCTTTACTAAGCGCTCTCAAAGGCAGCCAACTGCGGCTTCTTGATTTTCTAGAAGCATCAATCTATTTTCAGTTCCTTTCAACGTCCCTGGAGCCAGGAGGGAAGGGGACATTATGAATGTACCCAGTTATGAACCTTTCAACCAATCTTCCTTTACCCCATCCTTTCTTCTGTCTATGTATTACTTCATGGAAAAGAGGGGGAAAAAAAGCCCAGCTGCTTGCTGGGTTGCTACTCACTTTAAAAGTTATCACAGAGGACAAGGAAAGAAAGACATATCAAAGAAACCTGAAAACATGTATTTATTTAAAAACAGCATGATAAAGAGAAGCTATGTGAAAAAGGTAATAGAGGAAACTATTTGGATGTAAGGAAGGTTATAGTAGTATGTCCAATTCTGCTTTTTAAGTGAGCCTTTCCAAGAGGACTCAGATATTGATATCTGAACCACAGAATGGTTGAGGTTGGAAGGGACCTCTGGAAATTGTCTAGTCCAACCCCCCTGCTCAAGTAGGGTCACCTAGAGCACGTTTCCAAGGATTGCGTCCAGGTGGCTTTTGAATATTTCCAAGGAAGGAGACTTTACAACCTCTCTGGGTAACCTGTTCCAGTGCTCAGTCGCCCTCACAGTAAAGAAGTTTTTTCTCACATTCAGATGGAAAACATCTGAAACATCGATAAACCCCAGAACCATTCAAGAATCATTCCAACAGTAATTCAGATTCTAAATATGATGAAGGACTGAAACTGTCTCAGAAGAGGAGTACCACACTTTTAAAGAGGGACATATTTATTTAAAGAATGACAGAAATACAAGATACCTGTTGCAAAAATTTCTGCCTTCTCAATTCCTTTATCTTCTCTCTGTACATCCCGCAGAAATGCTCCAACTGTTACTACCATTGGCTTGACAGTAAACTGACAGCGTTCTCCTCTTGTGGGCAACGTAAGAGTTATCACAGGAAGACCATATCTGTAATTAACAGTTACTTCTGAAAAAAAAAAGTGAGCAAAAAAAGCCATATTTAATATAAATTGCAGTTAAACTTAGCTGTTTTTAAAACACATGATAAATAAAGAAAAACCACACAGTACATTCTAGATTGTTCTAATGAATACAGTAGTTCCATTTCTTGGACGCTATGTACAACAAGCAACTAATTTAATCTCATTCTGCCCTCATAAAATCAGTATGTGCCTTCCCAGTTTCAATCACAGAGCAACACAGACCAGGGTGAGGTGGAGGGGGGGATATAGGCTAATGTAACACTAATAATGCCCACTCCACATTTTAATCCCCCCTTCCCCCCCGAAACTGGAATTGAAAAGTCTGTTGATGAAGGGAGGAAAGAACCCGATGGGAAATGTTACCGTCAGATGGCACCAGTGTGCTGTAACACGCTCCCTTCTGGTGTATCCCACTTCTAGTTTGCCTCAACAGCTGCACCTGTAACACAGACAAATGGAATCTGTTTTTAGAAAGGTTAGGACACAAGATTTACCTAGTAAAAGGCAGTACCTAGCCCGTCATGGTGATCTGCTTCTGTGTGATCTGACAGAAGAGAGGCATTTCTGGAAAATGCCATTGCTTTATCAGTTTCTTGTTTTTAAAGGATACAAACATCCCTTCTAGAAAGTGTAAGTTTTATTAAAGATATTAAGGTATTGCCCACAGTCTAACTTTTTGGCTTGCATAGTATAAATAACCTAAATTAAACCATCCAGAAAAACAAAACAAAACAAACAGACTCCCTCCCCCTCCAAAACAAAAACAGTATTCCTGAAATACTTCACTGCAACTCTTACGATAAGCTCTCTCCTCTCCCCCAAAAAACAACCACTTGAAAGAAGATGTCTACACTGGGGTGCCTGAAAGTAGAAGCACTGTGTCCACCCACAGCTGCTTGGAGCCCACAACGCAACCTAGAACAACGTGCATGCTCTCAGTGAAAAGTCCTTTACTACTGAACCTTAAACAGAATGACATTCTTTGTAGTATCAAATAAAATGAAAGCCAGTGGGGACTGAGGTCACTCCCCTTTTTTCATAATTATGTATGCCGCAGAATAACCAGAATACAATAACCAAAAGTTAATTATTGACATTCACAGTATTAAAAAATGATGATAACAGTGCAGCTTGTCAAAGTATGAAAGATTTATTATTATTTTTAAATCTGTATGAGATTTAAAAATAAAGAAAATAAAATAAATCACACTGGGAGTTTCTAACACTGGGAAATTTGTGTAATGTAATCTTTAGACATCAAAGGCAGTCAGAAACCTAGACTTAAATACCAAAATACTTTAAGAGATATTGTTAAATATAATACAAGAATAAATATAATATGAGAGTATTATTAAAAAGTAAAAATAATCAGTCACTAGCAGTCCAGGAATGCCATACAGCATAGCAAAGCTACAGCATGCACTGTAACCTGTATATTTCTTAATCAGAGTAAAAAACTTTTCCTGTAACAGAGTACATTACTAGTTTTGATCCCAACTACAGGAGGGGCTTATCCAAAAGATTTGGAAACATATGGCTTAGTAGGAGGGAGACAAAGTTCAAAATTTGGTCTATTTTTCACAAAAGAACTTGAAATAAGCAAATGGTAACAGCCCACGATAATATTCAATAGCCTAAAATATAATAATCAGTACATGTAAATTGTTTCTTCTGGGGGCTATTTCAGGACCTTTGTTTTTATGGACACGCGATATGTAACTTTACAATCAATGTCTAATACCTGTTGTCCAACCCGTCCCAGACACTGAACTGTACTGTGCTCGAAGGTTACTTCGTTTCTTTTGTTGTAAATTTGGATATCTATTTTGCTTATGGAGGAAGCAATGCATTCAACAACTACGGCTGGAAATATGTTAAATTCACTTCATTGGAAAGAAATCTTTAAGGTATTTAATCTGATTATTCTTCATAATTCGACATTTACCATTTGTGACCCACTGCAAGAATCTCTGTACACCGCACTATAAAGTTTTTAACTATTAACGCATTAAAATCACATTAAAATCACCTGCAAAGAATATGTAAAGTATAAGAAAAGCAAAAGCCAGTGAGCAACAGAGTTGAACAAAGTTCAAAATAATGGACTCTTTCTATACAAACTCTAGATGAATTACCTGGGAAGGATGAAGGGCTGAGTTAATTCCTGAAACTAGAGATTTAGATCTAGAAACACAGGGAGAAAGTTATTTCAAGTGTAAAGTTATTAAACCATTAACTTGTCCCCTATAGCAAAACTGTGCTGAAAGAGTTTTTAAAAGTAACAGGAAAGATAATATTCCCTATTAAAGCATCTTGGAATGACTGCTCCTCTACGATCAAAAAAGAAATGAAAGCCAGTCACTGAAGTTAAAAGGAAGACTTGAGCTATGGGACTAAAACAGCAAGATCCAATGCGTTATTTATATCATAATATCAATAATATCAATAAGTGATATCAATAAGAGCCAAAATAGAAGGAATGTATTCTGAAATCACTGCATCTAGAGTTTAACGTCCAGATTCTGTAAGAAGGCGGTATACAACTAACATCTGCTAGCACATGCGTCTCTTGCCTAGCTCATCCAGCCACTGAAGAAAGCTATTTTACATCTTTCTGCAACACAAACACACATGGCACACAGCTGGCTAAAAACACCTATAATACAATCACAGCTATGTTCTGAAATCAGGCTAAAGGCTCGCAAGCATGTTTAGCTGCAAAACACCATTTCTCACTCAGCTATACTTTCTAGCACAAAACACTCTGGAGAAGCAGTCAGCTATACTGCTATAGCGTAATACATCTCCTGATTCAGTTGAAGTCTAATGCATGGACTCTTAGAGTGAAAATTAGCAAAAACTTAAGGCACAGAGTGATTATCATGATCAAAATAATCCAATATACATAGCTAAAAACAGCAGTTGGTGTAAAATGGGATACGTACATCCAATTTAAAGAAGTATTTGCTCTTTTAAGGGCACCTCTAATAGCAGAAAAGTTTCCACTCTGACCTAAACGGTGGCAGTTTCAGTGACCCGGTTTACAACATAGCTTTATAGACAAATGTAGCAGCATGACTGAGCTGGAAATGAGCTAGGCAGACAGAAATGGGGGCAAAGGCAGGAGTAGCAATGGTTTTTGCTTGCTTGCTTGGTTTTTTACTTCAGAGACTGGCAAACCACTGAACCTGCGCTGCATTTTCCAGAATTAGCTGTTCCAATAAGCAATTGTTTATGATGTGGAACAGCTGTTGCCGCAAACTTAAGCTCAAATTTATATGGAACCAGTTATGTGTAAAAAGCTGACTTTATCATCATCATCATTAGAAGTAGCATGAAAGCCTCTGATCTTCCTCAGCACTGCATATGCAAACAGAAACCTCATCAGGAACCAACATTTTTTGTCATTAGGAGACTTTTCAAGAACACAGATTTTTTTGTCATCTTTGACACTGTATTTATTTCATTTTGGCTTGCCACACTAAAATGTTATAAAAGTCTGAATCTGCAGCTAACCTACAGTCACGTACTTGAAACTGTTTTGATTTTGCTTATATAAATCTCAAAAGATTCCATAGTTTTCCTTTGCAACTTCAACAGCCAGTAAAATGTAATGTACCTGCAAATTCAAGTTCCCATTAAATTGTGTTTTTCATTGGAAAGCTATTCACAGCAACCAAAAACACTGAGTCAGTTTAACTCTGTATGTCCTTTTCTTGAAGTTCCACAGAATATTACAACTAAAGTGTTTCTATAACTTCCAGTATGAGATTTTGTCAATAATGCCTTAAGTCAAACTCATAGGCAGCCTTTACAAAAAGTAATTACCACAGATTGTTACTATAAATGTTAGTTTCCCCATATTCTCATTTCTTTCTCTCTAAGGTAATGATAAGAAATTGAAATAGAACAGCACAGTGATAAAAACACACTACTCCACTAAGTGTAAGCCTTTTACCTGTATTTTAATAACACTCCTGTAAAACACACGCCAATTAAAATGTATCTTGCAGTTAGCTTTTCAACAGTAGTATAATGTTACAGCCTTTCCCTTGCCAGAAGAGAAGAGCTCAGTTATCTCTTGGAGTCCTGCCCAGCACCTGTGCAGCTGCCTTCCCGTGGCTGCTTGAGGAGCAGGGGGGAAAGGAAACAAATCAGAGCAAAATCATGGGGGAAATTAGTAGCTGCAATGCCCAAAAATGCGTGACCGGGTTTCTCTTTCTAAGTGTCACCAGATTAGCTGACCTTCCCAGCAGGTATTATTCCCCACACATTGTCCTTATCCAGCTCGCAAAGGAAAGGGAAAGAAAGCCACCTGTCTAGATGCTGTTTGCTTTTCTGGAGCAGAGGAAAATGAAGGCAGGTATGTGTTAGCCAGTGTTCAGTGGGTGCACATACTATAAATAACTATTTGTATTTTTCATACATGTTTTCATATACATTAGACAACTTGCCTGTTTTTCTATCTCTAATAAGTACATCCAGAAGCTTTCTGCATAGGAGTGACATCAATTCCAGTTTAATTCTCTAAAGGAAACAAACCTAGCAATTAACGTATTATGGAATAACAATCTGTGATTTGAGAACAAACTGTCTACAGACATTGCAGAAAGTTTAAAAGCAAGAGAAAGGAGGAAAAAGGCAGGTGCCATCACAGTCTACCAAGTCTGCAGATCTTGCTCAACCAAAACTACCAAAAATGCATCAGTGTTTCATACCAGGTTTGCAGTAACTACACAAAAGGTATTTCCCTTTTTAAAATGACTCACTAAGGCCTATTTTGGAGACTTCTGCTGCTAGATTTTTGTGCTGCTTTTATAAACAATCCCACTTGGGTAGGAAAATAAGATATTAGGAGCCCTAATAACCACCTACCATCATTTTACAAGTGCTCATTTGAGCTACAGAAATATCTTCCCTTTCCCTCAACCTTTCAGTAACTTTTCTTTGCTTACACTGAAAACATTTTCATTGCTTCCCTACTGGTCCTAGAGCCAATTTAGATAATCATGTAATGCAGCAACTGTTTCAATACAAATTGCAGCTTCAAGAAACATTACTCAGACTTAGCTGCATCATCTGGAAGACTAGTTTAAATTAAACAAACATAAAAGCCCCACAACAGACATCACTCATTCTGCAATAACACTGCTGTTTTTAGTTACAGTTTAACCCAGGGAAGATCGATAGTGTCAACTGTCAGAAGTATCTTATTTATCTTTGGCAAAAACCCCAATATTTTTAACCTCTCCCCTCAGTGCAAATCGAAGGCTAAAAAAGTAACCAAGAGGGCTCTTGCAGCAAAGCACTAATTTCAACATGAGTAAGTATGTTCTGGTGGTCTTGAAGAAGCAACAGCAACACAGCATTCATGTGGCTTTTCTTCAGAACCCGCTTGTCCTACAGCACTGTTTAAAAAACCAAACAAACAAGGAAAAAAAACAGACAAACAAGAATAGCAGAGCCCAAACAATTAAGAGTTCGTTTTCCCATGCCTTTTACTCTGCACCATGCTTTTATCATCTCCAAGGCTCTTTCATTCCCTCCCTCTGTTTTAAGTTCCAAAACCAGTCAGTACTGAATTTAAGTAACTAGATAAACTTTGCTGGTGACCAAAATGACGGCTTTAATTAGAAGCACATCGAGACGACTGACCATGAAGAACCTCTTACGAAGGCACAGCTGGTCAAATTCATCAGCTCACCACCACCGAGTTTTACCAGGCAGGTCAGCTAAGCAAGCTCACATCCTTCGTCTTTACTTCTACTTCCTATACACTGGCGTTCTTTTGCTACCTTCGTGCGCAGACTCTTCCTCCCCATTTACAAGCTCCAGTTTAACTGGTACACAGAAGTAGGGGGAGAAGGCAGTACGTGCTCTCTGAAAGTCCCTGATGACCTCAGCAAGCTATGTTCCCCCCTTAAATTTTATGATAGAAAAATCATTTGACTCTACACTGGGCAGCCCAGGATGTGGAGTTCTGGGTGTCTGGTCACTGAAGCGTTTCTCGTATGAGGAAAGGCTGAAAGCGCTGGGATTGTTTAGCCTCGAAAAGGCTCAGGAGAGATCTTATCAATGTACATAAATATCTGAAGAGAGGGTGTAAAGAAGACAGAGCCACACTCTTTTCAATGGTGCTCTGCGACAGGACAAGAGGCAATGGGCACAAACTGAAATACAGGCATTTCCACTTCAATATAAGGAAAAAAATTACTGTGAGGGTGACTGAGCACTAGAGCAGGTTGCCCAGAGAGGCTGGGGAGTCTCCTTCCATGGAGATACTCAAAACTTGACTGGACACAGTCCTGGGCAAACTGCTCTTGGTGACTCTGCTTGAGCAGGGGGTTGGACTTGATCTCCAGAGGTGCCTTCCGAACCTCAACTATTCTGTGATCTTGGGAAGCTATTGGATTTTCATCTGTGTCAGTTCAGTGAATCAGAAAAATAGATACCGAAAACACTGACATTTAAAAAGCAGGCTGAAAAGGTAGCCTTACCCTCCTCTATTCAAAAGTATGCTTTCAGTAACTGTGCCACTTCACTGCAAAAAAGCATCAAGAGAAAGTACTGAGGGGACAAGAAGACTGAACACTAATGGATAACTTCTGCCTGCAATGTCCTCTAGGGACTACAAATAACTACTTCGAAGGTACAGATAATCCTACTGCTCAAAGCAAGCAGACTTCCAAGCCAGCATAAAGGATGGGCCCGAAAACAGACAATTACAGAGAACAAGTGCATTATTAGGAGGAACACAAAGAATCATGCAGTATTTCCTCTTATTTTACCAAACTTCCCCATCCTTTCCTTCCTACAAACAGAAGCAGATCCAAAATCCTCCCTGAGTCTACAGTTTTGCAGTATCAGAAATCTTGCATCTTCATCTGGTTTAAAATAAAATCTATTGTCTGAATGTCGCAATTCTCACAGAGCCTTCCCAACCTATTTCATTTCCAGGATATACAACATCTAGAAGGAAGTCTGTAAATCAAAGAGGAGTAAGACAGAGAGGAAGGGATTATAGATGAAAATCTATTTGTGCTTATCAAAAGTAAAACCAAGCCTACATTCGAGAGCTGTGCCACCTGTTTTCTGACAACTTTTGTGGTCAAGAAATTAGTTTGTCAACACAGACAGGATTTTCAGTTTGTCCCACCGAATGGATCTTTGCTGTTATGCCATGCCTTCTTGGACAAGAATCCTGACTAGGGAAACACTGCAATATTTGATTTTAAAGGTAACAACAGTGACTGAAGCAGGGAGGCTGGACTAGATAATCTCTAAAGATCCCTTCCAGTCTCAGCCATCCTGTGATTCTGTGACTTTGGTTTCAAAAATATGCTTATAATACATCCTATTAGCTAAGAAAACAGGCTTGCTGTATCCTTTCCTACAAAGGTCTCAGAAAGAGTTTATCTTAACACATGCAGCTGCTTTCCTCTCTCTCAGGAAAAAAAAATACTCAACTCCTGTGTAGGAATAAAAGCAGTTCTTCAAATTGCCAGTAAAGAAAAAGCTTGTTTATATTTCAGCTGAAATGAGACAACAGAAGAGAAATATGGACGCAAAGTCAGACTAATACACTTACTGATTTACTGAAGTTCTAGTCAACTCTCATTCTTCTCCTCAGGGGCTTTTTAAATTCAAATCACTGGGCAGGTTGCAGTGCACACAGAAAGAAAAGGTTTAACTCACAAAGCAGCACCGTTTTTCAGCACTTCCATGATCTAAAATGTAAAGTTACTTCCCCTCTAACACAAAAAAGCAGCTAATGATACACCTACAAAGATGCACTTATCTTACTTTTTATGAGTATTATTTTCCTAGGCTTTTCTTTACTTGACTGTGCAGACCTCCAATGCCTTACAGCATTACAGCTTGGCTGTAAAACAAGAGTGCCTGAGAAATTAGATTGACCCAGGGCTTAAAATGAGTATCTGACAGAAACATGCAAAAAGGTCAGTTAGAATTATCAGCAGAATTATCTCCCAGGGACGGCTCTCACCCAGCTTTTCACCACAGTTTATTACAAGTAACATGCTGAAGATTAGCCCTGCCAAACAGCCCATGTAAAAGGAACCAACTGCACAGCTGCTGAAACACATCAGGGAAGGAAAGCTGGTGATCCTCTGCAACACTCTCTCCATTCCCCACTCAACCGTCTCCAACACACCATTTTCATCTCTTCTGCAATACAGACACAAGCCATTCTTTGGGTATGTTCCACACCTTGTCCTCTCTCAGGTCCTCAACTTCCCTCGTGTTTGGCCACAAGCCCAAGAGGAATCCTAATACCCTACTAAATCAAAAGCAATACTCTCCTCCATTCCACTGCCCCCACTTTTTTCCCATAAAAAATAGTTTATTGCACTGTTCTTATTTAGCAGCAATTAAATGTTATCTGTAGTCTCTTGAAGAGCATCTCCCAGGAGCTGAACTTCTGCTACCATTAAAATTCTGCACATTTGAACACCATCATGGCAATACCTGAACAACTCTGTGGCAAAGCAACCTGTGAGCAACAGATCCGCAGCCAGTCGTGCCAACTGCTGTTGCGCTCTATGAAGCTGCAGGCACCAGCCTTTCCTGTTTCATTTGCCTTCAAACACCCCACGTTTTCCATAGCGTAAAGGATGCAGTCCCAACAAGACCACACAGGCCAAAAAAATCCACACGTACCCCTCAGCCAGCCATGGAGGACTCCATTTGTCCACCCCTACATTGCAGCCAGACTTTGGGATTTTTTTGGTTTGTGGGGTTTTTTTTTATATTTTTGGTTGTTTGTTTGTTTTGAGGAGCAAGAAAATGTTAGAGATAACTAGACTAAAAGAAAAGAGGGTAGAGACCAAGAGTCTTATGTCAGTGTCTGGCCAAGCCCCCAGGATAAGAGCAAATTTAGGTGCAAGTATCTGAATGCTACATTATTAAAGATGCTTCTCACTTTTTTCTGCCTCTACATTTCCAGAAATCATTTTCTATACAATTATTTTAAGATAGCAGACCATGAAAAAGTTAAATAAAATAAAATAAAATAAAAATCCATGCACCTCTATTGTTTTGTCTCTTTAAAGGTCTGCTGTTAGGCCACCCCAAACTTTTGGGAACAGTCTTTTGCTCAGACTGCTGTAAACAGAGATTTTGCCAAGGAGAAACACTTTTTTTTTTTGGATTGCTTTAAAAAAAAACTGGTAGGAACAGAAGAACTGACCAGTCAGATCAAATCAAAAGCCTTTCTCTGTCAGTGGCTGATACTAGTATGCAGATATAAAGATTTACAACCCCTGTAACACATAGCTATAGGGTAACTACCAGAAGGAACTTTGTTTTTTCATATTCCAGATTTAATTTCTTTTAACTACTGTGGATGCTCAAACTACTTACTAGAGGTGTCTAATAAGATTTTTAACCTTGCTAGAAAGTAACCAAAGAAAAGGGATAAAAGGCCCGATAAACAGAGAAGGCTTACGGTTTTCCTTCTAAAAGCTTTTGATGGGTAACATAAAAAAAAACGTTCTAGGGCAGACACTGTAAAGCACCTATAGCCAGTAATAAAAGAGAATTTAATACCATAATTTAACAGAAAAATCAACGAGCTTTGTTGGAGAGTGCTGAGCTGCCATTTATTATAACCTGGCAGCAAGCAAACAGGGAAAATGTTAAAAAACAAAACAAAATAAAAAAACAGACAAGAGCAAAGAAAGGAAGACCCTCTAAACAACAAGATCAAAGAAGCCACTGGAAACACATTGGTAACCAATACGTTCAAGAGCTGCCAGCCTTTACGCAGGCTCCACAGAACAGTTGGCAATGAGTTTAGCAATACTGTAGTAGCAACAGTAACACTTGAGAAGACAACCTTGTTCAAAGTCCCTCATCAGAGGTCTACATGAATATATATTTATATATAATTTAAATAATCTGAAACACACCTGTAGTAGCCATGTTTTCGACTTTGTTTGTTTGCTCAGCAAAGAGTTTTGCTGAAAGAAGTAGCTTCAAAAACAATCCTGCTAAAAGGGTGGCTTTAGCAGAGACATCTAAAAAATCCAAATCCTATTCAGGCATGAAGAAAAATACAACCGTACTGCTGAGCCTGCAGAGGCCTTTTTAACTGAAAGTGCAGCCAATGTTGTGATGAGCATGCCCTGACATTGCAAGATTTTTGCCCAATGACCTATGACTCTCAAACACTGGCGAATAGAGGTCTGAAACACTGGTATTACCCAAAGAGACACAGCAAAGCTTTGCCAGATGTCACAAAGATACATTTTTTTCTTTTTTTTTTTCTTTTTTTTTCTTTCAGAAGCCTATCTTCTCCGACCACTACTCAAGGAACATTTTTGATCTAAAAACATCAAAATGGCTGTGGTTCTGCTGATGCTGCCTGCTTTCATGCTCCGGTTGTTGATATCCATATTTTAGAACAGCATCTTAGCTGAAATGCTGACTCAATGAAGTCAGTAGTAAGATTTCTATCGAATTCAACATAAGTCTGGTTTTCAACTTCTTCCAACAGGAATTAAAAGTACCAAGTGTACAGATAACAATGTTCCTTGGAAATCCAAACCATCACTATTAGCTGTGATCCACAGAGCTATTAGTCTCCCCTCTAGAATCTTTTCTTTTACAGCAAGCCTGTACATGTATACCTTTCTGCAAGAGCCAGCACAGTAAACAGCAAAACTAAGAATTTCCAGTAAAGTTTTCCAAATGTGTTTTCTAAAGTTTATGATCATAAAAAAATAATTAAAACCAATACAAGTAGATCAAAGCCTCTGTATGCCCTGGATGGTCTAGCACCTGTGTTGCCACGCATCTACCATGCCTCCCTGGGGGGTTAGCAAATCTGCATTTTAGCTTCTCACGTTTAACCCCAAATCCTTAGAACTCCAGCCAATTAAAAGATGTTCTACTGCTCTATTAACTCACTTAGAATATGTCTTTCAAGGACTGATCTAACAAACAGAAAGAACCTGTTTTCTGTGAATACAGTGTTTACCCAATATTTTAGGAATGCCTTTAAAAGCTACTCTAAAATAAACAATAATATAAAGCCATGCAGAACATGAAACCAATAGCCAACATTGCTCTTTTTCTTTTCCTCAGGCCGGTGGTAACATTGATACATATCAGATGTAGTCATCTGGTTTCCCAACAAAAATGGATTATCCCCAAAGGCTGTAAGGCAATGAGTATATATGGCAGAACCTGTAATGCAGCTACATACTTTGGGAGACATTTAAATGAAGCTCCACTAATGAATGAGACTGCTGTGAATTGCAGAATCTCTAGCCTGAAACACCAAAAAGTCTGTCTTAAACTGGCAAGTTTTCTTGTAGAAAATCCTCTCACCTGATTAATTAACCAAGTGGTGTTTGCAGTTCAAACCCAGTTTTGCCTCCAAATCCCTCTCTGGCACCTATTTGAATGGAAGCACAGCATTTGGAGAAAGCATTACTAAAAAGAAACTCAAAAATAAGAGAAATAAATCCTGCAAGAGAGTTCTACGTTAACATGTGATGTTTATAGTCTGTACCACAGAACGAGCCATGGCACTGACCTAGAAAATGGATGATCTGTGTTCATTCCGTTCACATTTCCCTACCTACACCCAAATCTATATACGAATTCTATGTAACATGAAATTTCAAATAATTTATTATCATTATTATGGGTTTGCCATACTCATTGTTAATGCTTTACTACTGAGAGAAAGTAATGGAACATAAAAACTTCTACTCCAAAGATCTGAAAACAGTTTAGTTTTTCATTCTGGAACTTTAACATAGGATCACTGGAAAATTAAATTTACTTCTTGCCTTTGTTATCTACACGTGCATATAGAAACAGATGACCTACCAGGAAAAGAGTCTGCATCTATGTTTTGAGGTTAAGAAGACAAACTTGTTATTCTTTGATTATTTTGTAAAACAGTTTGTGTGGCAAAGAAAAAAAGTAGAAAAATAAAGCCATAGGTATTCTAAGATATTTCATTTAATTTGTCTTGACAATAGTAAATTGCATCCTTAAAAGCACTCTGATATGCAGGGGCAATCTACATTTTCACTACATCAGCTAGATCAATTACTGGAAAGCTAGTAACTATTAATAAGGTGCAAAAGTATATAAAATTGAACTTAAAATTACATTTAGTTCAAAAAAACCCAAAACAAATACAAAAACCCCTTCTTTTTATCAGCTTTGATTTGAAGGAATATGTGGAGTGCAGCTTATATTCGCAGTTGCAAAAACACATTTCTCCAAAAGAGTCTAAAATGTCTCCACTGTACTTGTATCTTCATAAACTGGCAAGGCAGCTCCCTAGTCATTATACATGTGTCTGATCAGTTTGCAGTTCTGAATTTCCAAGTGACATAATATTTTCCAGATTAAATTTCTCAGCTCACAAGGACCAACTCAAAGCCTGACTAACTCTGCAAACAGCAGAATAGGAGAAAACCCCTATTCATCAACATCCTACTTTAGGTTAGGACTACCATGTAAAGTTAGGGCTGATTTGGATTTTTCTTTTGCTTTTGTAGCTTGGTTTTCTAAAATAACATGACACATAATCATGCTATAAGTCTGTCTACTCTAAGTAAGTTTCCACTAAGAAGATTTAAAGTTATTTAATTACACAGTTACCAGCCACTCACAGTCATAGTTAACAAGTGTTCAAAGATCTAACAGTGTACATTCCCTTTACTAGAATACATAAAACATTAGCACATTAGAGATGTTAATTTTAAATTAAATGAGATTACAGAAAGGGTGTGGTTAATCAAAACTGGCATCTACTACCTGCTTATTCCTGGCAGCAAGCTTGCCATTCTGTACTACCAAAATAATAGAGAGGAGCAATGCTGTTGAGGAGTAGGGGTGGGCTTTCCCCTTTTACAGCGTTCACCAAGCACCCTTCTAACAACAGTAGTATATATTTAGAGTAGTTTTAAGATGTTTCTGCCCCTCCACCCTCCTCCTTCCCACTAGAGGCTCACAAAGGTAGTGCGAAAGCAAGCTGGCAAAGTGCTGCTCCTGCCTGTGGCCCCCTCGAGGAGCCGGCTTCCCTCAGGAGCGAGCGGGAGGCAGAAGGGAGGGAGGACGCAAGTGAGAGGAAGATACTCCCAAAGCAGATCTGCTGCTGCTGGGATAGAAAATTTCTTTGAAAACAGTGGATTGCTTTAGAAGCTTCAACTTTTTTTTTTCCTTTATTCCTAAATTCTCCTTCAAATATCTATTAACCCTGCATTCCCCAAACTGATAGAGCTAATGTAAATTGACAAGTCTCATCTTTCACACCATCGATCATGTCTTAATAATGAAGTTTCTCCACAGGGTACGATTCTCTCAGTTCACAACAAATTGCCTCCATCTCTCCTTCCCCTTTGCCAGCTGGAGCACGCCAGCTAGCAATCAAGTATTTCTCCAACATGGAAGAAACGTGGCAGTCAAACGCCAACTGCTACAAGATCCATTTTGCTCTTTTTCTCTTTGTGGGTCAAGCTCCACAGGAAAAGTCCAGCTCCTGAGGTTCTGTCTCCATGCCTTATAAGCTTTTCCCGACTGACCACGGCAACATGAACTAGCAACTGGAAAGGCACCAGCCATTAGAGGAGAAGCTGTCTCTCAGATAACAAAAGCCAATCGCACTGAGCTTTCTGTGAAGGCTACAATAGGAACCTCGAAACTTCATTCTGTGTACAGTGTGTAGACAAAAACATCCCCAGCCAGCCAATCAAACAAAAACGTACAAGTATCCTTTCTGCCTGTTTAGTGATTTTGGAAAGACTCTCATCTTCAAAGGCCGTCAGCAGCTTTATCCTCACAGCGAGCCCTGGAACATTGCAGATGCTGCTGTTTCAGAACCTGTGGTTATTCACGTAGTCTGAGTGCTGAGAAGGGAAGAGCACTGTGCTTACTCTTTTGAAAGACGTATTATTTACTGTCCTTCTTAGAAAAATCCAGCTATAACAAAGGTCTCATTAAAAATACGGAAGAGACTATACAGGCTAGTCTGAGAAACCAGTGTTTCATAAGAAATTGGTTTTATAAAATGCTCAATGCATGTACAGTTACTTCCTCTTCATTTCTGACTCACTTTTAAGTCATTTCTCCTGCAATCTTCCCAACCTGATCTCATCTCAATCAGCAACAGCACAGACTGTTCCAGGAGTCTATTATGGCGCATATCCTTCTTACCTCAGTAAAGGTACCAACTTTAACATCCAACATAAGTGAAAGAACTACCCTGACATATTCACTGACATTTTACAGTGCAGTAATTTTCTTCCTGCTATTAACTTAAGCAGGTGTTTTGGAAGTCACTCCAAGTGGTAATTCTGGTTCTGATTCCCTATGTAGACTTGGCAGAGTCGTTCGTTTTCAGGTATTTCTAACCTGAGGTGGCTAAATCTGGCATCAAGCACCCAAAGTTACTGCAGACGTGAACCCCAGTCATTTTCCCCTTTTTAAAATGCCACAAGTTAAGCTTACTCTTTTAGTTAAGATTGAAAACTTGACAGCCAACAAGTATACATAGTAATATGTTAGGTTAGCGCCCAAATCTGATATCCCAGATTTACTCATATTAAAACTCACACAGCCAACCATGCAGAAAATCTAATTAACGTCCTTGCAGTAACAAAAACTGAATACAAAATATGTGTTTGATCAAATAACAAAAATGTTACATGCAACATGAGGACAGCAAACAACTCTGTTCTTTTTAAGACTTCTATTTTCCCACTTTATTATTAGAAAGGGCATAGTAAGTGTCACAATATATTAGTATTGTTTATATGTTTACAATACACACACAACCAAGAGCATAACCCTATTGAGACTGCCCCAACACTATTTCAGTGCTGGTATCTCACAAGCAAGCAAATAAAGCACAAAAAGGCAGGGATACTTACTTCCACAAAAATTTGTTTGCCTTGAGGTGGTAGAATAAAGAAAAGGGTGAGTAACGCTACATAACCAGCAGAGCAGCATCCAGTGAACAGAGCTACTGCTCATTTCTCAGTTCTCCACAGCACATACAGGGAGGTGCGTTTCAGGGCCCAGTTCTTATGTATAAGTAAACAACCTGCTATTCTCAATGGAAAAAAACTCTGCCATTTAAAATACAAAACTAGATTCCAGCAAGAAGTTTTGTTAGCGCTGGCTATTACGCAAAATCGGCTCACTAAATTCTTGCTGTATTTAGCCTTGCATATATTTTGACAGAGTACTTCCATATGTCACTGTTTATTTGCAATTTACATTGGTAACTGAATCATATGGGAAAGCAGAAGGGAAAGAACCCTGGAAGGTTTTTTTGCTATGTTGGCTGTTCAGTTATTAAAAGTAAGTAGGAAATCAAAACAGCAACAGTGAAGACCAAAAATATACCCATAGATATTAAGGATGGAATGGATCAGTCAGCTCTATCCTATCTCACGAGCTGGCCATTTCTGAGGCGAGCTGTCTAGCCTCAGAAACGTCTTCCCTCTGTAGGTACCTGTAGATTACAAGAAACTACTCAGACCGGAAGTCTTCATTTTTTTACTGTAGAACATTTTTTTGCACTTTTGAAACAATTCTTGTAACTTCTTAAAAAACAAAACAAAAACCAAGCAACAACAACAACAACCACCCCCACCCCACAAACTTCCCAATCAAAAGCACTCAGAATTGAGCGCAGACTCACTAATGTTACACAGGAGAATAATGCTCCTATCTTGTACTTCCTCCCTATACTCATCTGCCCCAAAATCTTCTGCCTACAGCCTCATGATGGGTATTCAAATCCAGGTGTCACAGCCTCCATGCCCCTCTCAGAATGGCTGCTTTACAGGACATAGCCTGTCATTTATATTCTTTGTTTCCACATGGAGGACCTTATTTTTTATGATAATTCTTTTCAGAACATACACTGTTCAAATGACACCAGTGGATGAAGGTAGGATGCAGAAGATATGGTTTCCGATGACTTCTAGCTTATTGGGAAACCTCAGACATGTTATTGCACCTCAGTTCCCCATACCTTTATAAAAAAATTGGGATAATGACAATTTACCCTAATTTGTTCCAGCCATGGCAAGTTATCAGGGATGAAAAGGAATCAACCCCAGCAAACACCCAGAGTTACCCACCAGCTACTGCTCCATTCATCAGCCAAGACACTGGGAAACCATATTTTTTGGGTCCTCTGTACGTTTTACGAATAATTATATTTTATTCTAGATCTTGAGGATACTTAAATATCAGTGGGCTAAGTCCCACACAGCCATCCCAAATATGGGACATCACAGCATTCACAGTTACTTTTGTACTCCCACTTAATTGTCACCTCTTTACAAATTAAAGACAAGTATATATTAATCAGTGTTACTGATCAATACGCTGGTAGCTCAGTCAGGCCCTGTTGGTTCCAACCTCTGTTTTTTCCAGCTTTCAGATTTAAAATGGATTACTGTATCTTTCACAGTACAGAGAGACTTTATGTATAAAACGGAGAAAGACAGTTTTTCAAGGGAATTTTATAAGAAGAACTGGCTCCAAGAAGGTAAGTTAGAGAAGACACACTGAAGACAATAGCAAAAGCTTTCATACAGCACAAGTGTAATCAATGCTTAAGGATTCTCAGCAATCAGAGGAAACCAAACATTTTCTTCTCTTCTTGGCCAAGCTAGCCTGCCATTTCTTGCCTCCATTCTATTATGCATGGTTACCTATTTCCTTACAAAACTGCATAGCAGCCAGAACCCAGCCTTTGTCAGATGAGGAGTAGCTGTATTCTTTTCCCTTCTGCTTTGAAATTCTACGCTGTCAGCCACAGGCAATTTGCAGGCAATCAGTAAAAAGTTTCTAACATAATTAAAAAAAAGAAAGATTACTCACTTTTGTTTCATAAATAATGTCCTAGAACTAATAGCAGAGCATTCACATGGTGGTATAAGTCAAAAGCTTCTATGAAGGTCAAAAGTTTCTATGAAGGTCATATACTATTTTTAAGGGACTTGCTTTGTTTTTCAAGGAAAAGGAAGCAATGTCAAATAAGTGCCACCTTTAAAAGACTAAAGCAACAAATCAAAGAACACTCATTAGCCAGAGTTGCACATTAACTGGCAAAGGTTAACGATAAGTCACTGACAACAGAGACTCATGTTCTGCCTAGATCCAGGACAAGCACCCAAACCCTGAGCTATGGGAAAACATCAGAGGCACCATCAGGACCTCCAGCCACCTATTTGGTGGATATAACCTGTCTTTCCTTGGCCTAAATCAGAAAGGCCTGAAAACCAAGTGGATTTTTGTCAGTGAACTCCTCGGTTTACTTCAAAATTCTCTTCTGGTAAGGAAGAAGAACGTTATTTTGGATTGACCCAACCTGATCTTTTTCTGTTCTGCTGCCAAACAGATAACGCTCATTGTCTGCAGAATCCTAAAATTTGTATTCTAGCCTTGATATCCGGAGTAGCATTCTAAAGCCCACGGCAAGGAGAAAATCTTGTTTTCTGATTCGGGCCCACAAACAGCAAGACAAACAGCACTGCTGTCCAAGCGGCTCCACGGGGCTTGAAACCCTTGCCAATGAGAAACAGAAGCTGACTCCCAAGCAAGAAACCCCATGTTTCTTCACTGGCTCACTTCTTCACTATTTGTTATTATTATTCCTATCTACTGAATTTTGAATAGCTTTGCATGGGAGTTTATTAGATGAGAATAATAACCAGTACTATCAAGAGCAGACCTGTAAGCGAGCTATGAGTTAGGAGTCTGGGGATTTACTTTTAACCAGCTGAACCCCTATTTCCATAGTAGTGGTAGGAGCTCTTCCCTCACTCACGCTCCCAAGTTTCCAAGATACTCTTCCAGTGTCTAGAATAGTGGCAACAATTTCAGATGATCCTCACTCTCCTATCAGTTGTGTTATCTTCACAATGTACTGAACTATAGAGGGTTATGCTTGTTTTTGATAGACTGTACATTATGCATTACTTTTGTTAAAATCCCTTTGTAACTTCTGGACAAAAACTAACATAATATTTATTCAAGCCAGCCAAGAATACACACTCAGACACTGAGACTACCTTCAGGGAGCTCCCAAAGGGCTCTAATAGTCTAAAGATAGATTTTTCTTTTAAAGATGTCTCTCATACTCTCAGCAGCACACTGAACAGCTGCAAAAAGGGAGAGACCTATCACATATCCCAACACTTACCAAATCCACCTGACCAGCGCTGTCAACATAGTAACAAATACATTGACACAAGGAAGAAAAAAAAAGTATTCTAAACATAGAATTAGCAAGATTCAAGTTTGCCATCTGTTCTGTTTCTCCATTATGCTGCTGCTGAGGAAAGCAGATGGTCCTCCTCATTGCCTATGAGTTAAAAAAAAAAAAAAAAAAAAAAAAAAAAAAAAAAAAAAGAAAGAACAAACCAAAACACCTCTGGCTTATGGGGTTTTCTTCATTTCATAATATAAACAATAATTTTAACTTCATGTAAACAGAGACAAGAAGATAGGGTCCAACCCATGGTTTTAAATGCACAGAATTGCCTCTTCCTAGACAGCAATTAGTCTTTGAAACATGCACCCACGTTGAAACCTCACTGTTCTTCCACTCCAGACCACAACGCAAAGTGCTGAGCCCCCTCAAGTCACACTGAAATCATGTATTCACGGTCCAGGCATCTCCTCAGAGCAAAATGCTTCCCCACTAGCTCAATAAATGGCCTCGTGCTTTTGGCTGAAAGACAATTCCTTACTGCAGCAAATTCATCACAAAAGCATTAGCTTCCATTTGACATTCATTCACTTGGCTTCTCCACACATTCCATACTGCCAGCATCAGAGATTTTGGACATTTATTCTTGCCAGATGCATTTATGTATTAATTAATGTTATTTAAGTTATGGTTGATGCAGTACTTTCATTCCAAACCAAAACTGTTATTAAAAAAAAAAAATTCAAAACCATTAATTACAGAGACAAAGTCTGTCACAATGCTGATACAGACACGTGAATTTGCGAGAGTCTGATTCAACTCCATTTAACTAATACACAACAGTAAACACAAGAAGAATCACATACTTTGTGATTTAGTCTAAAAACAGCCAGTTAATTTCTAAATCACCACATCTTTTTGGGTTCAAATATAGCCACAGGAAGTAGGCAAATGCAGAGGTAAGAGACACCAGACATAACTCCATCCCTCCCACGTGTCTGCACTGCAAAATCACACCACATTTACATTAGTATAAAAATGCTGCATGTGCAAATACATGAATACAAAGGGGTGGATTTAAGGTAGAACTGCAGAGGATTCACTGAACACATAAACATGGGAAGTACTGCTTCTTTTATGCTGTATTTTTAATCTTTTTTTGTGCAGTATTATAAGAGTTCACTACAACACATATATGAAAAGAGGAAACAAGAAAACAATTTTCTCTCTTTAAGTGCAATTGAAACCTCACCCTTAACGTACTTCTCATTCAATCTAGAGGTGCAGAATAAGTAGAAGACAACAAGAACTGCAGCTTAAATGATGCAAGGCACCAGTGTCCTGTCTCTAGCTCCTGCCTGATCCTACGTCACCAAAGGGAAAATCTTTAATTAAAAACAACTAGAATATTGAGATTTCAGTTCCTATCGATTACAAAGAGCAAGATTTTCCCAGAATGATGGAAACAGAAGAATATTTAGATAAATAAGAGTCTCATTGCCACTAAAAACACACACAAGTAGTCTCCGAAAAGCATATGAAGTTTTTGTTCCACTTAAACACTAATTACAAAAGCAGTTCTAGAAACAGGGAGTTACACATTTTCCTGTAGTCTTTCCCAAGCTCATTTATTCACTTTTTCTGCTCACTTAGCTGTGCCTACATGCTATTGTAGCACAGGTTCATAAGGAAACAAGGCTTCTGTAATGGAGTCATCTGTCCTCTTTACCTAATAACTTCTGAACCCACAAGCTAATTTCAACTCCATCTTGAGAGCCAGTAGAGGTCTCAAAGTTATTAAGTTCTTGCCTGTTGTGTGGAAAACTGAAGGCTGGAGAGGAGGGAGAGCTCGATCAGCTACTATGTACTAGCCAGCCAACGAGCTCACCAGCTGGGGCACCGGCCGACACTTCCCCTTTGCAGCCTGACGTGGCAAGTGCTGTGGGTGAGGACAATGGTGACTGGGAGAATATTTGTCACAAGTCAGCAGAAAAACAGGCTCATCAGCTCTACTAGCCATTTAACTACGACAGATTGTCCTGTAATCACACCATTACAGGCTACCTGAATATAAACATCAAGAAAGGCTGCTAGGGGATTTTTAATTCTGCATCAGTTTTGTGCATACCTCTCTCCAGATGTTTTAAAATTTACATGGAATAGCGTATTTCTGCGAGGCAACACTCACATTTCCTGTTTTTTCAAAGCAATTCAGCAGAAAGCAAAGTAGGTATTTCAGAGAAAGAGTGATAACTAACAACCTCTCCCCTATTAATTTAAATTCAATAATGAAAATCCCATTTCCTCATATTCCAATGAGTGACTCCAAAATGTTTATAGGTTTAACAAAACATTTTGCAAAACCTAATGGATGGGGGAGGGAAGGTAGTTGGTGTGGCTATAAAGCAGCACAAGCTTTCACAGCATGCTGTAGGGCTAAAGCTACGATATTCAAGCATATTAGCTGCGAAGCTGTTTTCAGCAATGATGTTTGTATTTCCTGTACCGTTTAATTCTGTCACAGCAGAGCTCAGCAGAGCAGATGTGACTGGCATCACAACACCAAGCTATGGCATCGCAGACTTCTTCCTCCCCACAACTCCTTATGTATTTTAATCTTGCATCCTGTACCAGTGCCACCATTCGCATAGTGTGACCATTTCCCTCTTTCTCAATTTACATTTTGATCTTCTCCAAGATCTCATTTATATTTTGCTATTATTATCTCAATTTTACAGTTATTTGGCACAGTCTGCATTTCTCCCAAGAGCATCCGAGACATCAACAAAAATAAACTGCAAATGAAAGGTTACCCCTCCCCTCCCCCCAAATAGTATTCGACTGTTGAGAGCAATTCAGAGTGGGCAGATCCTCCATAATAATGACAAACATTTGTGCTTGATTTTGTAGAGCAGAAAGGATAAAACCACTAGGGCAAAAAAAGAAAGGCTTCAAAGAATCTTTGTTGGGGGCACTGCTCTAAATCCCCAATGCTCCTGTAACTGACCAAGCTAGCTTTAGGTGCTCACTAACCTATCGAATACAACAATTTCATGATCATCTTAAGGAGACATGAAGTGCAGATGGTATCAAAATGGCTTGTCCCAACTTCACCACTACCCAGCAAACCAAGTAGCAAGTCAACAGACCTCTGAATGGAGAAACTGTCTGCCTCTTAAAAGGAGAGTCACAAAAACAGTTGAGTTTTGCTGCAGTGGTAACTCTGTTCTGTTTGAAATACATTAAAAGCATTGACTTTTGTCACAAGCATTGATGTGCAGAGGAATGTGCAGATATGAGCAGTTTAACAACAGAGCTCTGGCACGGCCACTCAACTAAGGAGGGACTAAGATGCCCAAAGAGCTCTTACACACAGTGCAAGAAGGCCAGGACATGACAAGGAAGGCAACAACCGGGCCACCAGTTGTATAAAGGAGAGCCTGGAGTACAAGCTCCATCTTTCTCTGCCCAAAATCTTTCTCTGTCAATGGAATTACATATACCCTGTAAAAGAGACTCCCAATGAAAACAACTACATGTAGGTCACCAGCTGATGAGATAACAGTTCCCACAGAACTGCTCGGGTCAAATAACGAAACGGCCCAAAATTAGGATTTGCAGACAGATTTAGAGGGCTAGGATAGGCATTAATACAGAACCTTAAGTAATATCCTCAAAACACTAAAGCTGATCACGCCTCTCAGCATATCTGCATGCCACAGGGAACTCCGTCTGTCCCCTCCTTTCTCCCCTGACACTTGTGCTTCATCAGGAACACCCTGCACAGGGAAGAGAGCGGAGCTTTCTCCCTACAGTCTCTGCCCCTTGCCTCTCTCATCCTTATGATTTTCATTTGAAGCTACAGAGAAGGAGAACAGCAGGGAAAGAGCAGGCAAGGGAAATCAAACTTACTGCAGTATGATGAGAAAAGCCATCAGCAGCTGTTTTTGAGGTGGATGCATACTAGCAGACAAAGATACAAGTTGCTCTTCCTCCTGCATGAAAAGGTGACATTCTGTTTACAACTCTGGCATGTTTCCATAAGTTATCCTCCCTTTTAGTCTGCATTTTCTGTCATAATATTGCCTCGCTTGGATCACAGATGAGATCATTTTCACATCCCACTCCTACTTTCCTCAGAAAATGAAAAGATGACCTTCCTTCAAATGCCTCATCCGAGCAGGATAGTACAACAGTATCATTTCCTTTAATTTCCTCAACCTGAAAAGAAGACCCATGTTCAAGAATTCAAGAGGGAAATCGCTGACCTCAGTGGCTGAGTTTCTACTTTTGGGTGCTTAACCCACTCTACTCTTAATAGGACAGTCTCTTTTGAAAACTTCAAAATAATAACCTTCAACCACTTTCCTGCAGATGATGCAGTCAGACAGTTCAGCTGTATAATTTCATCCATAACTACATATTTTTACAACCACAGTAATAAGTCATTTGTTTATATATTTCCTATTTCTTTCTTTGCAAGGAAGAATAGTCAAGATCCCACTAAAAACAATAAGCAGATAACAACCGCGGGCATTTTAAAATCCTAAAACATACAAATAAGAAACAGAGTTTTTATTAATGCTTTTATCTGAAATGACACAAAAAGCAAACACTGCTGTAATTTCTGAAGCTGAACAGTGAAGCCTGGAAGCTGTGTACCATTTCTTTGATAGCTATTGCTTTATCATTATAATGCAGGTTGTCTGATAGCGTCACTGACTTGAATGTTCCACTGATGATAAAAGAGGAACAATTACCAACAGTATCCACTGGCTTCTAGTATGAAGATTCAGCTGGGCTCTAGTAAGCAATAACACACATGTGTATGAGTCAGAGGGCTAAAAATCTAGATTTTTATTGCACTGTGTAATTTACCAGCATTTTAAAAATTATTTGTAACTACCTGATTAAACTAACAATGTGTTTCATAATTTTATCTTTTCAAGAGACACCTGCGTTTAAACAGTAACAGCTCAAGATTAGGAAGGAACAAGAGTTGTCTGAAAATTAAACTGGTAATGACAATAAAAATTTTTGAACTGCTGGATTCCTAGGTCTCCATGGGATGCAGCCTCTTTATGCCAGACTCAGCTCTTCTCTGTGTTACTGTTTAGTCCCCATTGTGGAAAATCACCTTCTTGCTCCATTATAGCTGCCATCAGAGAAGCAGCTCTTCTGATACTTGACTGCACTTTCAGGCCATGACACTCAGGAGCTGACTGACACCAGCCAAGAAAGAGGACGATGCCTTGAGACAGCCTTTTACTTCAATGCCCTGACCCTAGGTGGTGATTACAGCTAGTATCCTAAAAATGAAACAGAATGTTTCAGTCTTTCATTTACAACTGCTCAGCTCTCAGGCACAGATGCTAAAGAGCACCTTGTTCTCGTAAGAACACGAAGGGTAATCCCAGACCCAGGAGATGGGAAGTATTCCTCTTCCCTCATTTCAAGCTTAGCTGAAGAGCCCTATTCACTTCCTACCAAAATGCCCAGAATGGTACACTGTGTGCCTATCAGATTGCAAATCTCTTCTCAGCTTTTATAGTCACGTAAAGTATTTCCATGAGTTATTTCACAGAACTCAAAATACAGTTCTCTCTCCTCTGCTAGCAGTGGCTTGTCATTTGTTACATGTTTCCTTCTTGAGAAAGGAAAATACAAGCGGGTTTTATACAAGGGTGTTTGAGTGGGTTTTATGAACTATGGCAGTTTGATGTTTTTGTAAAACTGTAATTCTGCTTTGTCTCACAACTATGATTGCAATGATTACATATATTAAAGATACTCACCATCTTGGTCAAGATCCTTTTCCATAGCCTTCAGCTATTTTGCTAAGCATGGAAAATATCTGCAACAAAATCAACAAGTCCAGCACAAAGGGGCTGTACAGTAGCCAACTCTCCTTTGAAAGAGTTACAGCTACTCCGGTTCATTTAAGATACACTTCTGTCACGCTTGCATACTTCAGTGACTGTAAGCAGCGGTGCAATAGCAGCAGAAACCACAGCTGGTAAGTTCTCAAAGGCGACTCTCAAGGGAAGAGAAGCAAAGATCTAAGAATGATTCCTTGGCAAAGGAAGAACATGAAGAGGAACTTTTATGTCTTGATTCAGCCCAACGGTCAGATGGAGAGGCAGGTTTGACAAAGTCTCTCCTCCCTCATCCTGATGTTCATGGATGAGAACAGGCTGAGAAAACTGTGAGGTTCATAAACCCACATTTGTCTGTAGGCACCTGAGACAGCACAGTTAACCCTTGTTGCAGTGTGTCCTTCACACTATATACAAGTAACTCAGATAGCAATCAGTCACAGAACGGAAACAGGCTCTCTATATAGAAGATCTAATCACCTGCCAGGGCAGGACTTTTCCTACTGCATATTTATTAGATTTCTACCTAGCAGAGCTCTGTGTATGCCAAGTCATGGGTTCCTGTCCTCTCCCCAAGGAGGGTACTTAATAGCTCAGAACATTTCACTCTGAGGAAGACTCATGCATAGGATATTCAACTGAAAGTTTTCACATGTTCATTTCAGCCTTATCCTTGGCTATACACACAGTTCTTTTCCATTATTTGTGCTTATACCTCCCACATGCCTGTTGATATATGGTCCCCTGTGGTCACTGCTTGAGCAAGTAGTGCACATTTAATTCTTCAATCTTTCCTCATAAATGAATCTTTACAGCTTCTACCTCCACTATTGCTGAGTTCCCTCCAACGATCAGTATCTTTATGGTAATAGGAAGCCTGAGGTCAAATACAGTATTTCAGGTACTGTCACACCAGCAGACACTCTTTTTCTCTTGTCCCTTGAAACAATTCCTCCCACACATGCAAGCCAAAGTCACATTGGTCTTTCCTACTGCCCTCACATACTCACATATTTCCCCATCACTAAAACCTTTTTCTAGAAGTGCCATTATTCAGTGGGTTTCCTCCCACTGATACAGCAACTCTATTACACTAAGAAAGCAAGGCAAAGATACTATATCTGCTCTTTTCATTTCCTCTACCAAGATTCTATAAGAAATCAGCAGCTGTTAAGACAGTGCCTAGCAAAATGGAACATGAGTTCAAGTACCTATATTTTATTACAAAAGAAATTACAAAAAAAATACTATGTTAATCCCCCTAAGTTCTGTTAGTTTTCGGTTGTTCTTCACGTGCATCTTCAGATACTCTTCAGATTGTCTCTCAACATGTATACCATTATTTCACTGGGACACAAGAATTTATAGTTATTTCTCTGTTTTATCAGATCACTCTAGTTTGTTCAGCATCAGTAAGACAGCAATGCCTGAAAAGAAATATACTGGTCATTTCACAGGAACTTCATCCCCTATTTTACAAATGCAAAACACAGAAGGTAGCAAGATCTCTGCAGTAAGAAGGAAATGTAAGTATGGTCTCTCTATTAAGAAACATCAAGTGCAAGGTGCTGTTAGTTAAGGAGTTTGTTCCCCTACAGATAGAGCAGGCATGCTATACTGCCTCTGCTCTTTCCCTTCCCCCTGACAAAAATTCTGGACCTCTGCAGGAACATTAAGAATTTCAGTCCAGAGGGAGAAATTGGGGTGAGTGTGAAAGGGGTTGCGAAGTGAAGGAGGATGACACCAAACCAGGAGAGCAAACACATGCCCATGTCTGGAAAATTGATTTATTTTAAGGAGAGAGTCTTGCTTAATCTCTGCACCCACCAAGGTAACAAATTACCATCAGAGCAGCAGGCTTGAAAATTCTTTCCTTTGCAAACAACAGGCTAAGGAAAGATAAGAGTAGTTACCTAAGTTGCTGCTGACCCAAAAGCTGAACCCCACAAACTGCTAAATTCATGTCCATTTTAACCACCATACCATCTGGGCCAGCACCCCTCCTGGTATTCACAAGAGTGAACTCCAAGGCAGAATACTCACTCACGCTTTGCTACATCAACTCTACAGCTCAAGCAGAAACTTTGTTTTCCAATGACTTTCACAAATATTCAATAAGATCTAATTTTTTTTAAAGCAATCAGACATTAATTGTCCTTGCTCAAGAACGAGGACCCTTTGTAGCCCAAAAGACATTTGTTTCCCAGAACTATGATCTCTTCGCATGGTTACTATTCTGTAATATTAATGGCTGAAGAAAAATATGACTCAGAGAGCAGTCTGTCTCTGGTAAATATTTAACTATTAGAATCATGCCAGCATATTTCTCAGCTTCTCCTTAACTGTACTTCAACATCATGCTTTGATCTTCCCCTAAAGTTTGAAGCTGATAGTTACAATAGCACAATACAAATGTACTCTCCTTCCCTTATTATTGTGAATGGATCCTACTAATAGATTATGACAGCATTTTAATATGAGATGAACTTCAGTCACTCCTCTTATCTCTTCAGATAAGGAATCACTTGAATGTTGGTTCTACACTTGCTCTTTTATAGGCTTCAGCTTCACGAATCAGAAAAAACTTGTGCTTTTCTGAACTAAAGCAGAGAGGGAAAACAATTCTTATTCTTTAAAATTATTCAGGAGACAGAGATCCATTTCACAGCTATGGATCAACTGTTCTCCAGCTGGGTACAGAATAGAATGGGGACGAGCAGATGTGAAAAACTCTGAGGCTAATTCCAGGTCCCACCAGCCGCGGGGAAAGGTCAGCAGCAAGTGTAGAGCAGCCCCAAATGATTGCGCTTTTCTGAGGATCCCAAACGAGTCCTGGCCACTGTGTTCCAGGGGGAGGGTGCCCACAGCTCCTCAGAGCAAGGAATATGGCAACCAGCCTCTCCTTCCTTCGGCAGTGTGGGAGAGGCAGAGGCTGAAGTTACAACTATTACTTCTCCCTCTTCCTTCGTCTTTTCCTTCTTTCCTGAACCTCTTAAAATTACACTTAGTGGCCAATGTGTTAAGATCTCCCTAGAAAAAAATAGTCCAACTGAATCCTGTAAAGTTCTGCTCTTCCTGTTACCACTCAAAATTGAAATGGGATTACAGTAGAAGCTTACAGAAAAGAACAGGCTCCACCTAAAAAGCATGAGAGCTAGAGATACAGGATCCCAATCTGCAAATTAAATTGCTAAGAAAATAACATTCATTTACTTTGACTAAATGCTATAAAAGTATCAAATCCAAAGGGCCAATCTGAAGTGCAGTTCTGGAGACATCTGTAGGCCTAGGTAACATTAAAATTTCTTTTTCTTGTCTTTTCAATGCTACTGCAAAGATCTGACAAAGGTGCTTTCATTCGTATCCCTAATTTGCAGCATGAACCTCCAGTTATATTGTTTTCAGAAAAGTAAATGTTTTTTAATGAGAATTCAGAACATAACTTATTTCCACAGCTCCAGGTCAGCTGTCAGCAGCACCATTAGAAGAGTAACATCAAGACTGCACTCTTAAATATCCCCATCACGTTCACAGCAAGCAGGAGATCTCATTGTTACACCAGCTGTTTTAATGCTGTATTCCATTAAGAACACAGGATTCGCTCTCCAGGCATTTTATAAGCATGAATTAAATTTACTTCAGCATTACTAACAACAAAACAGGGGGTTATGCTGCATTTGGCAGTGGGCAAGAGAAAACAACTTCCAGTTCAGCCTCTGTCCTTTTCACAAAGCAGAGATCAGCATCTCATGGTGCTGGTGCACTAAGATGCAACATGGCCAACTCTGAACACCATGCAGGAAAGCTGGCCCAGCACCAGGGTCCCACTACCTTCAGTCATCAGCTCCCAACTCCTGACTCCCACAGAGCCCTGAACTGAACAGAAATCAAAAGTCACTGCCTCACACAGCGGCAAGATATCACCAATTAACTGACTGGCAGCACCTTGCTTCTTTGAGAGACAGCATCTCCGGCTTCCACTGAGTACCTACCAGCATGCTTAATCTCCACCTTGGCAAAGTAAAAGACAATTTGGCACATCATTCTTGACAAGCTGCTGACCTCGATTTACAGCATCACTCCATAGATGTGATTAGTCTCCAGTTGGCTTACACTTTATTTAGCGCTTGCCTCACTATAATTAGGATCTTAGGGATGGACTTTTTTTTTTGTTGTTTTCCTATGAACTCTGCTAAAGCACTGTCCACTCTAGTAAGAGAATTTGATATAGCTATAAGCAGAAAACCTCCTAACAAAGACACAGGCTAACATACGGGAGTCCTTTAGCTACTACAGCATGCATCAGTTAAGTTTTTTAAAAAATGAACAGTTTTTGCTATCTTTCTGACAACTATTACTCTAAGGCTGCTACTAGAATGAGAAGCAAGAAAACCCAACACAAATCATTAAATAAGACAGCTTGTAAGTGGCAAAAAGTTTAAAACAGAAACAAACTTTTAGTCTCTACTTTTTATTACATACTGGGTGGCAACAGGTACTGATTGCATGGAGCCCACTGGCACCAAAGAAGAAACTTTGACCCTGTTTCAGTTTTAAGACTCTCTGATCCTGTGCCAGAAAGCAGTTTACGAAATCAGCTGAATTGAGTTGTCCTCATCTGACATTTTAAAATTTTGTCAAAACTCGCACAGGCATAAGGAGCAGTCACAGTTCTAAAAGGCTGAGAGAGAAGAGCTTGCCCAGAACAGCTGCATTAACCTGTGCCTGGCCACACCACTCCCTCCCGCTTCCCGACCCTCCAGCAATACATTTAGGGTAGGAAAATGAACTGTACATTACAGTAAACATTTTACATATGACCTGTTTCAGAATGGTACCAGTGAACAAAGATCTGTGCAAGTTCAATCTCAAAAGGCTGAAAGGAAGAAAGAGAGATATATGACTATTTAAACTACAGTTTAAAGATAAAAATTCAATTTTTTTAAAAAAATATAGATTTTTGTCAGAGTACCACATAAACAAAAACAATTCCAAATGTACTTTCTTGAAATGTTAATGATAGAGATATTAGTTTGGTTCCACTGACATCATCCTTTTTTAAAGGATCCTCATTTTAATGCTTGCTAATCTACCACACCAGAAGGGCTTTGAGCTGTTTAATGGAGCAGGCACCTACTCAACCTTTCCTTCCCATTAATTGTCAAAGCTAACAACCGCAACACGGAAAATGATCGATCAACAGCAAAATGTAGTTGCAATTGTACAGCAGAAGCTCAGACTTCACTATATATTTATCAGAGCATCACTCCTCATATTCTTTCATATTTCTTAAAATTTTAAATACCCTACCACTATCAATGTAAGCATGCAAGCACATTAATATTATGACAGTATGCTCTTTTAGGTTTGGAACTTCCAAAGTAAACAGAAGACAGTTGACTAGGAACTTCTGTAAGTGAAACTCAGGGAAAAAACTCTGGTTACAAATATTATGTCTCTTGTTTACCGGAATTTCAAAGTGTCCGTGACAAAAGAATATGCCACCTCTACAGAGAAAGAGACTTATAGTACAGTGACACCAGCAAAGCTTCTCAGCATGGAAGCATTTTATATTGGCAAAACAGTTAAATAATTACACCAATTTTTTTCTTCAAAAATTTTAAACTAGTATTAACACCACTTCCCTGAATTTCACCAACTCTAGGACTTAGTTGGAATACCCATGCTGGCTACAGATTTAAAAAGGCAGAATTTCAACTGCAGATGGACCTCTACCCACAAAGCAGTTTTTGGCTGATTATTTTTTACTTAAATGGAGCAGAACTTGTAAATTCCACTAGCAAAACAACATCTGCTCTAGCAGAGTATGCATTAAGTCGTGCTAGTACAAATGTAACTATGACACCTTTCTTATGTAGGTAAGGCCAAACTTCACAGCTGAAAGTCTTTTTAGCTTTTGAATGAGATCAAAAAAATACTTCCATGGAAAATTCCTGAAACTCTTACTATGAAGGCAATAATCAGAATTTCTTCATCTGGGAAATCAGTTTGATACTGAAACTCTTTTCTTTCTGAAACAACTCCTTTCACACTCAGTCAAGTCATTCTTCTTTAACTTAGGCCAATACATCTGACCAAATTAAAAACAACCAACCACCCCAACAACAAAACATATCCATTAGCAGCTCACAGACATGCACACTTACCAACTCGTGACAATTTTTTTTTCAGATCTCGTATAATTGCTTGTCCATAAGATAAAACTATTTTCAGAAAAAAATGTATTATCCTCTTGACTATGAAAAGGAGCCTGAAAAAACACTACCAAAATCCATCTTAAAGGCTCAAATAGAAATGGAAGGCAAACAGAGAACCACCATATTTTGTTTAAAAAATAAGCACCTAATGATTTTGAGAAATTATGGTATAAAAAGAAATGCCAAAATACATATACACACACAAAAAAATGACAGGACTGTCTGCTGCTAAGTGATTCAGCATGGATACCGAGAGAGCTGTGCAGAGATAGCAATACAGAGGGAAAAAATCATCTGTGCCCCATTACCCACTTTGGGTAAGAAAATGTATTCGGCTTAAGTTACCCATGGATTTGACATTCAGACAGTGGGACTACCCTGAAGCAAGAGCCTAAAACAAGCTCTGGCATGCCACTGCTCCTTTCCTGACCCCAGGAGAAGGTGCACACTAGATGCACACTACACAATACAGAAGAACGGCTTTGTGGCCCAGATGCAACAACACACTGAGCAGCTACACACTGCTTCCAGGATCCAAGCTATTTTCTCCATATGCACGGTGCTTTCTGAGCATAGCAGCCCCCTCAGTGCTAGCCACAGCAAAAAGCATAATCATGCTCACGGAGCTCATCTGCATCCAACATGAACTGCAAATACCCAGGACTAGCAACTCACCACCCTTCCTATGGAAACGAAGAAAACAGGATCAGCCATGGTCTCAGATTGTCTATTGCTTGTTGCGAGGAAGCAAGACCCTGGAAGTTGCCCAATGCTCCCCACAAATACATAGTGAAAGAATTCCTGTAAATCTTCCTTGCATATAAAATAACTTAGATGCAGAGCCATTCAAGCTATAACTTTTAGTTATGAGTGGATATCAATATCCCAGAGAACACAGCTACCTCAAGCACAGCTCAGTGCAGCAAACTGGCAAGAATACAGACAAACTGCTCACTGAATACCGATAGTTTGGGCTAAACACACCAGCATATCAATTCTGTTCTTTTACCACTGTCTTTGAACATACACTGTTGTTCAACATTCCCCAACCACAAATGTATCAGGTGCTATGAGGGTTCAATTGTATTTTCCTGAGCTCACATATCAGATTTTTCTGCTTTCATCAACAGGGGGACCAGAACAGCGCACGAAAGCAGGGAACAGAAACAAAACACAAGTTCCTCCAACTTCCCACATCCTGCGTGACTGTCTCTGTCATCTGTCAAAGCAGGAAATAATCTTAATATTAGTTTACAACATCCATACTGCTTTATTTACTTGAGTTTTGTTAGCTGACTGCCTACAGTCAGGTTTTCCAAAGCATGAAGATCTCACAACGTTATCTTCCATGCAGTTCTTTCTTTGAACAGTGTTTCAATAACCTTTTAAAAAGATTCTTTGGTCTGAGCCTTTCTGAGACAAGATGCCCTGAAGAGAAGCTTCCTAAAAGACATAGCAGTCCAACTCCATTAGACTGGCAAAGAGACTAAGGCTCCTGAAGTGGCCCGAAAACTCTGCAAATTACATCACATTCCAGTGCAAGCTGTAAAGGCAGCACTGTGGCAGTGCGACCTACACCATCCTGCAGGGTTTCAGGCTGCACTGTACAGTGGTCACTCAGGTGAAACAGGATGGAGCAGTGGCTAGGGGCAAGCTGAGCGCCAAGGGCTGGGCTAGGTGTGGTGCCACTGACATCAACAAGACTGAAATACATAATAAACATTTTTCATTCAACTGACACACGCTACTGGACTTTTAACAGCAGCAAGGGAATCCTTACAACACCAACAACCAGCTGGTTTGAATATAAGGTGCGGCCTTCTGTCCCAGTTTTGAGCTTGGCTGCAAGGAAATCAAGAAGCAGCACAGAAAACAGTTTCCCTGTCAACTCTAGGCTTGGGAATAGCAACTAGTTGATTGTTTTTACAATGGCTACTTCCAAAACATTTGTATTGCTGATGGAGTATTTTAAGTCTGTGACACAGAAATGTAATACTCTCACACACTTGCAGGCAAGACTAGTCTGTACCATAGGAGCATGTACTGACCTGTGATCAAACACATCGCAGCAGCTGGCTTCTCCTACTGGATCTTGTTGCTATTGGAACGTGATCATATGTGCTGTGTACTTTTCTTAAATCTCAAACTTCTCAAGTCATGGGATTACATGATGGGCTGACCCACCATTAAAGAGTTTCATAAAAAAGAAAAATTAGATATATTAGAAAAACCATAAGGCCAACAGCAGTATCTGAGCTTGAATTCTGAATGTTATGCAACAGACAAATTTATTAGCAGCATACGAATAATCAACATCAGCATTTCTGTTTAAACTGTTAACAACCTCTGACAGCATCCACCTTATTATATAACCTTGTGGACTACTCAACCCATTGCATTACAGTTATGAACAACCATAACTTGCACGAAAGCTTTTGTAATACACAAAGAAAACAACTAACTACTGATAGTTTCTATCAAGTAAGACAAGACATGCTATAACGGCTACCAAGAGGAGACAAATGCACAGGAGCTAAAGCCTCAAGAATGTAAATTGAAGATTTACAAGATCTTCCTTCCCACCAACCCAAAATTATGTGTTTGTATTTGAAGGCCAAAGAGAATCTAGTTTTCATCAGCTGGCTCAAGGGAATCCCCAAAGACATTTATTATCCATGTTCACGAGAAAAAGAAACACTGCCACTGTAGAAGGAAAGAACCAATAAACAAGGAATCAAGCTACAGCATATGCAGCTAACCCACCAGAAAGGGCCAGAAAGAGCCAAAGAGACAGAAACATGCAGGGATTTTTCCCAACGTGATTTAAACAATGTCTTGTGCTGTTACAACCACACAAAGCATGTTCTGCTGGTCTGACACTTGGAAGAATTAGCATGATGCCAGGATATGACCAAATACTCTCCCCAGCTCCATTTGGCAAGGAGAGAGAAAAGATCCTCCAACAGGAAAAGGTCTTCTGTAATCTTGTGGAAAAAAGAACAGTGACACACAAGACCCAAAATCTGTAAAGGAAATGACCAAGTACGCCCTGCTTGATTGTATTTCCTAATCTCATGATTATGAAATGCTGAAGAATGGCACTACTGTGATGGTTTGGTCAGATTAAAGTCAAGGTCTGATCTACAGCAAAATATACTCACTTTAAACTTCCACTCTCATGAAGAATAGTTTGGGGTCAGAATTCCAAGGAAGATGCACAGATTAACAGCTACACTTCAGTTTAAGGGCATGCACTATTTCCTATCTCTTTAAATAATTTATTCCAGCCCCGTCACTCAACTAAATATCCAGTATGCCTACAATAACAAGGCACTGCAAGACCAAGCCTGACATTCCACACCTTCAAACTGCTATCTTTTAAGCACTCCTAATTTTATTGTATCAGCAAGACTTGGAGCACTGAGCATACACCTTTGTCTTCTGACTACAGCATGCAGACCCAAACATGAACCCTAGTTTCATTTCCTGCAGCATGTCAGACTTTATTGCTTCAAATACAGAATGTTCTTGTTTAAAAATACAGTAAAGAATATGGGAGAGTGCTCTCAAAACAAACAGATTAAAACAAGAACAAAATGATAGAAATGTCATCACAGAAATTCAAGTGTCTGCATATTAAATAGCACTAGCTCCAACTTTGCAGAAAATAGTGTTACCTGCCTTATAAGAAACTACTTTTGCTTGAAAGCCATTGTAGTTAGCTGCAAAAATGCACCAGTCAGAAAGGACTGCAAGATAAAAGATACTGCTATGATGCAACTGTCTGGGAATACATTCTGGCAGGAATCTTTCCTCAATTTTTTTTTAAAAGGTATTTCTTGGTTTAAATGAGTTGTAACTCCTTTTGTGGCAGATCACCTTCCAACTCAACCAAAGGTAGAACTTGCCTAAACCCCTGCCCCAACAATTCCACCCACTTCAAACCTTCGCAGTTTCCCTGTGATGCATTTTCAGCAAGGTTTACACTTTGGGAAATAACAAGGAAAACACTATGGCTTCCAAAAATTTTCCAAAGCAATAAGCAAATTGTCAGAAAGTATGCCACAAACATAAGTACTTGATGCCTGAACAGTTTGGGACTCATTTAAAAACAGCCTTTGAGGAGATACTATAAGAATACAAGACGTAACCAGTGGAATAAAAGATTAGAATTTCATGTGTAGACTAAAAGAAGAGTTGCATCTAACACAGATACAGTGTAGGGTTGAATCACGCAATTCAGTTACTCAGCATGAAAGTTCCTCACAATAGAGCTATAAGGATTTGATTCACTTTTCCTGTTTAAACATAGTTCAGGCCACCCAGTAGTCAAATCGAAACAGAGGAAATCGGAAGAGACACACACTCTTCTCTGGTAGCACAAGAAAACAGATTGCTCAAGATCACAAATCACCTGTGCCTCAATCCTCTCCCTCCCCAAACTTAAAAGACTTATTGCCTTTAGTTAAAAATATTTGCATAAATAGTGCTCTGAAAACCCAGTATCATTTACAAAGCTAGGGAATTCATCTCCCTTTGGTTCTGTTAATTTATGAGTTCAGTGTAAACCCTAAGAATTAGGGGTGGGTTGTTTGTTTTGTTTTTAAGAAGCTAGTGAGTTGTTAACAACTTCCTTTTAGCGTCACCTGGAATCTTAAAATTCTGAGAGGCTGGGGGGGTAGTGGGAGGGAGGCACAGTAAATTAAAGCTGGTCCACAGTTAAGCTAAGATAAACTCATAATCCTGCATTTCACATATATCCAATCTACTTAAACATGTAGGATATACAAATGAGATGCACAGCTCTTTCGATAGGATCAAAAAAGACTACCCTCTTTAAGTTTCAATTATTTTATCTATGCTAAAAGCACCAAGTAGTTACTTGGGCCGCTTAACCAAGATCCTCACTTCTGGCACTCAGTTGTTTCAGAATTACTAGCCTTGGGTACAGCATTTCAGAACAGCAAGATCATAACTTTAATCTCTCATACAGTATTTATTTTATTACCGCTGCAAGAAACCATAAAATACCTGTTCAGACACAGCATTTTATTACAGGTGTATTTCTTCCAGTGGGCTTATATTTTTGTAATTATGGCTTCATTTTACTTTTTGCAAACGTGTCCTTTAGCTCCTTCCTTTATCTAAGGCAAAGCACAGATGGGATCTGAGGAAAGGAAGATGATGCTCCCTGCAGTTATGCAGCAGGTTTGCCATCTCTTCAAACACTTCTAGACAGTTGAATCCACCTTAATTTACCATAATTAACTTAAAAACAAACTACTTGCTAACTTACTTATTCAACTGCATATCCCAAGCCAGCAAAAATCTCTACCCCACTCTCAGATGAATAATCACCTTAACATCTAGCCTCTGGCTCCAGCTGGCTATTAACCCATTACTACATTGAAAGAACACAACCCACGTTCCCTCTGCCCCTATAATTGCAGCTTTCAGAGAAGCCCAAACTGCAAACTTCGGTTTGTTCTAGCTTTGCTTTTTGGATCAAAAACTGCCACACGCCTCGTCAATGACATTGCTTTGCACAAGGTATTCCAGCCCAGAGAGGCTGCAGGTGAAGCACCCAGGGCCACGAGATGGCCCTAGAAGATCCTGCTGCATCTCCAGGGCACCTTTGTAGTTCTAATTAAAGCAGACTTGAAGGTGACGGATACATGTTTTATAAGAAAACTTTTCCATGGCTAACACCATGGAATTTGTTCACAGCTGCTCTATCATAGGCACAAAGGGGCTGATTCAAAATGCTACACCAAACACCAGTACACCAAATAATGAACAGTTTGCATTAGAAGGCAGAGAAAACAAGTCAGGTCCTAGAAGAAAGAGAAGTCTCAAACAAAACCACAGAAGTGCGAACAGTCTGACATAAGCACTTCGGCTAAAACAGACAATTGCATGGTACATGGAGAACACTAGCCTTTTCCACAGCACAGCACTCTGGATAAAGTGATTTCCTCATGGTATATTAAATTCAATACAGCAGGAAGAAAAATAGTATAATTTTTCCTTCACTCTGACAAATACTTAAGACATTTAAAGATGCTTCTGTGATCTCTAAAGCGACCTCATCGTCTCCCTACTGTAGATTTAAGTAACAATGGTGAGATACTGGAAGGATGAAATCGCTATCTACCTTGCAGATAAATTAAACGTTTCTTGAAAGAAGACAACTTACTTTCTCTCCAACTGACTAGAATGTGAAGGAAGTAATTTTGATCTAAAACGACTTGACAGTAAACGTGAAGATAATTGCCTCAAAATTGTTTATCTGAAGTAAAAAAAGAAAATTATCATCTTGCCTGTGCTTAATGTACTCAATCATTTTGTCCTTTTGAAGATGCATTGTCTCTACTTACCATGATAAATGCAGCTTTTAAAAGCTATAAATTTCCTGTTCTTGCAGTAAAAGTCATCTTTTCTTTCAGCCTGAGGAAGTACTAAATATTTCCTCACTAACAGCAAGAGGCTGTTTTCTCCAGTCATCACACAAACGCAAGTTTATTTGGTTACCCACAACTAACTGCAGACCCTTGAAACTTTCTCACAGACTATGAAGTCCTCTTACCTCTGGCCAGCCATCCTTGGATTAAGGAGAATTGATTTATGCACTGCAAAAGTTGTAACATTTAACAGGCAGACAGACAAGCAATGTTCAGCTCTAGCTTCCATTCCCTTTATTAGCTACTCTGTTATAGTAAATGGTCGCTCTAACAAGAGAGATTTACTTTATTTGTAATGGGTCGGACGTTAAGCATCTATATCTGCACTTCACAACACCTGGAGATCAAGAATTTTGTATCAAGCATTTCCTGTAAGCCACCTACCCTCACAATGATCCCACTACAGATTCCTCATACAGTACATCAGTTACAAATAAGCATATAACAGTACAATAACCTAAAGCCATATAGCGCAAGCCATTCTCCACATACTGCAGGAACTAAACCTGTCTGACAAACAAAGTATATTGCTGACTGTATTTAAGAATACCTCCCTTGGATGCAATTCCAAGACGATCCAGGACTCATGGATCAACCAAGGATGGAAAGAATCACAGCAAGTAACTGGCAGGCCTGGAAACTGTCCTCTTCCTAATCTCCCTGCTCAAGATCACAAAACTAATAGCTTCATTTAGTTGTGCACTAGGTTCCTCAGATTAGCTTGGGATACCAGAAATAACATAGTGATCAATCTTACGAGTGTCAGAAGTGACCTTATAAAAGCCATCTCTTCCCCACAGAAACCTGACCACCAAGTTCCTATTCAATATTGTGACAGCAAGACAGAGAACGAGAGAACCTGTCTTTCCCCTGCATCTTTCTGGAAAAGAACAAAATAGAGAAGAAATCAACCTGGAGCAAGAGCTGGTGATAGAAGCTCTTAGAAAAGGCTTAATCCATGTCATATTATAAGTAAGCCCAGAAGTGTGACCGTGGAACACCCCAAACTCAAAACAGCTTACCCCCCTTCTTACCTGGCTGTAGCAACCCCCTCACCAATGAGTGAACCAGAGAGAAATTCATCTTAGCTGCTGATCTGCAAGTACATCGTCATGGGAAAAGAGAATCTAAAGAAAACAAGCCTAGTTATTCCATTAATTTTCCTGTAGCTCATTTCCCCTCAAGGGAAGGGGGTGGGGGAGAAATCAGAATTTTAATTAGATTTTAAGAACAGGGGTACTATTTACTTCCTCTCTGATGCCACATATCTCGTTGTATAAAAAGGACTTCAGAAGGTGAAGTCCTCGCCACAAAAATGAACATTCTCCTTCCTTCCTCTCCCACCCCTTCAGAAATCAAGACTTTGTGAGCTCAGACAGGAATAGGCTCTACATTTTTGCCCTTTAAGCATGATTAAAAAACATAAAATGAAAAGTATCAGAAAAGGTTAATATTCTTTAAACATGTACTAGTTTTGTAAACAACATTAAATATTTGGCGCTTTAACAGGGATCATGGTAAATCTTCAGAGCACACAAGACATTTACAAAGCAATTTTCTCAGACATTCTCTAGAGTTGTAGTATTAGTCTTTTTACAAGCAGGTAAGAAGTGAGAGATAATAAGGGACTTGCCCAAAGTCCTAGTGGAAACAGTGCCAGACTTAGATGCTCCTCAATCCACAATCAACAAAAATTTACTCACACTTATATTCTGTTTGTATTTCTACAGCATCCACATCTGATGAAATCACATCTTGTCTTCTGGCATCTACTTCATAACCATACAGCAGCTGGTACTATTACCACTTCGTAACATAACTATTCCTATCCCTGTTCTAAATTTGCAGAAAAATAAAACTAGTAATAGTTTCACTAAAAATATATTTTCCTTTACGATAAGCCTATTGCACATATATGAGGTCATTTATTTCCCAAAAACCTTTGAGATGCATAGCCTACTATTCACACATGAGATAAGCGAAAGCTCTTCAAAAAAGTTTTCTAAAATATTAGACAGATAGTGCAGTAGGTATTATTAGAACAGCATTTCAATTTAAGTGTTTCTTTATATTTCTTGCAGTAGCACAGTAGCCTCTGCTTAGCACACAAAAGCTACAAATTCCTTGAAGTTTGTGATTCTGAAGAGCACAATTACACCCTATTCCAGCTTTGCAGAAGCTATTTTTCATTTCCTTACCCAGGAATTGCCATGTTCATGCAAACACTGAAAATTTTATCTTCTGACATCTATTCAGGGCACAAAAGCATTCTAATATTCTATGCAAAGAGAGCTGATTTGATCTATATATCCAAATTTGTCTCTTTTCTGTCATCTGCCATGTTGGGAAAAAAACACCAACTGCGTCCCGGAGTCCCACTGTTGATGCCAGTTTCAACTGCCAAGTAAAGCAGCTATCAGAAATTTTCTAAAACTCAAAAGAAATTTGTGTTGCAGGTAATGATACATACCCATAAAAGAGTATTTCATGATCCACTGATTTACTACAGAACCTGCGCTGAAGAGAGAAGACGCACAGAAGAGCAGTATATATGAGTATGTATAGAAAATGATGAACTTCTATGCTATATATCACATCTTTGCCCAAAAAAGTATTTATCAGAGCAAATGTAGCTATCTCCCAGCTGCCAAATGAGAAAAGACAAAGAACAGAAAATGGCTCTGAGCCATTCCCAATTCCATTATGCTATTCTGGCATAGACACAATATTAAAGGCAAAAAAATGAACCTGCTGAAACAAGTACATTCCTTACAGCAGATGAGTGAGGTCTACTAAATGGCCTTTTTAAGGCATTTATAAATTAATATTTGTAAAAGTCAACAGTATTTCCCATAAATAGTTTAGTGGGTTGTATGTTTTTGTTGCCATCGCATACGCTAATAAAAAAGCGCATGGTTTCTGTTTAGAAAACAAGAGAGTTGGACAAATAAACTAACTTTTGTCATCCAGTGATTTTGAAGGGAAAGAAAGTAGGGTGAAACAGGCCCAGCGGCCAAAAATTATTCCCAGTTCTTGGTTTCAATTATATTGCAATTGCTGAAAGACCTGAGTAGGCTGAAAATGCAAAGCAGGGGCTTAAACCACATTTGTTTGAAATATTCAGCTCCACAAAAGACTCAGTGATAATTCACCTCCCGGCAGCTGTCTGCCACGTCCTGGGGTTGCTGCTTTGACAAAATATCTTATGAATCCTGACAACAGGGTTCGCACAAAAGAGAAGGGGATGAAAACAAACAAAATATCCCCAAAAACCAAAACTGTATTTCAAACTATTCTGTGGCTATTTGGACACGTTTAGATCCTTGCTCATAAGATGATACAAAACTGAAGGATAAATTAGATATGTATAACACTAGAAGTATATGGTAACTTGGGAGTAAACAGTTAAAAGTTAACAGGAAAGACAGGAAATGTTAAAGCCAGTCTGCAGAACTGGGTCGTCAATGACTTAACAGCTGAAAGCGTTCAAAAAAACATTTTTGACAGATGTGTATGACACCGGGAACTGACAAAAGCAAAGACAGAAAACCCACTGTCCTGCCTTTTATAGATAAACAAAAACAATGACTCTCCAGCTGGCTGCAATTTGCAACTAGAAAGAAAATATTCCCCAGCAACGAGCACATGTGGTATTCTAACCAAGGAAGAACAAAAATCCGTAAAATTCTTCAGAGAAGCGTCTGCAACTTGATCATGCCAGTTTACACACAATCTTTTCCCATGACTATGCATTTTACTCCAGATGCACAATTTTAAGAGAACTTTACATAGAAAAATGGAAGACATTCTGAATTAGCAATGATAAATAAACTCATACTTTGAAAAATTAAAGTTTTCTAATTTTAGTTCCAGTGAATGCTGTTTTCTCTCCTCACTCATATTTGTTCAACTCAAGCTTTGCCCTTGGCAGGAGACATTGTCACTAACCTAGCATCCTCAGTGCGGAATCACAGTATGGAAACAGCTCTAGATAAAAGCGGACCAAGCTAGTGCAAATAAACTTGGTTTTAAGCTAAGATAAACTGAGTAACACACGCTACATTTTCCTGCAGCACATCCACAGTGATATAGGCAGACTGGTACAGATCTCCATTGTATGAATTAAATTATGAATCTTAGGTATATGAATGGCCATAAAAGGCAACACAATTTTAGATCCGTCAGATTCACCATGACAGAGAAACCAACTAGGATCACCTGAAAAAAAAAAAATCCAGCCCCTGGAATGTTTTCTGGCTCAGAAGGTTTATGAATAAGCTTTAGCAACAAACCAGCAATTTTAAGCTTGATTCTGTGTTAATAGATCTGTTCTCTATTGCAATACTGCAAGAGCAACCTTTTTCTCCAAGAGAGCATTGTAGGCAGCACATTTGTCTCAATACAGTAAGAACTGTACAAGTTAAAATGCGTAAGTCAAGAGGAAGCGAAAGAGTTGGCAACTCTACTCAAGTAATGAGTAGGCTTCATTACTTATAAGATAAGGGTGGCATTACAAATATGGGTCTAACAAACTTAACTGCATCCTTTGGGGTAGAAAGTTATGCATAATAATGAAGGATGTCTAAAGAACACAATATAATATGCTTCCCACCACAGAACACAGTACAAAAAACAAGCTGGGAACTGTGGCCCACATGACTGGTGCCAGACCATACAGAGTGCAAGGGGGACAAGGGACTGAGCTCAGGTTTCCTGAGACCCACACAAGCACTCCAACCTTCCCTTCCAGAGCTATATGTAAAATATGGGTTCACTCAAATGACAATAGCAAGCAGTGGAGTTAACAACACACACCAGCAATGATAGCCAAAAGAGATTTTATAATACTGGGGGGAAAAAAAAGATCAATTAATCATAGCAGTGTATTCACTGAACAAGATGCATGTAATCTGATGTTTAGCACTACATCAAATCTAAAGAGCTAAAAAAAACATGCAATAACAATTACAACACTTCTTATTCTCACTAGCTTGAAATTACAACTACAGGTCATTAATTTGATTTTTAGGATAATAAACACTGAACTGCCTGAACTGTGCTGTAGACACATACTTGCAAATTTGAAAAGCACCCAAAGAGGAAAATGAGAAGAGAGAAATCAGTAAACATGCTTCATTATCTATCATGCTAAAAACTCTCCAGAAAACCCAGAACTAAAAACTGCATATATAAAAAGCATTTTATATTTATTCCGAACAGCAGTTCCACTTCAGAAATGAACAAAACCTTGCATTAAACATTTTTTCTGAATTAGAATTTTCCTGAACATCATGACATCTATCTGTTTAACCCACTATGTGTAAGAATTTAATTCCTGAATGATGTCACTATCATGTTCCATCCCACTTAGTTACAGCGCTGATCATTTTTCTACACTGCCAAAGTGAGAGCTTTCCTCTTTCTCCTGCTTTCCTTTTCAGCAAGTCTTCTGAGGCTTTGTCAGCTTTCAGTCTCATTTTAGTCATTTAGCCTGAGTAAAGCACAGCGCTTGTCTGCAAAGCAGCCCCCTGGAAAGCTACAGGCAATCAACTACATAGGTAGTATCACTGTGTGCTGAATGACAGTGTGAATGCTCTCAGTGAGGAGCGAGATGTTTTTAGCTCACCACGTTTTAACCTTATAAGACTGAGGAGGCTAAGTCAATCTTAACTTAATTCCCTTCTAAATTTGTCCCCATATATATGCGTGACAGAGCAGAGAACGGCTATGCACATCAGCAGAGGTAAGGCAAAGTAATACTACGTGATTTTGCAAAAGCTTTTGGAATAGAGTTTGTACAAAAAAAATCTTGGGAAAAAAACCCACACATTTCATTCTGAAGTACTGAACAACTATCTGACCCAAACTAACTTTGCAGGTTTCAAGGCTCAAGTTGTGCAAGTTGCTCAGTAGACAAGCCACTGGCCACTGTGCACTTCCTACTAGGAATCTGCCATCCTATGTCCCAGGGACTTCCTTGTTATGAATATGTTTACAAGTCAGGGACAAAGTTTTGTTGTGTTTCAGAACAGCAACATTTCTAAAACACATACAGTATCTCTATTATTAAAAACAATAATCAAGGATGTTTAGAGTGGAAACTGTCTCCTTTCTCGACAGGCAATCACACAGGACTTTATTTATAACTGCAGTACCCTAGTTTCCTAGCATAGCTTCATTTTTAAAGTCACAGTTCCTCCTTGCTTTCCTTAATCTTTCCTACTCAGAGGATGTGTAAGAGAGGAGCACAGTGAAAAGTGCTTTTTAAAGTTATTTTTATAAATACAAAGAAGTTCCACAGGAGCACTTCAGAAAAACTTTTTTTTGCTTCCATTTTGTTTCTTATCTTTTACAACAACACCCAGTGATTCATCTATTATCCCTCTAAGCAGTCAGTCATCTTTTGTGTATATGGTACACATCTATATGTGTATATGTTCTTCAGAGCTAGAAAAGCCATTTAACGCTTAAAAACTAATCTGAAGAATTGTTAGAAATTGACGGGACAACTCATAAGCAGGCACAGAGAATAAAGTACTACACTATTTGTCAGATTTAATATCTAATGGCAATAAGGTACTAGGGCATCTTACATCTGTTCATCAAACAGCTTTGACAGCATAGCACAGAGGGGAAAATACAGCAATTCTATGTTAGCCGCTAGTAGTACTGCCAGTGCTAGCGGTCTAACAACAGGATCTGGCATTCCCAAGCTGCCAGCTGATTTTAAATAGAAAGATAACCATGAAAAGCTCAATTCCCTCCTTAGCTGTGTCCATAAGATCTCATAATGTCAAGTCCTGTATTACAGTCATGACTGTTGGCTGCAAAAAAGCATCTTACAGGTGGCTGTAAAACCAGTCACCTTTCATGTAAAGAGCAGCAACTCTCCCCAAAACCCCACAGCAGTGAGGCAGAGGTCCTCAAAGACAGAACACGAGCCCCCTGCCTCAGCTGCACAGCACGATTTCTGTTCCTCTTTACTAAATCACAAGTTTCCAGTTGCTCCAGCCAGGATCATCCTAGATGAGTACCAAGGCATTTTAAGTATCAACCACTACCCAGTTAACTTCCAGCTCAGAGACAGATGAAAATCTATGTATAAGCTAAACATAAACAGCTAAAGGAAAAGTTAACACCTTTCTGGTTTATGGCTTTTCCCAATCTACTCCTTTTCTCACCATCCTAATGCCAACGCTACTGAAGCAAAGAGCCCTTCTCTCCACACTGCCATGGGGAAAGCCCTCTCCCTTGAGTACAGCAAGCAGCAAAGCTGTGGCCCATCCCCACGCGTGCAGGGAGGCCTGCGCAGCCTGGCCGGGGCAGAGGGGCTGCGGGAGCGGGAGGTGGGCCCCTAAGCCATCGCACACAGCCCGTCCCACCGCTCCCGGCCAGAGCCACCTGTAAGGGCAGGCTGTAAAGCATGCCCGCAGTGGGGCCTGCTCTCAGGGATGGCAGGACATCCATCAGTCTTGTCGGAAAAATAAGAGATATCGCTGCGAATAAAAGCTACGCTGCTGACAGTAACATTTACATTTTTCGGAGAGAACTGAAAAAGAAAGAAAAAAAAAAGGGGGGGGGGGGAAGAGCTGCACCGCGAACTGCTTTTCATGCTTCCACATACCACGAACCCTTCCCGGGAGGGCCCGAGACCGGGGGGCAGAGGCAGCACGCACGGCCCCGGGAGCACCCTGCCGGGCCGGGCCGTCCCGTCCCGCCGCGTCCCCTCACGGAGGGCGCCGCCGGCCGCGATTCACCGTGCCTCTCCGCCAGGGCAGCACCACCCCGCGGGGGCGGCGGTCGCCACGAAACCGCCGCCGGCCGCGGCTCTCCCGCCCACCCGGCCCCGCGCAGCCGGGGCAAGCGGAGCCGCCAGGAAACGCGGCCGCTCCCCGCTCCGGCGCTCAACTTCCCCCAAGTTTAGCGCCTCCCCGGCCCCGCTCCCCCGGGCCGCGGGCGGGCGAGGCGGAGCCGCGGCGCCCCTCCGCCGGGCGAGGCGCCAGCAGCCGCGGGGAAAGTTCAGCCCCTTCGCGGCTCGGCTCTGCCCGAGGCGGTCCCGCGGCCAAGCCTCGCCCTGCCCCCGCTCACCTGAGGCGCCGGCAGCGGCGGGCAGCCAGCCCTTCTGCCCCGCGTCGCCCGGCCGACGAGCACCACCTGCGGCTGCCGCTCGCCCCGCCGCCAGCCGCCCCGCAGCGCCCGCCCCAGCCCCGGCAGCATCGTCCTCCTCCTCCTCCTCCTTCTCCTCCGGGGCGCTCAGCCGCCGCTCGGGGCGGGCGGCGCCGAGCCCGAGCGGAGGGCGTTTCCTCCGGCGGCCGCGGCTGGCTCGGGTCGCGCTTTCCTCCTCCTCTTCCTTCTCCTCAGCGGCCGCGGAGGAGGGCAGGGCAGGGCAGGGCAGGGCAGCTCTGCCTGTCCCGCTCTGCCGCGGCGACCCGCGGGGAAGGGGAGGGGAGGGGGCGCACGCCCCGCAAGGGCGGTTAGCGCGGCCGTTAGCGCGGCCGTTAGCACGGCGGCGGCTGCGCCTGTTTACTCGGTGCCGCGCCGCCAACGTGGCCCGCGGCCTGGCTACAGATCACCTTCGTGGCACCCGGATCAGCCCCCGGCACCTGGGGTGCGAGCGCAGTTCGCTCATGTTCCCGCTTTTTCGTCTACCCGCAGTTTTAAAAGGGTTTTAAATACCCACATTTGTAAATAGCAGTAAGAAAAATCTTGACTTTCTGTCTTAGGTGAACACCTGCTTTTATCTTTCATCTAATCACTTGCTTCCCTAACAGCCAGTTTTTGAAGAAGGGGTTACAGCGCACTAGCACTACCCTCCGTGTTTCCATGGAGTACGCACATTCAGACACCACGCAAATGATCAGGAAAGTGAAGGGGAAAAACATTCCTGGCACAGACCATTTTGCAAGAAAGTTTTGTTGATGACGGCAGACCAATTGCAAGGCCTAGCCTCGTTACAGGCAGTCACTTACTTGCCTTCACCTTGCCCTGCCAGGTCTCCACTACCACATACACAGGCTTTCAACGGTATGTCACACCATTGCATCTGGGAAACACAGGGGAGATTGCCCTATTCATCCGTGTTTTCTCAGCCATTTATTAAGTTCTTGCAAAGCAACGCTGCATACACCAAGGAGCAGCTTCACCCTGCACAGGGAGCAGGCTCTCGGGTGGCACGCTTAGAAACAGGGCTGCTGCAAGAGTATCGCTCTGATGGGAAACCTCCACAACGAACTGGACTCTTGATGGCTCTGGGAACGAAACAATCCCACTTCTGTCCACCCTCCAGGGAAGGGAAGCGAAGCAACTAAGACCACAAACACATTCACTTCCTTTTCATGGTCACTGCAAACTGTTAAAATGTACATGGTCCCAGGGAACTAGAGAAGAACAAAAGTTGTACTTTTAACTGGCAGTGACTCCCAAAGGCAATAACCTATTATAGAATCATAATTAATATTCATCATAGCAAAAATTTCCAAAATTACATTGGAGTTATTTTCATTTACCCAAAGAAAGAACTAAGATAATTTCTGGACTTGTGTATCTTAAATTACATTAATATCCAAGAACTTGCAGAAAGTGAAATAAACGATTTAAAAGTATATAAATTCACGATGGATATTTATGCTTTCAGTAAGCAGAGGTAAGTAGGTCATGTTAACTCATTTCTTTTATATTCCAACCCCTTAGTGGTGGTTAAATCAAATCATCTTCTCTGAATGGGGCAGAATTCAGCATCAGGACTAAAAAAAGATCATTTAATATTGATCACTGTTCAGTGTTACACTTATTTTCTGTATTTACTCTGCTTTAAAAGTTCAATAACGAGCAGGGAACCACTATAGCTCACAGCAACTTATGGAGATGCTAGCCTCTAAAGGAGGCTGGGAATCAGGCTGGGTGTCTTTTCTACAGGCCAAGAGAATGAAGAGAACTTTTTAGCTTTGTCACAACAACGTTTAAAATCCCCTTGCCACTTCGAAAAAAAATACCCTAAAATTACCTTTCGCACCTTTCAAGCTGCATGACCAGGTAACCTCTGCTTTGTTCTCTCGTGTCATGTCCTACATACAACCTTCCCCTATAAGTACTTACTGTTCGCTCTTAGATTTTTTTTCGTATCATATCTCAAAAATGTAACAGCAAAACACTTCACTTCTAAACTAATATCATAGATAATTAATGCCCAACAAATGTCTGCATAAAACTGTCATTATATTTATCTATCTGTTCACACCCATTGAATATACTAAATATAAAAAATTCTGTGAAGCATCACTACAGTCACAGATACCATTAAAAATGCTCTGAAAAAAATAAAAAGGATATAAAATGGAACGAAAGACAAAGTTTCTTGAGTGCAACCACTAAAATAAGGTCTGGACCTGATATTCAAAAGGGGACAGCTTCTGGGATGACCTGCTAGTTACAAAACTTTTTGTGTTTTTTTCCTGTGCTTACAATGTAGCTGGTAATGAACAGCTTAAGTATACTCACTTTAAACAGGCTTTGAATGAGCTTTCTTTTTCTGTGAGATACAAATCAATCTCTTCCTTTCTGTTATCAATTTGCTCTGTCAGGAGGAAATAACTCTTGAAGAAAAGTGATTTACGAGTACACAGCATCATGGTTCACGTCCTTCTGTCATACATATATGATTGGGCCTCAGTTTCTAGCAAGAAAATGGTTAGGAAAACAAGTTATTACAGAATTGGGAAACTTACGATTCAAGTCATATTCTCAGGGACACTTCTTTTAAGCAGAAACTAGTTACTTCAGATAAAACCACCTGGCATTCTAGGAAAGTCTAAAACTAAGGGGGAAGGAGAGGGACGCTGGCCACAGTATTTCAGAGTGGCAAAGGGACTCCCCTAAATCACAGGACATTCATTTCAAATCATTGAACCCTAAGGTACAAAAGGACACAAATCTCCTTCTGAGGAGAGGGCACTAACTCCAGGCTTGTCTCACCAACTGGAATCAGAAGGGCGTGAAACTGCAAGGACAGAGATCTCAGCCCTGACCACAGGGAGGAATGTGACTGCAAGGGTGTATGTATATATATACACACACATATATATGTATATATTCCATGTGCCTTCAAAAGGGGAGACATATAGCCTACTTACATGGCAGTCATTTTAGCCAGTTATAGGAGGCTGATGATGAAAGCAATCAGAACCCTGATTATAGGATGGTGTTCCCATCACTCAAGAGAACAAATTAGGCTGGCTGTATCAGAAAAAGGTTGGATTAACTTCAGTCTAGATTACAGGGAAGCCCAGAATCCCTTTCTTTATGCTCTGTCTCATTTTTCTGGCCACAATTCTTTTAATGCTTCCTTTTTTGTTCACAGGTCATCTTTCCAGAGTTGAAGGAAGGGTAAAGGAGAAAGAGCAGAAAAAACCTGGTGACAGGACTCTCAGTCCCCACCTGCACAAGAACGCCAGACTGGGGAGACACTATTATCTGCCACGCTTGCAGACAGCTTGAAGCTCTCCCTCTAAGGCCGGTCTATGCCATCCTCCTTCATAAGTAAGATTTCCTTCTCCTTCCTCTTTTAACATCCCCCTGGAACAAAACTCTCCAATATATTTTACTTGAAAGCCAACAGCTAGAGGTTTTTATTTATAACTTACCACATACCACAGTTCAAAACAGAAAATGCAGTGGAATGGAATGCCTAAGCGCAGAATAAAATTAGGTGATACACCTTCCAAAAACCATGCCTCTATCCAAAGACAGACCTCAGATCTGGTGACCAGTTCCTGCTGCCAAATCTCTCCTCTCCAGCAGCAAATATGAGCTTGATCCTTGCTTGCAGAATTCCAAGTATAACATAAAACAACAGGAGAAGGCAAAATTCTCAACACAAAGTTTTGTTAGGGAGTGAACAGGAATGCTAACAAAAGTGACAAGAAGTCTTGTCTTCTACTTACAGGGGTACTACCTGAACCACTAATTAGAGTAACAGAACTGAAAGGATTAAAGGGCACTAACCTGAACCTCGGTGACCAGAAAGCTCACGAATTCTAGGTACCAATGGGTAGTTCTTGCATCCTGTAAGGGGAGGACTTGTCATGTACCACTAGTACTGGACTGTCAGGCTAACCAATCATAAATCTACCCATTTGGAAATTGAACTTTGATTTCAAGAAAGTCCTACTGCTAGGGGTATTACCAAGCCATTACTAAACAGCCCAAATCTTCCCAAAAGTAACAAGGATGAGATCTGAACACTTAGGTTTTCAGAGAGGGGAGGATATAAGGTTCTTTTGCTCCTTCTGTACGTAGTGACAATACTCTGGCTATACGATGTAAACAAAGGCTAACTTTCACACCAAAGAGAATTACATTCCCTCCCATGGTACACAGAGCAAAAATATCTCTTCAAAGTACAGAAGACCTCATAGCAAAATGTAGTTCTGGCAGCACTAATGTACTAATCCTCCTGTTCTAGTAAAGGAAGAATGAGATGATGCTTATCACTAACTTACATAGGACATAGACAAAAGCTGTGTATTTTCTGTGGAGTGGCTGATCATGCTAGTAAAATTTCCTATTCACTAGATTGCTTGAAAGGCACACCACCACATGGGAAAAGACCAGGACCCTGATTACAGAGATAAATTCTTACTCAAGGAATGAAAACTGTTCCGTATTACTTAGCACGGGCAGAAGGAAGGAGGATCATAAATTACACTCTTATTACAGAGTTGCCAGACTGTCTAAAATGCACCGGGGCATTAAGGCAGAGGCCTGCGTCATTATAGGAAGGCCATACCATTCAGAGCCATCTTCCTTTCCTCCACCTTTCGAGACTTTTTACTTTGTCTCTTCGTTTGCTCAGACTTTCTTGTGTGCTTTTTCTTGTCTATTTACTGTTGATGCACTGTAGGGCATAAATTCTTAAAAATATTTATCACATTTTTAATTAAAAATAATTATCACATTTAGGAACTTCATACAGGAAAGACACGGAGGATCATTTGATAAGCACAAAAGTCACAAGGAACTATGATGACTGAGCAGCAAGCTGTTTTTCAGTGTTATTCTGGAAAGCTCAGACTGGGCAGGAACTGGTCTGGATTCCACATACAATCACAGATTGCACTGGGCAGGAAATCAGCTGAAAGAAAATCATTAAGAGCCTGTCTCCCAAAAAGGTTCAGATTAGGACAGAACTGGCCTAAGAGAGAAAAGCTATAGTTTACATTGACTCCAAAGCAACAGCATTCACTACGAAGTCACTTAGAATAGCCTCTGTAGCGAAGAACATTGGTTAAGCACATTGATACTAAAAGGCAGAGGCTCACTATTAATTTTGTTCTGGTAATGCAGGCAGCATACCAGTTTTTAATTTCATATTCCCAGTATAATTTCAATGGCCCATAAATGTGTGTTCGATTAGACTTCTGTGTAGCAGGTACCAACATTAGCATATCTCACCAGTTCCTTTCAACTCTGAGAGCACAGGCTGCCAAAAAGAAGAGTCCTGCTATTTTCTAGGGCCCTACCACCGATATCTTTTCCTGAGCACTCAAGACCTTGCAGGAGGATACAGCATTGAAACTGATAGGAACAGCTCATACATGAAAATGTGAATGGCATGGAGATACTTTAATTCTATTTGGCTACCCAACTGTGAAGGGCAGGTTCACAGGACAAGCAGTCACGTGGCTGTTACCACCAGCACAAAGCAGGTGGTGGGAACATGTGGCCAGGGTGGGACTTCCTATTTGGCAACAGTCCACAGGAAAATTAGCCTAAGTGGCAATGGAGCCACATCTCCAGAGGCAGGCTCTCTTCTGCAGCACAATGCACACACCAGAAAATACAAGTGGAGAACTCCCACTTATGGCTCCCCAATTCTGGAGCTATTCTAGGCCCAGCTCCAGCCCAAGGCAGAACAATCTACCATTGGAGAGCAATGGCACAATGGAAAGGTTCAACTGTTCCCTCTCCTCTTGATACGTCACCCATATCAAGCAGAGTTTCGGTTGTTTCAGACTCTGGCTTGTTCTGCACCAGTCTGCCAGAGACAGAGCTTAAGTCTTTAGCTTGCAATCTGCAGTACTAAAAACACAGCTTAGAAAACCTTTATTTACGTGTTTCTTCATTCAAGCAGTTTTACTACACTGGACTCATGCCTTAAAGTGCAAGTGAGAACACGCAGATTTAAGGTAGTTGGTTTGGGACCAGAATCAATGCATGTCTGCTACCAACACAACACAGCACAATCCTTGTCCGTGGGGGCTCCTTGGTGAAACCCCTAAGTAAGCACCTAGTGGTAGTAACTGAAAGTTAATAGGCACGCTCAGGTTGATAGAGTTCTTTCAGCTACACAGGTGAGATTGTGGACTCAGGGGGGAAAGAGGAATTTAGAGAAACATTTTACTCTCCAAAAACTGTAAATAGTAATAATGACTCATCAAACAAGCAGAATTCTGACAGATGAAACCATGCACATCTAGATGCGTAAGACTTTGGGTTTTTTTTGCAGAGTTCAAAACTTGTATTAGCCATTACACATTACCACACAGCTAAACACAAACTCTTATCAGCTGTAATCATTTTCATTCTAAAAATTGCTGGCATTCAATTTTATAAAAAAAAATATTCAGGGGGACAGAGCACCCACTCCAACCAAACTGACTTCCCAGGAAATGATACTCACCTGCTCTGCAGACTACATGTTTGTGCAAGTGTGTTGTAGTAATAATAGCTGTTGGGTTAAAATTGCTAGTTGGAGTAATAGCTTTCCCCCCCTTTGAGGGTGATACCACATTGTGTGCTCTGTTATGGTTTTAGACTAAGGAAGAAGTATTGACAGCAGCATGGTTACTTGTTGGACAAAAGGCTCGCTTTGATTCATTTACATTTGATTCATATAAAATTCCTAAGTTAAAGTTGAAGGATATTCTTAAGTATCCCAACTTATTTTGGTAAGTCCTGCAGTCTTGGCCTAGTTCTTTTCTACAGCATACACAGTTTCTGCAAGATTCCAGTTATTTCTTATGGCAAGTCCTGACTTCTTAAACCATTACTTTAGTAAGGAAATTGCCACTGAGGAGAGAGGATAAGTCAATGGTTTTGTTTCTGTTTTTTTTTTTTTTTTTTAATTTTCTCAAAGTAGACATTAAACAGAACTTTTTTTTGTAACATACACTTATTTAAAGACCATAGATGAAGTTCATTGTAACAAGAGATTAGGATGAAAAAGAGTAGAACAGGGAAAAGGCTGGTGATATACCACCTTTATGTGAACCAGTTCACACAACATGATTTGCGATACATTGCATAGTAGCAGAGACCCTATCTCAAGCACTGTCTTAGCAGAGGTGGTGTCAAGAATGATGAAAATGATCAAAAACAGACAAGCAGAAGGGACTGAAAAGCCTTGGAAATGCTTTTGCCTTAGAAAGCAAATTAAGGAGAAGAGCATATCAAAAAATGAATAATAGCAGTTTAGTACCTTCTATTCTCCCCAACTCACAGTGCAAGAAGCTACAGAATATTCAATGGCTTTCAGAAATATGAAAAATTGTCATACTTTTTTAAAAATATGTAATTAGATTGTGAAACATTTCAAGAAGTGATTCAACCTAAGGTCAACAATATTCAGTTAGTCTGGTTAGCAAAAATGCTGACAAGGCTAAGAAGTTTCGCATGTTAAGGTTTAAGCTGATCTCTATGTATGCAAGATACAGAAGAAAACTAGGTTAACCTGTGCACTACAGCCGCCTTGCATTTCACCCTGAACCATCTGTTACCAGTCACTTCTAGAGACAGGCTGTCACAGCGGCTGGATCAGCAATACTCTTCGATGATTTAGCTGCAGTTTGACAGTGGTAAGGCAGCTGAAGGATCTCTTGAGTGCTGCTTTTCTCAATGGCTCTCTGTTCCTCATGCCAAACCAATTCATCCACACCATTAGAGATGCTACAATCATGCTTGAAAAAGTACTTTTTTTTTTCCCCCCCCAGGACCTTAAGCTTTCCAAAATATATGTTCTGGAGGATGAAATTGTGCATGCTTGTTCTCTAAGAATAAATTACACTTTTGTTGTGAACAAAGTAATTTTGGTAATTAGAAACAATAGTTTGGATATAGGGAAGGGGGGTGTGTGGAAACTCAAATAGCTTTTTTTTGGGGGGGGGGGGGGGAGGGGAGGGAAGCATGTAAGGCACTTAGAAATACAGCCATAACAAAACAAATGGCTAAAATTCAAACATCTGGACAGGCAGTCAAGGCGTCAATCTTTTAGCAGCTATGCATAAACTTAGCAGCCCTGTTGAAGACATCCAGAACACATACCAGTGTTTCAAGCATTTACTTTTATTCCTGGCTTCTTATATGCTTTAAATTATCAAGTCAGTGTATTCAGTTGCCAAAGAGGCAAAGAAGAATAGAAAGAGAACTGCCCAACTATAGATGACTGGTACATGTCTTATTCCTCTTTTTCCTTTGCCTCAGCTTTGGGTGTTCAGGTAATTCTTAATAACACATCCCAGCTTTTATGAATAAAAAGTAAAGCCTGCAGAATTTTTTGAAATAATGTTTTCTTCTGGGCAAGCACCATATCTAAAGTAGTTATTAACAAAAGATAGTATTTTCCTAAATGTGATTTTTCCCCCAGTGATGTTTTAACATCTACATTTTTAACATTAACAAACAATTTATAAGAAGGATATTTTCTAAGGCTAGCAGATTACTGAAATGGTTAATCATTGTCAACTCTTTCTCATAGTTGAGAATTTTTTTGCTAGTAAACACTTCACTCAAGAATCTCACAAAGCATCACAAAGGGAGACTCTGTACCCACGTTGCAAATAGCTAAACATAAACAAATAAATATTATACTACCTGCTAGCCAAACAGTAGCAAAGAGAAAGAATCTATTTCCACCCAATTGGAAACACTCTCATTCTTCTTTAAACTGTCACTTTTCTTTTAATGGTAACATGATTAAGGGTGTAAGATGAAATTTGTATTTGCTAATGTCCCTGTAGAAGTGCTCTCAATATCTGACAATCAAATACCCAATGTTATGAACCAAACATGTGGACTTATGAGCAAATACACAACAGAAAATTAGAAAGGTAAACAGTTGCAAGAAGAACACAGTAAAAACTCTTCCTTTTTTCCACACAGATTTTTACAGGTTCTGAAAGATTAAAAAGTTCTGTCATCTCCTCTACTTATTTTCTGCAGGAGTGTCCAACTACTCAAACTTTGTGCATATTTGATACTTGTAATTAGGTACCTTCTAAAAAAGGTGTAATTTTTGCTAAGGACCTCCAGGAAAACATGTGGGGGGGGAAAAAAAGTATTTGATGTTTACTAGCTATTAAAAGTGTAAAAGAAAAAGACAGCAAAGGCCCTGCAAGTGGAAATCAGTAAGAACTCAAGAGTAGAGGATAAATTGAAAAATCACCTATAACATGGTTATTTGAACTTTCATTGTTCTTGTAATAATCCCTTTTACCTAATCCTGTGATAATTTACTTGCTACACTCAACCCAATAGAGTATTTTTGGGTTTTGCATGAAAAAGAATCATCAGTAGTTCACAAGGAAATACAAAATATTCTCAAGTCTTCAAATTCCAGTAATTTGCAATAGTCATAACCATGCTTTCCAGATTCCTGCATTTGAATATGATGCCACTGTGTCAGTGTAATCAAAATGCAAGCAAGGCTTCTAGACATCTGCTCTTTTTAATTCTAGGGACTGAGGGATAGGTAAAGATAGATACATCAGTAAATCATTATAGTTGTTTTTTTTTTCCCAGAGCGTTTACATTTCTATGCAACTGTACCAAAAAAGTACTATCCTAGATCTCAAGATTATCTAGTCTCCAACAGGCTTTTTTACTACTACAACCTTCTAATTAGAACTTAACCTTTGTGGTTCTGGAGCAATGATTATATTCCACCTCATTTATGAAAACCTGAAAAGCTTACAACCCTCCCTTTTTTTGAGCTACCCAAGAAATACATGGCAGACTTGACACGTATTAAAATCTGAAGAACTGCTTTTAAACAAAAAGTCATGATTGTAGTTCTTGACAGAGTAACTGACAAGTATTTGAGACAGTCGATAGATCAATCTATTTGAACATTACCTACATGATGTATCAGCTAGAAACTTTAAAAAATTGAGCTGAATTCTACAGACTGTCACTATTTAACCACTAGGATCAAAACTTCAGTCTCTATGCCTTCACTGCTTGCTCCAAACATGACAAAATTCAGACAATTACAAGATCTTCTGCTCAAAATCTCTACTAGAGATCAAGAATCTTTTGTGTGGCTGTGTACAACTTTTGAACAGGGAATAGAAAACACAGTTAAGTCTGTTAGAAATTCAGCAGCAGCAATAAGATGGTGCCTCTGAAAGAGGCTGTCTGCTGCCACTTCTCAGGACTAAGAGTACATTTCAATATAAAACTAGTTAAAGTTTAAATCCACTCTCAGCTCCTGCCCTGCTTCATGCCATTCGCTATAGGGTGTCTGTGGTTCCTGTACCACGTTTCCAATTCCTGCCATATCCAACTCTACCCATTTTTATAAGGAACTTTTTTCTTTGTTGAATGCAAATGAACAATCTATGCTATTTATTTATAAAGACATCAAATCTACTTCAGACTTAAAGAATCTGGTAAAGGCATGAGAATCCACTATGTGAGCAAGACAGAAGAGCGAGTTAAAGCCTTATGCTTCCAAACCTTCATCTTGTTTGAATCACTATTACTGAACCTGATCACTAAGCATTTTCAGGGCTACATCTTACCTGAAATCAAAATATAACACTGATACAAAATATACTCTAAAAATGAAATCAAAGTGAGATCTTTCAAGTCCCTTCGGCATGAGTTAATGGTTCTACTAGAGAAACTGGTCATTGAGGTTATAATTATTCCTGCAAAAATCCAGTCCTGCCTCATACATTAAAAACTTTGAATAAAACTGTTAGCATATATTTGAGGTAAAAAAATTAATATTCCAGCATTTAAAATTATACAGTAGTCTTGACATACTGGAATATCTCAGGAATTAATGATTAATTTTGGCTTGTTAAAAAAAAAAAAAAAAAAAAAAAAAAAAAGCAGCAATGACTGAAAAACATCCTTTCAGTACCTTGCAAAATATACAGAAAACCAAAGCCAAAGTCATCTGTACCTGGTCATCTCTTCACTATAGTTATGATGCTCTATGTCAAGATTAATGAATAAGCTTAATTCCAATAAGCTAAAGAATGTAATACAGAAATCAGGTTTAAAAATAACTTTCTAGGAGCTACATCGTGTCTCTTACCATTGTAAGCGCTTCTTGGATTATCATTTCTCAAACAGGAACTCACATTACTCCATTGATATGAGATACAAGACGTTGCCTTTCAAACTAGGAAACGGAAAGGGATGCCAAATGTCAGTAAAAATGCTGAGAATTCACGCTGATCCCCAAAAGACTTACTTAGCTGGGGCTGGTGAACATTTTCCCCAGCAAATCTTGAGCTTCTCAGATATAAGCATGATTCATACTATGCAGAGTTGAAAGCACACTGGGAAAATTTCAATCCCTAAAACGGGTAAAGACCTATTTGCATAGTTCAGCAGTTTCTTTAAAAAGATATGAAAGCTGGACCCTTACCTCTTCCCCAAAGGATTACTCAATAGGTGGAAACTCATTGAGCTTCACTGCCCATCCCTTGATATGGATTCATCTTTTGGTATGCATTTTCTGGTACATTAGTTTGAGGCAAACCATCACAGGTAAAGTCTTCTTTTGGATACTTTTGCCGTGTCTACAGATATTCTACTATTCAAACCACTAAAATGAATAAGATATTCTTAATCCTAAATTGCAACTTGAAAATACTTCTACATGAGATTATCCTTTTAAAATTTAAAATAAAGTTTAATCAGAAAGATGTGCTCTATAACTAGTAAAAACATAACTAAGTTTTCTACCCTGTATTGATTTTACTAAACAAATAGCTCTCAGATGTACTTTTCATAATTTTTATATACAAAAACCATAGAAGAATAAAACTTTAAGTAATGCTTTTTACAGAATACATTGTCATTAGTCATGGCATAGCATGTTCCTAGATATTAAACAGCAAGCTCACAAGTCAGAAGTGTACCTCCTGAAACATTTAAAATTGTAACATACTCTTCTGATCTTCGCAATTCCAAATGATTTTTAAGATTCCAGACTTTTCAGTAGCACCTAGCTTTCACCCACATGTGAAGTTCTCTAAGAGGAAGAATGTAGTTACAATCTTGTTGGTCTGATTTAGGGACATTCAGCATCTAGCATCTCCGCGGATATTTATTACATGATAAATCACTAAATGGAAGTTTCTCCAAATTAATCTTTGGGTAACTTAAAAACATTTAGTTAAGGATAAGACACAAATTTAAATTATATTTTTTTTCCTTAAACAGTGATTTGGTGCTAACATGCAGAACACCACCACTTTCACAGTTTAATTACTGTAGCTTTTAAAACATTTGCAAACCACAGTAGTACATTTTCTCTTGAATATTCGAGTACCATTTCCAGGGGATATGGCAGTTAAAACTCAACTTTAACATGTTAACATCTTAAAGACTGCATTAAAAAATAAAATGTAACAATACTAATTACTATTTACTTTTTGGTAGTTAATTATTTCATTATAGCCACACTTGATTAAACCAAACAAATGACAAAGTTCAGGATACGATGTACGACTGATTATGCTTTTGAGTTATTTCTAGTGTGCCCCTAAAGAAACAAAACCAAACCATCCCAACTTCTCCTTAACAACCAAATTTTAAATTCTGGGATAAATCTATTCAAGTATCCAAACCACTAAGTCACAAAAAACATTAGCAAGGACAAGCTTTCGGAAAGACACAGTGGTGTGATTACATATTGAAATTTGAGATTTTACAGCGTTTCCTTTCATTGTTGCAAGGTAATTCATGTTTATACTTTTTTTTTTTTTAATCACAGCAGAAATAATATCATCATGTCCAATTCAGTGATTACCCATGCTTACTCTAAATGCCAAACAAAACAAGTTACAGAAAGCTGGACCAAGACTACAGTAGATTACAAACTGTAAAACAAGGTTAACAGATATGTCTTCTTTAGGATAATACATAAGAAGGGTTTTAGGAACTTTAACTATTCTTTTAATAGTTCAAACTATGAAATATTTTCTCCTCCCTTCCAGAGGTCTGTGAAATAAAGTGGTAAACATATTCACTTCAATGTTCAGTTCAGTAGGAGTTCAGTCATTAAAACTAAAACATACTTGCATAAATATAAAAACATATGATAAAGCAAAATACTTTTAATTAGTAAGCCAATCATAAATAAATTCACCTAAAAAATAACCAGACAAGAAGCTGTATTATTTCCTGCATGGATTCTTACCTTTTTAGTATTTTTAATAGTCAACTTCATTATCTAGCTTGGGACAAAACAATTCATCATTTTGCACTCAACAGTTCTGCACATGGACCTATATCTTTTTTTAGTTACATTTTTACAGTTTCTTTACAAATGTAACACTTATGTACATTATATATTTTATTTCTACAGTTCATGTACTTTACTGAAACTCTACAACTTTCACAGGGAATTTGTTGAAGTCTTTAGTAAATATGAATCATTCCTTTTAAAAAGAAATTCATATAAACAACCAACATACAGCACTGCCCTTTGAGATCTCTGACAGAGTTTTAACGTGGAAGGGCTACCATAATAAATGTAAGAAAAAAGGCTTTATCTAATTGTACATTTCATTAAGAAATATCATCCCACATAGCTACATAAATTCACCAGCTTGCAAGAAACAGAGCACCATACCGCTGCACTACTGGAAACGTGTATAAACCAATTTAAAGTTTACTAGTGAAATAGCTTCATTACTCCTATCACTTTTAGACTGAAGCAGATTTGCAAAATTCCACTGGAAATTTTCCTTTTAGCTGTAAAGCTTCTGGAACAGTGTTGGTCACTGTATATTGTGAAGAACAAACACCCATTTTCGTAACTTCCCAGGTACTTCTCTCTCAGCCAATGCTTCTATCTGAGGTCAGGATTTTTCTTCTAGTTTATTCCTCCTTCACTTACAAATCTGCTGTTGAATATGAAGTAAGAATTCATAGTAAGAGAAAGCTGCTTCTGTCCGATCTTCAATTAAATGCTGAAAAAAATCTGTTTTGGCAGGATTCTCATCTCTGAAAAAAGAGAGCAAGGTATTTCAGCCATATGCTGACAAAAATCCACTGTAAATTCAAGTAGAGGCAGAAGTTCTAATGAATTGCTTATCATGCTTTGAAGTCTAGATTCAGCTCAAAAATAATACAATGCAAATAATCCACAGTTAAAAAAAATCTATATTGTCAAACAACAGTGTCTTTTTAACAAGTATAGCATGTTATAAAAAGTGGATGACGTATCATTTAAAGTATCTTGTGGAAATACAAAAATGGAAGCAGAAACAATTATTTTGTTCTGGAAGTTAGTGATTATGCTGACAGCAATGAATTCTGAATAGGTTAAATTTAAATCCTGGAAAAGATTAAAAAACAGAAAATTTGCATCTCTGGTTATATGTAGTCTCATTTTTTTCTTATCTGAGAAGAGAACAGTGAAAGGATAACGATACATGTCAAAGACCTAGCATTCAAAATTAGTGCCCCAGTAAAAACCTGCTGGAGCACAGACTGTCCTCTCTACTAGTTTAGTATAGCCGGCAGTGAAGCCCTGCTATTTACCATGATCTCTCAGCACCACTTGCAAGTCAAGCAGCAGCCACAATGCGAAGAGCTGGAGAAGAGTATCAGTCCTATGTTTAAATTTATTCTTTATCTAAGTCAGAAATAGTCACCATACTCTCTAGCTATATCATCTAGAACTGTGCTCTCCATTGGATTCAGTAAACTGAGTACTCTAGAGAAGAAAAACGAAAATTCAAGTACATACATTTTACAGGATTTAAACTTCTTTAAGCAGGTCAGGGCTTAAACACTTCAAAACCACACTGTATTTATGTCATATATCAACTGCTGTCCTACGAAGCTCAGTAACAATTATACTGAATTATTAAACCATTTATAAATCATTAAACTTACCTGAAGTATTTATATATGAAAATTATAAAAGCCAAATCAGAAATTGGCTTGGTTAATTCCATTGACCATAAGTATATCCACAGCTTTAGTCTATTTATAACAACTTAAAAATATGCAACTAATTCCTAACAATAAAACTATTAATAACTGAATTTGGACTAGATTCAAAGATAACCACCATTGCTAAGCAGTTTCAGATAACAGCGCCGTATCAGCTGGAGAAGGGATGGTATTCAGTTTCTTCCAGGCCAGATGCCCCCACTTTTCACTGATGTCTATTAGAAACTATAAACCAAACTTCCCAATAATTACCAGTATCTCACAGAAATACTTACTTTATTACTTGAAGAACTGGACTTAAAGGTCTACTGTCTCTAAGCCAGGATATAAAAGACCGTGTCCTTTCAGAAGAAAGTGCATCTGCCTCAGGAAGCTGTGTCTGGTTGAAGATAATTGAATGCAGTCATTCTCTGATTATCAAAATTATTTAGGAAAAACAGATCCTGATAGTCATGAATGACCCGAAGACAAAATAGCCCCAATTTCTGTTTAAAAAATTACCTACCTTTTATTACATACACACATTTTCTCGTCAGCTTAACATACAAAAATTCTGTAATATCTGTTCTGTAGGAAATAGTACACTCAACTCAGAAAACGCCTTTTAAGTGCAAAACATTTTAGAAAGCAGGCTCATTTTAAAGCCATCATTTCAAAGCACTGCTTTCATAGTTTTCCTGTTTTTCTCTTCCCCTATGCACCGAGTTCCTAGATGTTGCCTTTTGCAGCACTGAAAAGATGAACAAAACACTAAAAAGTGAGATCTGAATTGAAAGCAAAGTTCAACACAAGGACTGACATTGACTATTTGGGCTGGGGAACGAACTGGGAAAAAAAATTAAAAACCTTGCTTCAGCTGCTCACTGACCTAAGTATACCAACTTTTAGGTTTACATAAACCTTTAAGACAATTAAAATGAGATTAAAAAAGTCTGACTACAGATTTAAAACTAGTTCTATTGCTGCCTTTGTAGTAAGTGACTGGAGGCAGTATAACTTAAAAGCAAAGATGACAACTTACATCTATGTTAAGAGTTTATTCCTCTCCTTGTCATTATAATAAACACTATAAAACCATTAAAAAGTTACCATCCTTTCTTTATTCAAATTCATCCTCTGCTTACAATGATAAGAAACTGTCAACTAATACTACCAGTTGATCAGAGGAGACAGTTTTAAATTGCTAATGCAAGTAAAAGGTGGAACTCTGGACAAGCAGTCCAATTTTATAGTAGTCTTAATGCTCACCACTTGCTCTCACAACTGCCACTTTTCATTTATTTTTCCCCTTCATACTATGCAAGCTTTACGAGCAGGAAATAGCTTCCCATGTGTTTCTACAACGACTAACACATTTTTGGTACTATCTGAATATAATCACTCGATTCAGGACATCTGCAGAGTATCTTAACAGGGTCCCTCCTTATCTGCCACTTGTTCATATTCTGGAATCAGTATCCACAGAAGAGGAAGCCTTCTCTTGAACTGCTGCTCCATTTCACACAGAAGGTTGCAGATACAGGTAATGACATATAAAACCCTCTACCAAAGCACACACCGAAGGGCTCTGAAGTTCTAATAGCTAAAAGTGTTTCTCTTTTTAATGCTGACTCAGGTTTGAAATCTTAAAAACAAAAAAACAAAAAAACAAAAAAAACTTAACTCCTATCCTTTATTCACAGACATATCCCCTCATACCATAGATCTGGTTTAAACCGAGTTCAGAGAACATAAAATTTATGACAACCATCATATCAGTAAAATAACTTTAATCTTAACTAATACACTTGTGAGAAGGAATTCAAAAATTATCTAGGAAATTTCATCCGATGCTCGTGAGCCCAAAAGTGTTTCCAAAAAGTATTAATAAAAGCAGTAATATGATTGAACATTTTTTTGGCATTCAATGAATATTTACGTTCTTTTCTTAAAGATGTTTGACAGCTAGCTAGGACTACGGGACTGGCAAGAAATTAGAAGGTACCTAATAAAACATACCTAACTCACAGTTATACAATTAAAAATTGAAAATGCAGAAAAAGAATGTAGATTAAATATAGATGCCAAATGTAAGCACTATACAGCACAGCTCATTAAAGTGCTCACCATTTTCTGCGGTACTGACGCATAGTTTGGGTATCCAAGGACATCTTTTATGAAGTTGTTATCACAGTTTTTTCCAATCCAAATATAAAATATCTGTAAGATGTCAGAATCAGTTTTAGTAAAGGCCTTGAACACATTTTAAAGAAAGAGACAAGGGGTGACATAATTGGAATATTACCAGAATACACCTTTTGTGCAAATGAATCACCAATCACCAGTTGCAATTTACATATACATCGCTATGGTCACTATTTGCATATTGACTTATTAATACATTGGCACCATCTGGAGTAAGATCAATTCAAAAATTATAGCTGAAATGCAAATACTGGAAGAATAAGGATCCAGGACTCATCTATACTGGAACAGTTAACACACGACCTTCCCATATTACCTCCTAAAATGGAAATCCTAAAGTTTTATCAAATCACACCACTGTGTCAATTACTGCACACTGACTTCCCACTCTAAACAAGTTATGGGAAAGAAGCAATTATCAACACACATTAAAGCTATTATTTCAGACATCTGGAGACAGAAACTAGTCTGACATTCATGCTCAGCCCCTGAACTCATACTAGCTTTCAAGCACTTTCTTTCCAGACTGCCATTAGAGTAGTATAATGTTTTATCCCATTAAGTGTATTTTACGGTAATTTCTACTATCACCTTAAGTTGTATCTACAGATTTTATTCTCTCCTCACAGTTCCCTCACTCTTGCAAGTCTTAGTTCACATGAGCCACAAATCATAAAAGCATTTACGTTTGTGCACACCTGAAAGGATTCATGCATAAAAGAAGTGCTTTGCTAGACAAACTCTAGTACTTACAATTTCATAACCATTAAAAAAGGTTTTGGAAAAGGAAATCCATTATTTTCAGAAAAAAATCTTGACATGAACTCTTCATATATTCTGATAAGTCTAACATGAAAAATGAACCTCTGAAGGCTTAATATGCAACCTCAGTTACAGACATTCCTCTGATCAAAATATGAAAGCTTTTCACTGGAACATGAGTTACTCTTAGGTTATTAGGAATACTGATTCGCTACACTATTAATGTTGAGCGTTGGCTGCTTTTAAGCATTCAGCATGCGTCACACTCATTTTGTAAGAGGAATGCGTGAAACCAGTAACTTACTGAACCACAATCCATAAGAAAAGCTCCTTCTCTTGTCAGCTTCTCTGCAGATAACTTCTGAAGAGGTGGTTGAGGAACAACCTTGTCGTTTACATGTATTGCACTCTGTAATAAGCAATAATTCTCATAATATAAACAAATCTCAATTCAGTAATTTTATCTTAACCAGGTATGATAAAATTGGAAAAAATCTGTTAGACTCTGGCAGCTTTTTGAGGATTCTCATGTAACAAAATGCCATCTTTAGCTTCAAATAATCACCTTAATTAATCAATTCTAGAATTACATATTTAACCTAAAGCCTACTTCATTACCTAAACAAGAATAATGCAAGTTCATTTAATTTGGGCATGCATTTCTCATCTTACAGATGCTAACCTGCCTCCCAAAAGTCTAATGTCCTATACTTAAGGAAAATGTTCTATAACCAACCATATCAACCTTTTCACTGCATTCCACTTCACTAGAAATGTTGTAAGAGCAGAAAAATGTCAAACTCTACTCCCAGTAAGAGTTCACTATTTTTCCACAGGCCAGTAACAGAAAGCTCTTTGATCTAACACCGTGCCAGAAGTCGAACAGGTAGCTAAAAATACTCTCAAGCTAATATATGAGTTTGTCCACACAGCGTTAAGACTGATCTGATCAGACAATTTGTCTATACCAGGGAGATACTAAAAAAATTGTATTATTTCAGATTAAAGCAGATTGTGACAAGGCTGCTTCCCCATCCAAACACAAAAACAGGCTGGATATCCATTAAAAATCTGTGAAGCATGATATAGGGAAAGCAGTTAAGAAATTGAATACATCTTCACTCAGACTGAATTATAAGATTACACATGCACACAAAAAGCCTCCAAAACACTAACTTAAGAATTCTATATTATAATGCAATAGAATAGAAGTTTGTTGGGACCTATGCATAACGATGAAAGTCATCTACTTGTCCACTTGCAGAAGTTCCAGGCTATACTCAATTTTCATGAGAATCCAGTGTTAAGAGAAAAAAAAATTAGCGTTGGGGCCTTTTTTTTTTTGTTAACAGAAGTCTTTTGTAACATAAATCATAGAATTTTCTATAGAAACAAGAAATTTAAAAGCAGCTTGTGCTACAAATACTTCAAACTGAAGTAGTACTAAACAGCAGATTAACACTTTGTCATATGATTTAAGATTTGTGAATTTATTTCAGTAGGTCAAAATAAACCCTGTTTTCTTTATTATTCCGTAAGAAAATTGGCCTGACATCCTTTGTTAATAAAACTGAATATCCCGAAGAGACTGCTCATTCTTTTCACAGCTCTCACAGACTGAGTATCGTGTTTCAGTACCAATACCACAAAAGCTTGACAGAGTTACTGAAGAAGTTAAGTTCTCAAATAGCGAGGAAAAACAGAAGCACAGAAAGACCGATCAAGGAATTCCACTGAAGTGCTCTGAGTTTTGACTTGCATATATAAATTTATAAAATACTTTAAAAGAAACTTCAAAACTACAAATAGATTACAGCTATGCTGAATAATACCAACTGCCAGATGAACTACTCAAATTACTATATACAGTAATCTTGTATGACACTTAAAAACCAAGTTCCTAGATACCCTTCTTCAAAGCTATTGTTAGGGCTGTAAATAATATATGACTAACTAAACTAATGATGACTTCCTTAAAAATACAACTTATTTTTGCAGTTAAAATCAATTTTGACCCTAGATAAAATCCCATCTTGTTACTATTAAAAATACATCCATTTTCTAGGTTACCTCTGTGAAGGGAAAAAAATTCATAAAAGTCATTTCTGTACATCAAGTTCTTCCTCTGTCTGATCGTGGCAGCCTGGAGGTACAATCTTATTTTATCCACACCATTCTGAGAGATCAAAGTTCGTTATTTCAGACAACTTTATCTGGTTTTAGAATACAAACCTAAAATTCCCTACCAAATCTACTTCATCCATTTCTCTCAGACTGTTCTAAAACACAAAAAACACTGGATATGCATCTGCTGCATACAATTTTCTCTACTTTCTTTATATAATAGAAAAATATGAATATGAAAAAGTCACTGAAACAAGGTAAAGAAAAAGCATTGTTTTCTCATATTATATTAATGTATCTGCAACTCAAAAACTGAAAAGGAATAATTTTCTCGATTTTCATAATTTACAGAAAATGCCCACCTTAAGTTACAATAATAACTTTCCAATAAATTGCTACAGCCACAACATTAGGTTCAACAAACACTATTAAAATTTTTTTTTAAGTCATATAAAAAGGATTTGTACATTACCTCATCTATCAACTTGTCTATCCTGTACAAGTTGGGATGTATCATTTTCATCAGATGAACAAGAGGCTGACTCTTCATCTGGCACATTGCATATACACGGTCATCCAAGCGTGTGCTAGTGCCAGTTCTAAATGCTTTCTGTAAGAAAAGAATGTTGTTACTCGAATCAATCCTGTATTTTATGCCAGACGTAAACACTGTATTTCAGATTTCTTTAAAGTGTCAGGCAAACATGACAAAGTTTTTGTAAGGAAATGCATCTTATTGGTATTACATTAGAAAATCCCGATTACATTACAAAATATTTACATTACACTAAAAAAATTCCTAATCAAGTACAACTTGCATACAATATATTTAAAAATCTAATTCAGTCTCCCTCCTTATTGATGAAGTAGGAGGATGAAGAAAAGAAAAAAGTTTCTTCACTTTGTGTAAAATCTGTATTGGTTTGTGCTCACATTTCTCTTGTTTTTATTCTTGATAACTATTATCGGCCTGTGATATTACTGACACAAAACAGCATTGAAGCTAAGAGCTTAGCAGGGTTAAAAACAAAAACTTCTGCAGATAATAAGATTAAATCCAGATTTATATTCCTAACAATTAAACAGCAAGGGAAATACTTCCACGTTTTATGGCAGAAACTAGGCTGTCATGAGACAGAATTATTTTAACTCTCCTTCCTACTGGATTTTTCAGACCTCCTTTAGAAGCACTTGGTAAACAGTCACTGTTAGAAAGAAGACAATGGCACTCTATTCTGATCCAATGAATCCAATGTATCAAAATGCAAACTCACTTCTACAAAGCTAAGCATGCAAGTTTTCTTATCCTTGGCTACCATAAACATTCTCATTTTGATTTCTTTATATCCCTGGCTTTTTTTTTTTTTTTAATTGTTGTTAAAAATATTTTGAGAAACCCACTAAGCCACTAATTTCTCCACCCATTGTTATTTTTAATCTCTTTGTGTTTTCTACTATTAGTTACAGTACTTATTAAACCTACCAAAAACCTCCGAATCCATATATTAGCGACTGCAGCCATCGCTAAGCCAAAGAAAATAAACGATTGTGATCAGATTTCTCACTGAACTTCAAAGATCTTTGTAATAAGGAAATACACAGAATACCCAGCTTTGAGACATGAAAATCTTAAAATAATCTTTTGATGACAAAACCCTGTGGTAAGCTCTCTTTTTTTATACTTAAGTATGATTTTTGGTAATACAAAAAAGGAAGATATTAAAAAATTAAAAGTACTAACTGCTTTTATGTGAACTATATCACTTTAGCTTCTGTAGTAGATTTCGTTATATTTCCACAGGCTCTCATTTTCCTTCCTGGTTCTTCAAAGCATGGAGCATATGCATTGAAAAATATTTGTTTTCTCTTCATAAAATAAATTTAACAAGTGGCTTCCAACAATCATTTAAGCAATATCAATTAGTTGACAAAATTTGAGAAACATTGTTACAATATTTATCTTTTGATTTTCGTTGTAAAACAAAGTAATGCAAAACATCAAAAATCAAAATCAAGTAAAACAAAAAAGTGTTCAGGCACTGATCATGTCACATAAGCTAAACTAGTCATCTCTGTTGAGCCTAGAGGACTTTCACACAAAAGAAGATAACCCAGTTATCAATTTTAGAAAAGGGCTGGCAGTGTAGCAGTGAACTAATAGCTTGACCTAGAGCTGAAGAATCACTCAAAAATGGAGCAACTTTGAATCAAATATCAAAAAAGAATCTCAGTAGATTAAACATACCTGTTTGAGAAGAGCCAAAACATACAGTGGAAACAGCTTGAGGGAATTTGGTGCTACCAGCATGGACTGCTGCAGATTTGAGGCAGTTGACATATATGCTGCCAAGGAGTCTACTACAGCATTAGCTAAGGCGTCTCTTGCATCTGCAAGACTAGAGGAAACTGAGCGATCCACAGCTGTTGGATGAGAAGAATACAAGAAGTTACCAAAATGACTTCATTCATTGACATAAATTCTCAAAATATTAGGTATACTCTGGGGTGATATTTTATGATTTTAAAAACACAATTGTAGACTTTTTTTTTTTTTAATAAGTAAACAAGATGATTTTCCTCAGTGAAACTCTTTTTATGCTGCTTAAAAATATACAGCATGGCTGATCTCTATTCCCTAATTCCCATTCTTAGAAATTGTTTAAAACTCTGATACATATATATGAAACTAAATGCAATTAATGTTTTAAACATTATAAAAATAACTTAGCTATGCCCAGAACTATCCACTGTTCTGCCAAGATATGTACTTGCAGTAATTTTCTGGATTTTTTTGTAGCAAGAAATTACTTCCACTGTTTCAATAGTGTAATTACGCTTAGTACAACTTAAGTTTAATTCTTCTTTGCTGAAAAGGGGCTGAAATCTGGTTGGAGGAAGCCCCCTACTGGACTGAATGCAAATTAAACACGTGATACAAAAGTACTTCTTCAGACTACTGCGTTATTTCAGGCTCCATCTGAACATAAAGAAAAACTTTTTTTTACTGTAACTGAGCACTGGAACAGGTTGCCAGAGAGGTTGGGGAATCTCCATCTTTGGAGATATTCAAAAACCGTTGGAACACAGTCCTGGGCAACGCGCTCTACGTGATCCCGCTTGAGCAGCGGGGTTGGACTAGACTATCTCCAGAGGTCCCTTCCAACTTCAACCTTTCTGAGAAGTACTATTATTTCCTCTAATCTGTTTATTTGACTTTTAATATACAATATGGTATGTATAAAAACGCTGTGCAGAGAGCTGTACAGACCCAATGGCAGAGATGAGCCTATGAAACAGCTGCTTCTGACACAGAAAAGCAGCGGTACCCAAAGTATGGGATGAGTAAGCATCCTCAGCCCAGCAATGTTAGGCAAGAGGCATATCTCAGAGACACTACTGCCAGAAGTACTTTGTCTTTCAGTCTCCAGTGACTCACTCAACTGATTCATGCCATTTCTTAAGTGATCCTGCAATGCTGAAGTTTGAGATACCAACTGTGATGGTGATGAGGCACAAGGGTTTTGATCTAAGCGCACTGTATCAAAGATGACTCTTCGTTCTTTTAAAAACCTCTAGAGAACTATATAAGAAAGCTCTTTTAAAAGATTAAAGTAAGTGTTCAGAGTAAGGAATATTTCAGTTAATAGTTCTAATATGACTTCAATTTCACCATCTTTCCTGTACAAAGGCTTTGGTGTATTCCAGCTTTTTTCTACAATACCCAGGCCTCATTCATTGTTTTGTTTAAACACTTGATCAAATTAAGAATGTATGAAAACATATTTGAATTTTCATTCCTGTACTCACCCATGTTTGCTAAGAGGCATACAACTGCTTGCACATCTGCTCCTGCATATACATCAGCTAGTGAACTGACAACAGGCAGGCAAAGTGTGTGCACTCGAATTCGCCGTTCACCTAATAATATAAGTGGAAGTCACTATGCAACATCTCCCGGTAGGAAGAGGTATACATATGCAATTGTTACACCATATGTGGTCTCATCGAAGATGCATTTACTGTGTAAAAACACAGCAGTCATGAAACTGCAGTAACACCACCTCCCATTCCTGTCTCTTAATATTTCTAAATTCTGAAATGCTCTTAAAGTAGTCAACTTATGAATTAGCACAAGTTCGTGACAGGAACTAGCTTACAGTGTCTCAAAGCATTTTGGATCCTACAGATGACAATATATAGATTTCCACCCAAAGGTTTTGTGGCATCCTCTACAACAGAGAATAGCTGCTATTCTTTATGTCTACCAAACATACCAGCAACTAGCTCAAATCCATCAGCTTAAAGAAGGGTCTGTGATTTTGACTGCAGTGAGTGCCCAATATGTCACTGCTTGTAGCAATGGCATGCCATTTAGGTAAAGATGTTTCAGCAGGACTATTTTAGTTAAGATGGAGATAAATTACATTTTCTCATCAAAACAGACTCGATAAAGATTTACTTATGTGATTCACTGCTGAACAGGCTCACTGACTTTGACAAAATTCACTTAGCAAATAGAGATCAACAAGAGACCATAAAACTAACTATACAAACATTACTGTTAAAACACACACACACAACCCGGTAACTCGTTTGAATTCATTCACCTTTGCTAGAAGTATACAAAAGAGCTGTCTGAAAGCAAACCAAAGATGTGTCAGTCAGACTTTCCTCAATGGACATTTGTACCGCAAATCCAGCATCAGGATTGACATTGGCAAGTGACAAGAGATCAGTTGATCGTACAAAAAAATTCCCATGAAAAGTATGTATTGAAAGACCTAGAAGCAGATGAAATAATTCACACAGAGGGAGGTTAGAACAGCATGAAAAGCTCCTATCGATAGGACAGGAGAAACAGTTATCCTAAATAGTAAGCAGAATTAATTACTACACAAATCATTGGACATTTCAGAATGATCCTCTAGAAAATTCATATTCTATTTTGAGAATTCCAAACTGAATGATGCCCTTACATTACACATTTCAATTTAGTTGAAGTGAGTTGGTGCCATCTTAAAAATAATAATAATAAAAAAAATTAAAAAAAAAAGCACACACCACACCTCAGATACACAAAGGCTTTCTGGTGTGAGGAAACAAAGCTAATGCAATTTATTGATGTCAAGAAGGCAAGTAGCTTAATCTTCAATGAAAAAGAAATAACATGAAATGTCTTGTTGCTAAAGACTAAGCACATTTAAAGTAACAGATAACACGCTTACATCAACATTCCATCTTTTTATGGACAAACATTTATAGCATACCTTTTGTACATCGTATTCGCATAACTGCCTCAAATCCAATCTTCCTTGTAAGATATCTTTTCAGGTCTTTCTGCAACTTTTCAGCCTGAGCAGGATTATGGCTATGATGGAAAGATGGATAATAATAGATGCACCCAGCAGAGTATTTGGATATGCAAGCTGTGAAGGAGAAAGACATGGTTAAGAGGTAAAACTAACATTTGTTTATAAAAAAACAGAACAAAGTCACTAGTGTATTTCATGATCAGTTTAAGCAGAAAAACCCTCAAATGATATTTAGGCCTTAAGAAACTTCTTAAAAGCTCACCGTGTAGAATTAAAATAAAGACCGTCTTGGACACACGAGGTCAGGAGACACAAATTAAGTAACACTCATCCAACTTCATTCAAGTCCCACCTACGTTCATGTTTTTCCTGATATAACCTGTATCTATAAGACAAGGATGGTTGTCCCTGACTCCCATCACTTAAGACAGCAGTAAGTCACCCCAATACACAATTATCTAACTGTACATACACACTTACTTGAATAAGCTTCTTAATCCTGCATGCTACCTTTGGCAGCAAATAGTAGGATGCATACAGAAATACTTCATTTGTGGTGTGCAGAAATTAATCTTGGTTTAATATCAAAAGAACTGAAGGTGAGAACTGTGTTCTATCTTATGATCATTCTTCCCTGCCATCTGGCTGTTTCCCTTTCTTGAGCGGAAGAGTACCTTCTAGTTTAAAATGGCAAAGTCTCAGAATAAACCGTCTTTGATACTATCAATGAATATTCCTGTTCTTTACTGCTATCGGCTTCTAAGTCAAACTCTTTGCAGCATTAGCTGTATTTATGAAAGTGCAAAAAGAAAGATTTACATGATTTAATAACTCCTGAATCAGCATGTGTTTCCAAAGACAGACAAAACTGTGGAAGCAGTAAGTATGTGCATTAAGTACCCCTTACCAAGGGAAGCTAAATCAGAATATTGTGAACTCAAGAGAAATAAATCCACAGCAGTCTGCTGGCCTGAACAGTCCAATGCCAACTTCTTATAAAAATCTGTTGCTGGACCAAGATGCTGGACCACCTTTGGTAAACAAATTACACAGGAGAATAGTTAAAACAAAGATCATGCTCCCTTAGGACTTCATGGCACAATAAACATACTACTCGATGGCAAAGAGTTAGAGAAGTGTTTCTTTTAAACAATACTTTCTAGGCATTTCAAAACACCTGCAGAAATAATTTCTTTATGCTACACCTTTTCATTTATATTTAGCAGCAGCTATAATCCTCCTTTTTAAGGAAGTTTGTTCTCGTACAAATAAACATTCAAGTAATAATTATAAAATACTTACTGTATGTTGTATATTAAAAGACCATAAAAATAATAAGAACTCAAGTTTTAGGTCTGTGGTTTAACACAAACACACCTTGGTTCAAAGCCCAGGTTGATATAAGGTAAGTCAGAAATACTGGCAACTTCCTGTGCTTGTTAAGACAAGCTATGAACCAAAGGCCCAAAGAACAGCTCATATGCTTTGAAACAAATAATATCATTAGTCTATATATGCTTGTGTAGTCTTAAATGCATGAGGCAGACATTTAAGATGCTGCAAATTTAATGAACTGTTGTGCACAAAAACCAAGAGTGGGTCTGCAGAATTATGCTAGTCAAAAAGACATTGCCAGTCCCTAATTTCTCCACTAAAATGAATAATCAAGTTTTTGTACCTTTGTGCTTGATCTTTGATTGGGATCTTCTCTGGAATGCAAAAGCCCTGCACCCAAAGATGGTAACTGAGTCTGAAATACAGATATCCGACCACCTGTTGGAGACATCAGTTTAAATGCAGCCTGAAGTGCAGGACCCAATGCGCTGTGCGTTTCTCTTGTATTGGTGAACATATTTGGTAATGCATTCAATAGATCTTTTATCAGCTGCAAAACACATTGAAAGGTGTTTCTTAGATTTTTGCAAACTTAAGGTATTTTGTATTAGGAAAAAGCTGTATTGTCGTAAGTGATGAACAATCGGTATCAAATATTTCAGCTTAGTTTCAACACACTGAACAAAGCAACATCATCATTTTAAAAACTACAATGCAAACAAACAGTGTATCATATTTTTATAATTAAAAAAGCAACATTGAAATTGCACGTTATGAAAATAGATGTGAACTCAAAGGTGAAAAGGAACCTCTGTGTTCATCTGTTTAAATTTAATAATATGTTTTGAGCAATCATACCTCTTTGCTTTCATGGAGATTTACAAGTAAACTATCTGGTGTGGGCAGAAAAATATCTGTGGGGAGAAAGGAAGACAGCATTTTTTTTCCTTTAATGAGAAAAAAAAAGTTCAAATAGAAGAAAGCATTTCACCACCCATTGCTGCAAAAGCCACCAAGTAAGGTCTATGTTTTTGACACATGCATTATAAAAAAAACCAAAGAAACAAAGAAACGAAGCCTACACAAAGCTTGTTTTATTCAAAACAAAATTAACGTCTGATTTTCACTTTTTAAATACTACCTATTTTGAGTTAGCATAAGATTATTTCTGAATAAAGTATTCCCTACGAATTTGGACCTAACACCAAAATATTAGCGAGATTCTAATCTTTCCTCTAGGGGAAGGGGGAAGAAAAAAAAAAAGCTTCTCAGAAATTTAGTTTCTGTTTTCTTGCTACTTACCATCAATATCTGAGACAATCAGCATTTGAGGCTGAGATAAACCTTCCTGCAAGTTGTAAAATTGAACAGTGCTGTCAAATGTTATAAACCCTATTCTTGTTCTTGAATCTCCAGGCAGCCTGAAGCATAAAGAATGAGAGTCAACTATTAAGGTGTAAATTTTAATTTCTCTCTCATAAGACACATATATACACACAGCTCCCACTGACGTTAGCAGAAATTCAGTTCACATATTCAGAGGTAAAGTGAATGGGGTAAGAGCATGAACGAAGTGAGACCTGAATTTGTGAATACAAATAATATTTCTTCAATATTTTCTGAAGAGGCAAATAATGAAATAGTTTACAAGACTCTAGATGTTACAGATAAGCACTCACTAATATACCGATGTTGATTTCTAAGACAGCTTAATAAGCTAATTTAAGCACTACACAGTATGAAAAAAGATAGTTCTTCAACAGAAAACAGTGCATTTTGTTCTTTTAAAAATCAAAAAAAATCTCCTTTCTGATAATAGTAGTGGCAGAACACTTATAACTCTAAAATAAAAATTAATGTTTGTAGAATGCAACATACTTTCTCACACAGACCATATTTCTTTGTATAGCATTAAACTAAAGAAAAAAATGGGAATTCCAAAATAAAATACAACACCAGCAAATGCTGAAAAGCTTTGAAAGGGAGGCAAAAATTGCTTTACCACCTGGATATAAATTGAGTTTTCCTAAAAATAAGTTAGTATGTTTTGCAGAACGCACTAAGTAGTAACAGAGCCCTGAACAAAGACTAAAACAATAAATGTTAATGAAGTTTTTTTTTTTTTGTACATGTTGGTGGCCTTTATCAGAAAGGAAAATTGTCAGCTTCCCAACAAACTGCAAAGTGCAAAACATTTTCTAAGAGGCAGGCCTCCACAGGATGCAAATCCATTTTCAAAGAGACATGAGCTTAGCGAAATTTATCAGCCCTGCCTCAGAAAGCACGAACAGAAATCTCACACGTGTTGTTCCAATGCAAAAATGACACAGATTGGACAAGGCACAAGTAGATTTAGGTAACTGATCTATGAAAATGCCAAGCTGACACTACAGTTCAACTTGGCCGTCTCGTACTTATGGTTATGACATGCCAAGACACAGCACCTCAGCTGTTTCAACACATGAGAATTGGCTAGTTTAATCTCTGTAAGTTAATTATTTTTGTTGGTCTTAAGAAAAGAGATCTGTACAGATGTTTGAACAACCAATACGTTGTTAGGAGTTATAGCTATACAACTCTTTTCGGATCCACTAATCACATAAACAGAACATATTTCTCATTATGCAAGTGACTTGAACTACGCAGCTGGATTATTTCCTCAGACATGTAAATTGCATTTCAGAATCTGTCTCAGGCAACAGCACTTTTGTCCTGTAGGAACAGATCACTTAAACACTACATGCAAGTTTTCCTCAAAAGTGTAGGCTAGTACTGTTCATAATCACACATAGCTAATCTGAAAAGGCTATTTATATTCTTACTTGTCTAGGTTTTCCAGCAATGACTGGCAGACTATTGTCAAATATCCAGCCTCCACTGCATTATGAGACACATCTAAAACAAACAAATATACTGCAGGCTGAGGAGGACGAAGCTACAAAGTAAAACAAATAGACAATTAGATTCAAAAATCATATTTAAAGAAATGTTACAAAATGATTAGTCCTTAGGAAGGGAAGAGGAAAAAGGGAATACTTAGAAAAATGCAAGGAATACATTATGCAATAAAATTATATCTTACAAGTCTAACACAGTCACATGGACAGATTTAACCACAATTCCCAGTGGTTAAAAAAATCCCCATTTGCAATAAGCATACGGTGTTACACTTCTGAGCAGAAATTGAACATTCTAGTCTCTCCTTCCATCGGTCAACTCAAAAATGAGCTATTGATGCCAGACATGAAACTTACTCTTCAAAATAGCACTGTTCTCTCAGGATGCGGACATTAATCTGTGTTAAAATAATCCGCATGCATCCTTTTCCCCCACCATATACAAGCTGTAATTATTCATATTGCCAAATATTTTAGCCATTGTGTTTCAATTCTAACAGTAAAATTTCTTCCTCCTGCTGTTAACGTCATTATGAACAGTGCTGTTTTCCAGTCCTTGTTTCTTTATACTCCTTGGATACAAGATTACTATCACAGCAATTGTAGTTTGACTAGTATTTAGTAACCGTGACAGATATGATCCTAACTACAGATTTGAACTCAGCTTTATTCCCTCATTATTCTGCTACTGGTCTTTCACAACCTCTGTGAGAATGTGAGAGAAACCACATTGTATCGGACCCAGAGCACATTATGCAATGTTAAATTACACTGAGCAACTGCACACGTTGCAATTGCATTTCATTGACAAGCCTTCAAATATATACATTTGTCAAAACTCAAAACACATATGAAATCCAACCACTCTTCGGTACTGGAGGACTGTCACAGGAAAATTAATACGTATCACTGGAACGATGTGCAATATTAATTTAAAAAACATTTGTATCGACAGAGAATGATTGTGAAAGTTCCTACAAAAACATTTTTACCATATAGTCTGAGGAAGCAATGAATTCCACCGTAGAATTTTGGACCTCTGGCCGTTTATGAGGTTCTCCGTAAGATCGTGTCAGAGGATTATACATAAATTCTTCAGGAACTGGAAAACAAGTATGTTTCCAATATTTATATATTTATCAGCAAATAAAAACCATTACAGCAGCTACAAGCAAGCTAAAGCCAACATATTTCAATTACCATTAACAACAGAAAAAACTCACATTAAGGATATGTAAAAATCAAGGAACGTTTCAAGTATCCCAAGCAACATCAAAGTTAAATAACTGGAAACAAAAGAAGCTTCACTTTAGACAATGATATAACATCACCTTGAATACAGCAATGCAAATAAAGCATTTTATAACAAGTTCAACACCATCTGGATTCTTTATCATAACCTTTGACCTGGATTGCAGACAGTATTAACTGTTGTCATATTTCCATTTGCCTATTACAAAAGCAGTCAATGGGGCAAGTTGATTTCATTACACAAGTCATCAGGACAATCTGATCACATCATCTCAGTCTCCCAGAAAGCTGCAAAATGACCTTTTGCTTCATCAGAAAAGGAACAGTACATAGTTGTTTTTTTTTTTTTTAATCTTAAGACTAATGTCATTTTAGTCCACTTAGAGTATCTCGTGGACTGATATGATGCAAATACTTGAAAGAGATTATATAAATGCAAGAATCTTCTCTTATAAAACTTACCATCATTAACTCTATAGCACAGATTGCATTTCCACCTCCTTTGATCAATGAAAGAAACAAACGGGTTGATGTATGTCCTGCAGGATCTGCATCTCACTATTGTGCTTGATGTTATTACTGGTAATTGCTAAAAAGGAAATAATGGAAAGCTGTAATAAAGGTACCCAATACATTTTTATAGAGAACATTATTTTGCAGTACAGAGGAAAAAAACTTCCTAAGCCCAGGTATTCTATCATCTTTATTTTTTTAGCTCATTTTCATACAGAGTAATAATGACGCCCATTAAAATAATCCTCCTATGTAAAATCAGAAAAAATATTTAGCATTTTTTTGTCTTAAATCTAATCTCACTAATGAAAGATGCAATAGATTTTTAATGAAGTTCTTTTAAGAACATTTACACAAACAATGTAATACATTAGCTGCATTAAAGGGAAACTGAGCAGGGTAAGTACATGGACAAAAACTGTACAGTTAAAATAACATGGCTACTAAAGTAAAGGAAATTATGCAAGACAGGACAACTTTGGATGACTAATGATGCTTTACAGCAAACCTTATACATCGAAGAAAAAAGTCATACCAGATAGTTATTCACCTTTCCACATAAACACAAAAAAATTATATAAAGAGAAGTTGCTTAACAGTTGTGAGCATCGCTTCAATCTTTTATTGTGCTTAACTTCTACTGATAGCATTTATCATCCCAGTAATACATTCACATTAGATTTCTTTTTGAAAAGTCATGCTAAGTCTCCATTACTTGTCATTCAAACAAGTAATACGGAAAAAGTTTTGAAGGACTTGTCCAAAAGTTTTCCCTTATGGATTTTGATGAAGTAGCAATTATTTTTTCCCCCCCTCTCCTCTCTTAATCCCCAAGAAACTTCTTGCTGCTTCTATTAAATTTCAGACTTGTATTTCATGATTATTTTATTGTGTCTGAACCAAAATGGGACAAATAAATGTATTAAACATATATACTAAAAGTAAGTTAATTTACCGTTAAGTCTCTAAAGGGATGTAGCAACAAACCCAAAGGAAGCTTAGCTTTGTTTAACAAAGCCTGTGTCTGTGGAACATTTGTCAATGTACACCGAAATGAGCTGAAAGGAAATAAACGCATCATGTTACAAATGAAATTTTAAAACATGTCAAAAACATTGTGTTAACACCTGATTTTAAGAAATTTTGAAATTTAAGAAATTCTGTTCTACAAAACTGACATTTATAATGAACAGAAACCATGTCTTTAAGAAAGTAAAAACCTCCTAAAGAATGCAGGAGCCTACTCCTCTCCCCCAATTTAATCACCACCATGATTTACAGTCAGGCATCAGTTTATACTTTTTTTAATGCTTTAAATAATTATCAGCCACAGAAAAACGTAACGTGCTGGTGCAGACACAGCACACTTACTCTGGACTGCAGTTTAATTTCCTAAGATCAGAATTCAAGTTAGGCACAGGCGCTGGAACTGAAGAAACGGGCAAAATATTCCTGTTTTGTGTAAGGTTTACTGGTCTCAAGCCTTCTGGCTGCTGAGAATGCTGTAGACTTAGTCCTCCTAAGGAAGAGGACAGCTGGTTCACACCTGGATATTGCTGCAAAAATATGAGTATTGCAAATGGGTAAACACATGTTTAAAAATGCAATCTTAAATCTTCTTGTAATCCCAATTTTTCCAAACATCTATTTACAAAAAATACAGTGGTAGTTAATGAACCTATACAAATGAGGAAAGAGTTGGATGGCAGTAATTGTAAAATGTGACAATCCTTCCAAATACATTTCATTAGACAAAATTCAAACTCCGTATAGAAATCAACATCAGAAGTCACATGCAATCCTAATGTTTAAGTCTTCCAAGCCTAAGAATACAAGTAAGTTACTAGGAAAATCAAGGATTTTTTCTGTCTTCGAAGATGCTACAAGGTGATCTTTCCAAGTTAAAGAAGTTGTTTCCAATATACTTTTACTTTTAATATAAAAAATACCACAGAAAGGAGAAGAGGCTAGGTTGGAATGTACCTCTGCAGATCCAGGAGTCCAAACACCTGTTCAAATACTAACTTCAAAGTTAGATCAGCTTGCTCATAGCCTTGTCTAGCTGAGTTTTGAACATCTCCAAGGATGGATGATTTCACAGTGCAAGCTATTCCAGTGCTTCTCCACTCCCATTCTGAAGAATTTTCTCCTTGTATTTCCAGATGGAATTTTGCATGTTGCAACCTGTGTCCGCTGCCTTTTTTTTTTTTTTTAATTAAAAAAAAACACTGTGCGTCCCTGGAAAGGGTCTAGGCTAACCCACCTTTTAAGAAGTTAGACACTGCAGGCAGATTTCCCCCCCTTCCCTTCATGTCTCTTCAACAAAAGGCAAGTCCCAGGCTCATCATCATGAGCCTTGCCAGTTTTATGAAAGAACATTTCAAAGCAGAAAATATAAAAGCTCTCTCAATTTAGAAACTCAAAGTTAGGTTAAGCCCTCAGTTCTCAGTTTAAAACAATTTCGGTTTCATTACACACTTGAATTCACATTCACTTGAATCCAAAAAACTATGCTATCATAATGAAGATGACCAACACAGCTTTAAAGAGATCATGGACTACACTATAAATTTACCAAAATAACATCTGCAGTACTCAAGTTATTTGGTAAAATTTGTCCCTGAATATACAAAAAAAAGAAACTATGTTCAACACACTTACTTCTTTCAGCCAAAGAAATAATTTAAACATTTCCTCTATGTCATATTTTGCATTACCTCTATAACAATGCAAGTATTCTCTTCTGGGTATTACATGCTGACTTACAGTACTACACTCAGACTAATAAGGAATTCTGATCAGCTTCAGCAGTAGTTTTGACACATTTTCAGTTGACGCTTACTTCAGAAAGGGGGGTTCGCAAATCAGCAGATCTGGTTTTCTACATCCCTGCACACATATACTTTTCTGCACTGCCTCAGCTTTTGTACTTCCCCTCAGCACTCACATGCATGACCAGAGCCAGGTGACTGCCCACAGCTTCTTGAGTGTTTGGTGCTGTCATTAGCAGGAGAAGGGAGCAGACACAGGTGGCCTACTCCACCACACACCCAGCAGAGGCACTGCCCAGCTCTATCATCCAGACCCTGTATAACACCTTAGTCATAACAGTTTACTGCTTGAAATCATAGCCCATGATATTGCTCCTAATCAAATATTTATTTTCTGACTAAGCACTTGATTATGCTTCTTTATGTTTTCTATCATTAAAGTATAGATCTTTAAAACAATACACCTTAAAACTGCTGCTCCAAATAAGAACTGGTTAGGCAAACTCGTTAAATCTAGCTGTTTGCAGTAACACAAAGTTTTCATTCAAGAAGCCTTCTAATTAGAAGTTTAGGTTAACATCCAGACATATGACATCAATATTATAATCAACACTTATTAGTTCAAAAATTATAAAAAATAAAATATGAAAGTATGTAGGAAAACAAGTATAGTATGAACCTGTGGATAGTGCTGAAACGCAGGATGGTGGCCTGAATTACTGGGCTGCACAGGAGCAGGTGGTGTTGCATTTTGGTAACCAGGCTGCAGGGCTGGATATCCATAACCAAAGGGCTTAGACGTTTTAGATGTTTGTGGAACTGAAGGGGCAGGAACTGGGCTGCTGGTCACAGAACGTGTCTCTGGAAGGACAAAAATCCCAAGTATGGAATATACTTACTATTTCTGTCTTAGTTTAAATGGAAACTCCCAAATGCTAAACAAACAATACTTTCAATTTATAATTTCTTGCATTATTCATTTATTTATTTGCATTGACCAAATAAATAATTACAAGCCTTTGGCAAGACAGATTACTTCAACTAATGTTGTTAACGGGGTTTACAGCAGAAGATAACTATAGACTTGCATATCTATTCATAGAAACTTCAAAAAGTCATTTTAAAAAAAATACATTTTTTTTTAAAAGACAAGCTTTTCACTCATAAAGAAATAGGAAGTAAAAAATGGGTTTCTTCCCAAGCCACTTACAGTTTTAAAACAAAGTGATAGTACTATTCTTTAAGTGTAGATACAGAGCTTTTCTTGAAGTAATGTACATCCCCCCTGTACAGCCTACAGCAGAGTTTGGTCACACAGTTTTAAAAGGTTAAATTGAAAGTAACACATAAATCTCAACTCATAGAGCACATGAACAGTTGTGAAGAGATGAAAGCACTTCTTTAGAATTTAATGCCTACAAGCATGCCCTAAATCTCAGAAGAATTTAAACTTGGTAAAATTCACTATGAGAAGTGGCAGGAGAACCACTCAAAACTCCAACCTCTTCTAAGAAACTAGGTTTGGCCTGAGCAGTCAGAAAATCAACAGGCCAAAGAAATTTAAATCTGATCCTTTTACTCTTTAAGGAAAGCAGAAAGAACAATTTTTTTAAAAAAATACACCTTCAGCAGAACCAAAATAGATACTTACTAACTGAGAAATCAAAATCCATAATCCTGCAGCCATACCTCTTCTGCCCTTACTGCATGAGCTGGACCTTATGTGGATAGCTGTATCAGCTTTTTACTTCATGGGTATTTTGCTTTACACAAGAGCCTCTCCAAAATATTTCAGCAAACTATTGTGACATTCTGACATACCAGAGCAATGCAAAAGAGCCAGAGGAGGAGTCCCCTAAAGTTAATCCAATTATCTTGGAAAATACTAACATATTTACATTAAACAGCAGCTTTCCTAACCACTCCCAGTACGATAGCTCTACATATTTCAAGACTGAAGTAGTCTTTGAGTAAGATAATTTAGAACAAAACTAACATTCCTGATATTTCTAGAGATAAAAGCAAGCAAAACAGCAGCCATATTTTTCAGATTTTCTTTAAACATAGATAAACAGAAGAAAACAACCTGATCCAAGTATCTCTGCAAACTGAAATCTTCAGTCTCTCAAAACTTCGGTGGTGCATATCAATTATTATCGGCTACTAATGTCGACACAATCAGGCATACAACATAACCTAACCCATTTTGCAGAAAGCATACCTCCATTACCACCCTCAATATTACAATGAAAAGTATCAATTATGACAAAGCTTTATTAAACAATTACTCCAATTCCTGTGTTAAAACAATGAAAAGTGATAAAGAAAAACCAAAGAGCAAGTTCGTAGGTATTTCCTTTTGCCTGTTTGTCCATTAACAATAAGCAATACCAGATAAATATTTACCATTTATGTTTTTTTCTAAGTCTTAAAGAAACAATTCAGAACTAACACACAACAACAAATGGCTCACCTGGATAGCCACCTCCTTCGAGGGCATCATAATTGTTCAGAACAGGAGAGGCACTGCTTGTAGTAGAGGAACTATCAATTGCTAGGGGGGAGGAAAAAAAAAAAAAAAGGTGCTTCTGAAACAGCAAATTTTTGCAGAATAAGAGGCTGAAGATTTTTTCTAAAAGCCTTCATAAGTAGTTCTCAAGAAAGAGCCGGGGGGGGGGGGGGGGGGGGAAAGACCACTTCAGCTGTAAGACTAGAAAGCTCTTACCATGGCAAAAATGAGGGGGAGGAAGAAACAAGCAATCTACATGGCATTTCAAAGCAAAACACAAACAAACAAAAACAAACAGCAAAGAGAGACCAAAGGGAGAAGGACAAAAAATAATGACAAGGTGTTATTTCTTGAAACCAATAATATTTTCCTATTAAATTACAAACTCTTTCTAGACTAGGTAAGATGAAGCAACATACAACATTTTTTAAATATTCCCTCACAACTTCCCTCAGAACTGCAAACAACAGCAAAGACTCGCATTGTCTTTGGAGCGAGTTTTGCCCAAGGTGGAATGCTGCAGAGGGTAAATTTTGTACTGACATGTATTTGCTTTTTCTTCCTTTCCACGCTGTTGTAATTACGAGCTTGGTTCAGTTTTGATATAAAGCTATTTCCACTGAACATTGACAAGACCTCTCGATCTCAGTCAGAATAAACCAAATTCTGGTGCAGCCAAAAGTCACAACTATGTAGGTATTGATAAGCTTTTTCAGTACTGAATACACTGCTAATGCTTAATTTTTGTGTGACCCTAAACCTCTATTCTGAATATAAAACATGACAAAGAAATACATATTTAAGAACATTTCTACTAGTGCTTTTTTATGTACATTTACAAAGAAAAAAGGCCAGAGAGGAAAAATAGATTAAATGTTTTTGCTCCTTAAAATGCCACATGCCACAAAGTGCAACACAAAGGAATTAATAAACGTAAGCATTCAAAAAAAGATGATTATATATAATTTTTGTGGTGTGACAGGCAGAACAGAAGCAAAAGAGGTTCACCGATACTGCTTTACTCAGAAGGATCAACGAAGATCACCCATCCCTTTGTGAAGCCACAACCATTTCAACAGAGAATTTCAGTGGTTCGACAAGAGGTTCTTATATACGGGAACACATCGTTGCTCAAATTCGAGAAACATCATTAATACTATGGCAACATCATGACTGTATAAATCGTTTTTGAGCATGTTGTCTTTAAAGCATTCAACTAAGAAACAGAAAAACTACTCCTAAGAAGGATAAGACAGACAACTAGCTGTGCAATGTCCTGCAAAGCAACAGCAGCTTCAAACTCTAAGCTTGCCACATATGTCAGGGAAACTTCAGATTCTCATTGAATAAAAAACACAAAAACTTCCACAAAATTGAATAAGAATTGTCTTACACTAAAGTTAAGCTACAACAGATGTCAGAATTTAATTTAGTACTGTAAATATCACACCAGAGAACATACTAAAAAAAGAGGAGAAAAAGAAGGAAACACCAGAAAACTTCTTGGACAATTGCAGTACTTATAACATGCTTCTAAGATTTAATACAATTATTTCAGTCAATGCAACTTTTGCCTTTATGCAGTTGTCAAAACCTTTTTTGTAATACAGTTATTACAAAATCTAAACTGGTGAAAGTGGTATAAACTTTGAGAAGCTACACAGACACAAGCAGATGTCCAACCTGTATTTTTCAAAAAACACTGATGCAGCCTGAGCTAGAAACATATCAGGATTTATATTAACTCCTGGTGACAAGGGCATAGAAGAGCAAGTTTATTAGTCAGGTAGCCTATGTATTGAACCTGGATACTTTTGTCTTATACAAAAGAGTGAAAGGGTAAGCGGGATGATAGCTCAAAGGATATAGGTTTTAGGAGAAGTAGAGAACTTGACAGAATGAGGTAAGGAGTATGAAAACTTATCTCTGTGTCTAGTAGGCTTAGAAAATAAAGTAAGGATACAAAGGTTTTGGCTGATAAAGAATTCTGACATATTCTTTGGCAGAAACCTTGGGACAGGTGTACACGAAAATCTTTGTCTATGGGAAATTCTGTAGGAAGCTCTGCAATAAGAACTGCTCTCCTGGCTATTTTAGCCTGGCTATGCTTTAGAAAGCAGACTACAAAGGGTTCAAACAGCTGCTGCACCACAACCAAAATAAAATTTTAAATTCCAAAGCAGGACAGCTTCCTGGCTGAGGAACTTATGGCATTACCCAGCAGAAGAAGAAGAAGAAACAAAAAAACAAAAAAAAAAACAAAACAAAAAAAAAAAAAAAGATAGCTAGACTTAGGAAATAATTTTAGATTTAAAAAGAAATGCTATTCAAGAGCTGCTGCATACGATTTAACCCTAGATTTTAAACCTACTGAAAGATTCAATATGCTATCATACAAAGGGTAAGAAAATAAAGACACTGAAGCAATAATCTGCAATAGCAAGAATTAAAGAGGATATGATAAGCATCCTAATACTTGTCCTCCATTGGGATGGGGGAACTATTATCAACACAATTTCCTTATCATGTACATATTTGTCCTTTGCTGGCTGGAACAATAGCAAGAGTCTTGAGCTGAAACCTCCTTCCTCCTAAGAAAAAGGACAACTGAAAGTATTTTCTTCTAATGTTCATCTAATAACATAACAGTTATATCAGTATTTTCTAAATGATAATGTGGACTCATCACATTGTTTTTAATTGTGACCTGAAGGTCTTCATTGCTCTGCTCCACTCTCCCTGAAATCAGGAAAAGCACACTAGGTTATTTTCATAATATTTCAGTTTTATGATTGTCTATTATTTTAATAAAACTCAGAATTACAAGGCACCAATTTTTCCTCAAAAGTTACAATACGAATGAAAATTGAAGGAAGAGTTACAAAATTTTGTTCTCCTCCCAAATTAATACTCAAGGCCAACACACACAAATGGGAGTAGCATATCAGTACAAGGTATGTAGTATACCACGTAAGAAAGTATCTCTGCGTAGCAACAAAAGTAAAGCCTAACATTTAATTTCAGAAAGCTTTTTACACCATTACATCATACACATATTGTTAAGACAGTTTTCTTTGAGTTAGTTCAGAAGAAAAAAAAGTTTCCATCCAAGAAACTAAGGTGGCAAGAAACATGGAACTCATTTCAAAACCAAGCAATTCTGACAAAGTACAGACACAATCCTTGCAGCCAAGGACATAAGAAGCAGTTTGTCTTTATAAATTAAAATGTTTAAAAAAAAATGTAAATAAACTTTTCAAGATCCCCACAAAGCAAGCAAGCTAAAACTGATCTGATGTGCCTGAACTCTACAGACATGCCCTAGAAAAAGAAAAGCAGCACAGATTAATTTACTGCTTTAAAAAGCACATTTATGACCTTCCCATATTTACTTTACTACCTCAGCTGTAAGTGTTCCTACACACAGAATAGAAAACAAGATAAACACTGTTTGATATGATGATACAAATGGCATGTAGTTGCTTCATTTGCAGAACATAAGCAATTACCAGTGTAAGTTCTATAGCCAGACATCTTCAGCTATAGCCAGACATCTTCAGCTAAGAGTTTAAAATCTACTGCATATCAAAATACTGAAACGAAGAGAGTCTTACAAGTTGTGAATATTATGTTATTAGATACATAAAACATCTGATATTTATGTGACAAAAAAGATTGTTTTCTGACCACTATTGAATGCCATTTTGTTTATTATATTAATGACATAGTTGGGAATTTTCCAGTCAACCTGATAGATGATGAATCAGAGTGACTTTTGGGCTTGAAAGAAAAAATAATTTCAGGGGATTGAAATACGGAACAAAACTTGGGTAGAAAAAGAACAAGATACTGGTGTAAAGCTAAAGCCAACCTGCTTCCTCATCCTCCTCATCCTCTTCCTCATCATCTGAACTTGATGACAAGGGAGCTGGTGCAGAGCTAGCTTGATTATTAACATATCCACCATACTGCATGCCTGTGAAGTGGAAAGCACAAACATAAGAGTCAGACAGACAGGAAAGATGAGAAACAAAACTCAAATTATTGCATTAAAAGTGAGAGAAATTAGGCATTCCAGAGAAAATCCCAACATGCAAATAATTAAACCTACAACCCTAGACTATCTGGAGAACTAGACATGCTACATGAACAGTACAGCAAAAGTAGTTTTTAGTGGGCTAGTTTGATTAAGTATTAACAGTACATAGAAATTAGCAGGAAATTATATATATACATATTTATACTTATATATTTGATATAAATTTGTCCGCTGGAGTACTTTCATAAAGCCGTGTGTGTGTATATACGTATACATAAACACACACATTATATATACATATATTCATACACACAAACAAGTTTTCCTTCCTGAATAAATTTAAATTGGGTTATGAAACATTTATATTAAAATTTTGCTTGGCAAACCCATTCCTTTTGAAGCAGAAGACATTCAGCTCTTTGGAATTCTGAACTTTGGTAGAAAGTAACGAAATATACCGTTGCCCCAACACATAAGCATACAAACAAACATCTCAGCAACACACTCAGTAAGATTTAAACTAGATAAACCGGCAAACTTGGTTAGTATTATACTTAAATTAGTACCTAAACTCAGACTCATAGATCCATATTTAAGCACCTATATATACTATCCACTTCTAAGGTCAGCTGACAGCTCAGCTATTATTACCACAGCAACCTTCAAATCAAAATCAGTGTGCACACACACACACACACACATGTATATATGTGTTTACAATAAATACTCTAAACAAATGTAAAAAATACACAAGAGCAGCAGATAAATACACCATTTTTAAATGCACAGCAAGGCTCACAGCAAGGGCTTATAATTAATATGCAAGATTACTGACGAAATTCAAGCACCTCCATGAAATCTTAAGTTTCTCTTGTCACAGGACAGGTTTAGAAAGAATTTTAACATATATTTGCAGTCTCACAAAGGCATCCTAAATAGGTGCAAGTGTCCACTGTTTTTCCCACTTAGCAATCCAAGGGACTGCTGGAAGAAGAAAATAACCGAACTCTTTCAAACTCAAAGTAACAGTTTGGGATTTTTTCAGTAGAAACACTGTGTCACCACTAGACTGGAGTTCTTCATTTTAACACTATTAAGCACTACAGAAGTGCTGTAGGTAAATTATATGTAATCTGAAACAATCGTAAGAAGTAATAATCCACATGCATTTTGAATATGCTGTATTAATCTTTATTTTATTTAAAATATGGGCTAAAATGCTGTTAGTTGCATGTCTTTTTTTTAAAAAGGTTATCGAACCCAGGAGAACTGTTTCAATTTCACTTAAGAGAAGCAAGTAACAGGATCAAGGTGAAGAGCATCTATTCAAACAATGGAAGCAAAAAGGAAAACAGAAAGTAAAACAATACCACAACTTCTTGGGAAACCATAACCGTCATATAGAGCTTAGCACAAGAAAAGACTGGCAGTACTCCACTTCCTCTCGTGCCCTGGCACTCCCGCGGAGAGGCTCACGCCAGTCAAACCTCTGCAGAATATGATAGCCACAATGACGCAGAAACAACAAGTGCCCCCACGGCACAATGCTTCTGTTTCTCTGTACTGCGAAAATGTCAGACAAACTCAAGTGATAAAATATTCTCATCTTTTACTAAGGCTACTGGAAGCATCTGCTAAGGATTCTCAATTCTCTGCCCCAAACCAGACTGCATCTGAAGAGAACGCAGCTTTTCTCAGGCCCGGGAGAGTTACTGAAGAATGGGACAGGACTACATGGTTGTGAAGGGAAAGAAACAAATTAAAAATCATTAATGTATTTATTATGAGCATTAGGCAGGAAAAAAGAAGTCACAGGAGTGGGGCAGGGTATAAATAAGTGATGCAGTGTAATACAGACCGAGAGCCAAACTGAAAGAAACTCGTCAGAGAGAGCGAGTGCAAAGAAAGATCTCCAAAAAATACCACACATGCAGACAGGAGGAGGAAGGCACTAAATACAACTGGAAAGCGCAGGTCAATGCAAATATTCCAAGGATGAGCAAGAGAGAGACAAGGGGTGAATTAGTACTTCTACTATGCTTGTTCCCCCTCCATCCCCAAAAAGCATTCCAAAGACTCAAATTTCTAAACCTCCCCTGCCATCTTCCAGTCACTGACCACAACAAACAGAAGGAAGCATGTGTTTAGAATGAATGCAAAAAGAAAAAAAAAAGAGAAAGAAAGAAAGAAAAGAGAAAAAGAAAGAAAGAGAGAAAGAAAGAGAGAGAGAGAGAGAGAGAGAGAGAGAGAGAGAGAGAGAGAGAAATATGCTAGTACAATAGTTGAGTAATCATGAACTACGTCGTCACAAATCCTTCAGAGGAAGGATTGGTTTGAGACTCTCACCAGCCTTACAACTTTGCATAGCTTTCCTCCCCACACCTTCTTTTATTTTGTCAGCACTACTATAAATTCCTGCCTTTAGGATGCTCCTGTATTGTGCTAGCACAACTGTCCAGCCACACAAATAGCTGAACAAATCTGGAAACTGCCTGCAAAATACACAAAAATAAGCCAGAGGGGCTGGTGGGGAAAGCCATTCTCAGGTACATAAGCCTGCCATTCTGGGTCACTGCCCAGAAGCAACCACCAGCACACTACCATAAAGAAAAAGCAACTGAAGGGAAGGAATAGGTAAGACAGCAACTGCAAGTGTAACCACATGCCTAATCATGAGTTCTGCTGTGCAAATCAGTTCTGTTTAATATCTTTTACAGCATGGATAACAACTTGTTAAAACCTCCCATTCTTAAAAGCAGCAAAAACTTGTTTTGAGACCAATATTTATTTTAAATCTGATCACAGATCTGGCTTAAAATGTATCCACATAATGTTAAATTATTGCCACGGATTTCTTGAAGTGGAAATTTCAAACCTTGTTACCAGTGCACCTGTAATATATAATCACACTTTAAAGCTTTATCCCACAACATTTTACAGACACATAGGAATGTAAGTGGGAGGGAGCAGAAGGATAAAGTGTGATAAAGACTCATTTGCCTACAAAACAAGCCAATTATTTAGGTATTTTAAGAAACAATTACCCACACTGTGAAAAACTAAAATGGAAGTCATATATTCATGTGGCTAAAATTTCATACTAGAGGCCCTGCCAAAAATAAAAATGTGGTAACTACAAGCTAAAAATTATATTCTTCAGTTCTTTGCCCAGTTCTCTATCACCCTCGGATTTTAAATGCATTTACTACCATATTAAGACTTAATACTCTAAATAGTAGGTTTTTTTCAAAATGAACTCTCCTCTTCTCCATTCTTAAACTCCTTTGCTTTAAATTATTTTCATTTACTCATCAGCTCCTCTCATCAACACAAAATCTAAGGGAGTCTATTAACTATAGTCAGACAAGGCAAACACAAAAAGTTCATCTCTAGGATGCCATTTTCAAGTTGATCAGTCTACCTGCATTAAATCAGAGGGATATTTATATAAGATTAAATAAGATTTAATACTGTTTAGGCTTTTCTTCCTGTTGGAACTTAGTCAACTAAACAACTAGAATATTTTAATTCTGTATCAGAATGCCCACATGGGAGCTTAAAGTAATGAAATCGACTTTATCAATTAATTCAGACTGATTTTCTAGAATGCTTCCATGTAGACAACACTACTGCAATGAGATGAAAATCAGTCCATTTAATCTCTGCATGGGAAACATACTTCGAGTTCTAACAACCCACAAAAATATTCAGTAGATGTTTATTTTTTATTAGGTTAGCTTGTAGAAATAAAAAAGTTACCACATTTAATTGTTGATAAAAAATGTTGCAAGAGTACATTACGTATTTCGGACTCCTCACATGAATCTAACTGAAAAACTATTTGAAGTTTCCCAACACTAATAAAAATAAGAACATACCACACCATAGAAACTTAAACATGTGATGAGATGTATACGGACTTATTATTGATTACATTAATGTAAATACAGCTAGATCTGTGCAACCTCCTGACAACTTATCTATAGATTCCTGACATATGTATATTCCTGATTTTAAGGTGGATTCATTGAATTACATATTGCACTACAACACATGGAGCTAGCAATAGCTAAAAATTTAATGAAGCGTTCATCAGGAACTGCCATGATTCGTGTTGAAGGTATTAAATGTTCACACATTATACAGCAGTCACCGCAAGAACACATACATATTTGTACATCACCACAAGCACAGTTAAACACCTAAAATCCTTTTTCTCATTTGAAACACAGTTATGCTGTTTCTTTGGAAGATGAAGCAACACAAGCTTCTAACAAGCACATCTACAGTACAATCAAATTCTACCCAGTACCAAAATTGACCATACAACTGTTTAAGAATCAAGCTACAGCTACAAAACTACTCAATTATCATTTTTCCTTAAAATGGTCTTGTAGTTTCACTACACATAGGACTTGCTGAGACTTTTGTCTTTTTAGAAATACAGGCCTGATTCACAGGCAAGTTATTTCTTTACATTTCCCACCCTACTGAAAAATAAAATGGGAGAAATGGAGGAAAAAAGAATTTGGACATGTACATCAGAGGGTTTTGAATTTTAAGGATAAAAATGATGCTGTGACAGTCAAATACTGTGCTTTTGAGAAATACTTTAAATACTAGATGCATTTTATTGTTCTGGAAACAATGCTTACTGGCATCTCATACACAGTTATTTTTCATAAGAACTTAAAATTCTGAAATTACCACGAGAAGAAACAGCAAAAATAAATGCAATAAATGAGCTAAGGAATACTAGATACTGTAACATTTAACAGACTAAGAGGCAAGTCATAACGTATCAGGGCAGAATTAGCATGGATGAAGAAGGCTCAAGACTCAACTGATTCTTTGTGAACACGCTACCAACATTAGAACAGCAAGAAGGTTTGGTAAGAGTTCCTCTTTCCTCCTCCAAGAGCCCCACAACAGCTTTCCACAGGAGCTTAGAACTACAGATTAAGAAAACAATTCCACCACTTGGAATTTAATACTCAAGCAAGCTCTGTTACCAAGTGCTAGCACTAACAAATTGCTAGTTCACCTCTGATTTTGCAATGCAGACTGAATTCAAGATCTTCTGCTAAGAAGTTAAAATAACAAGCAACCTTTTAAAAAATAAGGGAACTAAAAGAAAGGCTTCTTAGGGAAAGACATATGAGAGTGCCAACACAACAGACAGGCTAAAGATGTACAGCCAAAGGAAACCAAATAGAAGAGCTGCGACAGGAGGGAACTGAGGAGGCAGAAAACAAGAACACTAGCGCAGCCTGACACGATACAAAAGATGTACTTCAATCAGACAAGTGCAGAAGAAGTGCTGTAAAGCCTCCAGTATACACATGTGCATGTGGAACAGGACAGAAGTCTGTATTTTAACTTCCCCATTCCCTTTTAGTACCTTCCTGAAGGGCTGACTCTGGTGACTGTGTAACTGAGGGTGTAGACCTTGGCTCTGGAGAAAGGCCTGGAGCAGCTGCCCTCCCGGACGAGATCACAGCTGAGGACGCAGCTGTTCCAACCCCGGGCTTGGTAAGCAGAGCCTTCTGGCTTACAGACTGCGCAGGCTGTAAAGAATCAATGCCACCTGAAAGCAAAATCAGAAGGCAGGACCACTTTATTTGTGTTTGCACAGACAATTGCACAATGTAAGCTGCTATATTTAATATTTATTTCAAAATACCTACAAAAACAATGCAGTACTTCAAAGAGAGACATCGTTGAACAAATACATATGGACTTTTTCTTAAATTGAATTCCTATAATGCTAAAATACCATTAAAATGAATAGATTACTCTGACAAATAACAGCAAAAAAAAAAAAAAAAATCCACATACCCTTTATGCTAAGGAAAGTATGAAGCAGTAAGATCAAGACTAAGCAGAAGCTAAGTTTATCAGGTTTTGATCCACCTCCAAAACTCTGTGCTTTCATAGCTTCCTCTTACCAGATAAGAGGAACACAGTCTATGCTGAATATTTTCCTACAACCAGTATTTCTGCCATAAGCAGGAAACCTGCAAGTACCTGTGAGGTTGACCAGTATTCTGCCTCCCTCACACACTTGATATTTTGCAATTTTGGTACTCCTCAGTTCTCACTCATATCCCAAGCAATCTGCATCAAGCAGCCCTGAGTATTCCACAGAACCTCTGATGCATTTTGAACATCTGGACTACATATAATTTGCTTAACAAAAAAAAAGTCTAATTAGCGCTTTGAGAGATTTAATGCAGTCCAGTTGAAATTCCTATCACAAAGGGACAATATAACTTCAACTAAGTTACTTTTTAAAAGGGTCACCTTTGTTTATAAACAAAGAACTCATCATATTATGATTCCTTTATAAAACTGCTGACAGACCAATCTATTAGAACAAATAAAACAGTAAAAAGGAATTGATTTGACCAGCACTATTCAGAAAGCAGAAATTAAGCAAGAACAAAATCTAAATGTTTATATTTAAAGATCTAATCTAAGTAACAGAATTCACTTGAGGATGCACGTGCAATTTTAACTTCACTTCCTCCATGCACGTGCACATAAACAGTGAAGTTTGTACATTCCCAGGCTTTTTCATAAATCCTACAGCTGATATTTGAAAGGATTTTACAGGAAAGTTGAGGCCTCTTTTGGGGGAGGGGGAGGAGGTTTAAAATAATCCTGTTGTTCTAATTTACCTTCAAAGTCAATAACGCACATTTTCACCATATTAATGGGACCACTTCCAGCTGCTATGTATTTGCTATTCAAATTTACTGTTAAGCACACATACTGCTTTTGTGTAAGGATTTATTATCTAAATCTAGATTAAAATACGTATCTCCAAAGTACACACACACAGTATTTGCTGTTGAAATGTACTTGCTATCTCTGCTGCTATAAATTAATGCCCTTGTAACCTCTCCACGGAAGCACCAGCACACATCAGCAGAAATTTTCTTCCTAATGTAGGCACACAGCTTCCTCAAGTGAGGTATGAGATGACAAGGGAAGTTCTTCCGTAACATCAGTGTGGTTACATAGGTGTTTTGGCAGAGATAGTTGTTTATGCTGTTTTCCACACCCGAAGTCAATACAGCAATGCTTGCAAAACACTACAACATTGAGTACTGGTCTTAGAGCATGCTAAATGTTGCAATGCTGCACTGTCACATGTTCAAAGTCGAAACCAATTTACATTCGGATTAGCTGAAGATGTACTTTCCTGCAAAGTATTAGACTCTCATTCTCAAGCAAAAGTTATCCAAAATATCCTTCAAAATGATTGTGATCCTTCACATGTATTGTTAAAAACAAACAAACAAAAAACCTCTACAAACTCTGCGCAAAAAATAATGTAATTCTGCCTTTGCATAGAAATCCGATCTGCAAAATTACACACTAAACCTTATCTGGTGACTTTGGAAAGTCGTAAGAAATGAAAACCAAAAGGTACATCAATGCAGTGGTGTCTTCTCAAGCTTACAGAAGAGATGTGAGTATTGTCTCTTTTCACGTAATGCAGCTGCAGTCTTGATTTTTTCCAGCATAGCACAATTTTTACTGTGAGACTGACCACTTCACTGCAGTAACAGCCTCCCATCTCCGTGACGCTGTATCTCGGCTGCTGACCTTTCCCCTTTCTCCCACCACACCTCCCTTAGCCGATTTACAGGATTATAGCCTACATTCCTATAGAACTGGGGCAGCAAGGACTTTAGATCCTGATCTGACATAAGGGGAAGTATGTGCATGGGATAAAGAAATTAAAGTGTCTACTGCTCAAGCAGACTGCCTACAATTAAAGCACCAAAATCAAGACCCAGGAAGCAAAGAAACCCATCCCATTAGCCTCAGCAGTTCTCTCTCCCTCTCCTCAGCAAAAACCCCATAGAAAAAATTCTAGTCAAATTTGAGCATCCTGGCTTACAAAACACACAGATCCGCATGGCCTGGAGAGCATCAAGATGAAGCATGAGAAAACATTAAATAAACGTACTTACATAAAAAGCCTAAGTAAATACAGTAGTTTGTGTGGTATTTGCATAGCACAGCACTGTTGTAGCAGAACACTGATAGTGTTCTGCTGAAATACAGAAATTAATAACAGAAAAGGGCATTTCTGCCAGACCAAACTAGTTCAAACCAGCAAGCAGAAAACCTCAAATTACACATTCATATTCTATTTTATTTATACTTCCTAAAGCAAATAAAGAAAGTGATTCTCACTGGTTGGTATACATCAAAAGAAGTCAGTTGCAACAAAACATTCCTCTTAAATTTCCTCCTTCCCTCTACTGAAATTCCAGCAAGCATCACTGAAAGTAATGATTTCAGACAGTGGCTGCCCAAAGTGTGGAACTGCAGCAAAATCTGGTTCCAGGTCCTTCATACATGACATAGAGCAGTTCAGTGGTTTGATTTTAACAGACTTCAATAACTTTAGGGCTTACCAACACCCCACACTTACACTTTCATTGGTTTATCTGAAAAATCAAACTAGAAATCTAATGTTTAGAACTTTTTCGATCCAACTGGAAAACAATTTAGACGTCACCATACTTCTGAAAGAGCTATGCCTGCCTTTCTAAAATCCTGCTTAAATACACGAGTTTTATTAAAAAGCATGCCGTTATTCTATATACAGAATGTTCTCTTTTTAACATATATAAATCTCACATTGTCCACTAACTGCATCTAATTGCTATTGAAAAATACATTAAGACCATTACCCTGTCTTAATCTTTCAGTACCTAATCTTTCTAAGATTTGCTTATTTATAATTTAAAGGGAAGTGGGGGGGTCTTCCTCTTTCATGACAAAACACCAATGACAACAAACTGTCTCACTGGTCCTCCTAGTCTAGTAGTATAGTATTATATCAAAACATCTTTACATGAACAGTCTCAGAAAGCACTGGTCCTCCTAGTCTAGTAGTGTAGTATTATATCAAAACATCTTTACATGAACAGTCTCAGAAAGCACACTTAGGAACTTCAGTATACCTTAAAAGTTTTTCAAGAAGTTTTGCTGAAAACTATCCATAGAACAGATTGCAGCTGTTTTCCATAGGCACTGTTTCCTTCACAGGCAACAGTGGGGAGGAGGAAATATTCTGAAAAACTTTCTCCTTATGAATTATTCATCAGCTCCTAAAATTCTTCATGTGTTGTATTCAAAAGCTTTCCAGAGATGCACAAAAAAATGGAAAATCATTTTCAAGATCCACCTCCCCCCCCTTTTTTAAAAAAAGCCTGAAAACAATAAAAATACTATATATAAGTTATTCTATCTGAGAACACTAAGCCTGCACTGGGAAACACAAAGTATGTCAATGCCCCAAAAAGCAGCTCAGTTATTCCAGGATCAAAGAGTTATTGGCCTATTTTTTATTAGACAGGTGTTGTAGCAATTGCATTTTTGATATATTTTAGCCAAACAATGTTAAATTCAGGTATCATTGGAGGCAGTCTATTTATCCCCAAACTTCATAGAGAGTATCATTCTTTAGTATTAAATAATGAGGGGCCCATTTTCTATTAATCCTTTTTAGGCAGATGGAATTCATTAATTCACATCTAATGGAATTAGATATGGCAATTAACCTGATCAGCCGCTTAAGCTATGTCATCATGCAGTCAAGTACTAGTACCAATCCTGGAGAAAGGGTGGGACCACGGCAGTCCAGGCTTGAGTGTTTTAAACTACTGTTAAGCTGCACCAAGGCTGCTATTTGATCAACATTTCAAGCCCATCAAACCCACAGAGGCCAGTGAGACAACCTCGCTCTGCCTTCAGCCTAGCTACTGCTTGCTGCCTTGATTTGCTCTCTCCCAGTGAGTAAACACTGAAGTGTTTGCGCACTGAACTTAAGCCAGGAAACTGATCCAGCTGGGAAAAAAAAAAAAGCGTTACTTTCCAGATAAATCAGTTCCACAATCCAGTCCACTATGCAACAAGGCATGAGGTATGCTTATCTCAGCAGCGTTACAAACTCAGGAAGCGTGTGAATGTGGTGTAAGTAATTACGGCTACAGTTTGGCAAACGAACCAAGTACTGCAGTATCACCCAAACGTAAAGAACTAGCGGATCGGTGTTTATTTTCATAACTGCAAAGCGTGTACCTATTACACACCACTATTACAGCCTGTTCTATCAACGGCTCTTTCAAATTCAAGCCTAATATTACTACTTTTTCTCTGCAGTCATGTATTTACCTAACCACTCCCTTCAGAAACATACCGAGTATCTCAGAAATAAGACTATCTATTGTTCATACAGTTCTTTATGTTCTGGTCAGCTCCACTGTTTCACCTTAAAACAGCTGTTCCTTACAAACAGTATTCTCATAAACAAATAATAGATTTGCAGATGCCCAAAAAGAAAGTCAAAATAACTGGCATATAAATGGAACACTTCTGCAAATAAAACACAAACAATTTGAACAAAGAAGATAGTTTTCATGACTACTGCAAATCTTAGTGTTCTGGAATGATACTTGCATTTTATCAATGTCTGGCTATAGATTATATGTGCAATAGAATTAATTTTTCTGCAATAGTTTTAAACCTTTAGTCTTTGAAAGAATTTTTCATTCTCAACCTTGAAATATCATTAAGCCTTTTTTTAAAAAAAAAAAAGTTAAAGAGCTTCTAAACATTATTTTGTTTCATGCTTTTGAAATATTAAAGAAAACTGCACACTCAAAGCAGCATTCAGGGACAGGATTCAAATCTACTATTCAATCTACTAAAACTGAGCTGAAGGATGTCACTCCATCCTAGTTTGGAGGAAAAAAAAGCAATATTCAAACTAAATTCAACATCAGCATTCATTAGATAATCTTGATTTTGATTTAAGCTCAACCACTTTTCCCAAACCGCTAGCATCATCAAAATCACGCTCTTTGATAAGTTCCTGGACTTAGGAAACCTCAGCTCCAGGGACTCCTACAACAATTCCAATGTGTAACTATAACCTGAAATATGTAACATAAGAAAAAAACAAAAAACAAAAAAACTACAGTTCTCTAGTATCTGTCTCATCATAAGAGGAAAACTATTAGTCTTGCACAGTCCACAAGTCAAAAATGCAGGAAATCAGAAACATTACCAGTACAGACAGACAAAAGGAATTGGAAAGAAGTTTTCCCCTGTATCACAGCTGGAATTATTTTGCATAAGCTACCTGGGGAATACTGCCTCATAGTAGAGAGACAGGGCAAGATGTCTCACTGTGCAGGCATTCCCACATCTCTTAACATCTTCTATTCCTCCCACAAAGTACTGCCTACCCTACGGACTTGTAGCCAGTTTTCCCATGAAGCGGCAGAAGCTGCAGCTACTAGCAACTGCTGGGTATATTTGCCCACAATTTGGCACTCCCTCACCTCATTCTCTACTGCTATATCCATACTAAAAATGTCATGTTATTGCTTACAAAATCAGTTAAGGCCATGTAAGTGTCCGTCTCATTCAGAGGCTAGCTGAAAATAATCTTTAAAGCCCTAACTGCATATGCAAAAGAGCATATGCGTGTTTACTTAGATAAAACTTAAAGAACCAATTTAGATCATGAATGTAAACAATTCTCTAGCCAGAGAAGACAGACCTTCAGCAATTAATAGATTATTTCAGAAATTAGTAACCTCTTCAAAACTATATGAAAACCTTCTCTTTCAAACCAATTTATATAAAACAATAGCTACCCCTTAAAAAAAAAAAAAAAAAAAAAAGAGAGAGAGAGAGAGAGAGAGAGAGAGAGACTAAAACCATCCCCCAAATAGTGTATTTTTCTACATCTCTCAATAGGAATAAATATCCATCACTGATATGATTAGCTGCTACCATAAGGACTGTGGTAAACAAATGAGAAAAGCTTTAAGAATGAATAAGTACAGAAGTCAAAATTATGATGCAGTAATTCACAGTGAATAAACATAAAACAACAAAAGCACATGGTTTCTGAAGTTTCCAAGAGACATCCAGAAGTTTACTATCCTTTAAATAATACTGTACCTGTGTGTGTTTGGTTGTTCGCTTTAGCCAGCGATCCGGTGGGATTTCTGCTGAGGCTGTCTTGAGCAGACTGAGCAGATGAAATAGTCGGCAACGTTGAATTATATCCCACAGGAACATGCTGCTGAAGTGAATGAGGTACTGCTGTGCTCTGGCTAGAAAACGTATTTGTCTGTTTAAACTGTCCAACATCAGGTAGGCTCTGAGAGGTATACACCTGCCCATATACACTGTCACTAGCCACAGAAGGATAGGAAACAGTAGGATACATGGCACTAGAAACCACAGGCATAGTGTAATGATCAGAATTAAGGGGAAATCCCTGAGATGCAACTGAAGAGCTGACAGAAGTACTGTAGTGATTACCAAACGCTGAATATGACTGTTGAGCACTGGTATGTAAGTAGGATGCAGATGATATTGCTCCTTGAATAAGTCCCTCCGTTGACCCCGCTGTCTGGGGAGTTTTGCTGTATAATTGCTGCGATTCCTGCGTATTCAACACGATGGTACCTACAGAAGGTGTCATAACATTTTGTGCTGGTGCTGAATAGTAAGTAGAGTGGTAACTCGCTCTATACTGATCATCCAAATGTGGAGAGACAGCTTTATTGGGCACTTGTGAATAGTGTCCTGAGGGCACACTATAGTTTGGAGGATGTAAGCCATAGCCAGAGGGGAACTGCATCGGACTCTGCACAGGACCTGAAATGAACAGAAAACATCACATGCATTAAAGGTGCATCTGGAAATAGTGCCAGTGGACTCTGTACATACCATCTTCTTTCTTCTCCCTATCTTTGAGGTCAGTTCTCATCAGTGGAAACAGCAGAATGATCCAAGCACAATGCATGTAAAATAAAATGTTTGAAATAATTTCACACATATACAAAACTGATAGAAAAATGGATTATTTCCATTACCGAAAAAAGATGTTTCCAAGCCAAGATCATACATACCGCATTTGTATTTTTAAAACTTTTTAGGAAATCAGTATTTAAGCAAAGAGTGAACAATAATAAGCATCAAACTGGTGCTTCCAAGTGTCTGAATACAACAGTATCCCTTTAAGAATGTGACTGAACATGGAAAATGAAAAGCCTTACTCAAGCCAATCTGTCAATATATAAAAATATAGGTATGTCTTTACAAATCCTTAATACAGTGACCAAGATAAAGTGCTGAGGGGCAGTCAACTTTTTCCTATTTTTTTTGTTTTATGTTTTTACGAAAACCCCATTTTTATGAAACCACAAAGCATCTAACATGGCACTACTTCATCTTTATGATGCTGATATCAGAGACAATGACCTCAGCTGCCTTGGCAACTGGCTCTGCAACATTAGAGGTTAATTACATACTGGTTCAGCAAAGGTCTAGGTATTTGCTTCTTAGAGACTGAAGGTTAACTTTTTTTTTTTTTTTTTTAAATGCAAACCAACCTGAAATGGTAAATCTCAGAGACTTTCTCATGTTCTTTTCCAGAACCCTATTTTTATTTTGTTATGAACCATACTACGTTTCCCTGCATAATTTCCTCTCTCCAGATTACCACACCCTACTGTTTACATCTTGCTGAATGACTATGTTATTTCCCAGCACTCAGGGAACAGAAACACAGCACAATGATGTGCCATTCACAAATTAAAAAGCCACTGTGATACTAATTGTTGACTTGCCCCCTTATACTTACTATACCACAAAAAGTAAGTATTACTTATCCAGTCCATACTTTTGTTGAAGAACACGACATTGAAAAGTTACTGTTATCAAAGCAACATCCAGATGTTCCATGATTAACTTGTAAGGCAATTTCAATACTGAACTTATGAACAGAATCCTTTAAGCAAGGGACACACTGTCCAAAACAGCTTTCTGATACAATTGAAAGTGCCATTTCACAAATTACGATGCAGAACATCGAGTAGGAGAAGAAGCAGCTAACAAATGAACACAAGTAATTTGGATTGTTGGGGCAAAAGACAGAAAGGCAGTTGGGGAAGAAAACGTCAGGAGGTTTAAAAAAAAAAAAAACACACACAAATAGAAAAGATTGACATCCTAATACTTCTGAGAATTAGAGTAAGTAACTCTGCTTCTGATTCACTATTTTCTTGAAAAAGAAGGAGCTTCTCCATAAAGCATTGTAGTTTTTTCATCTTTAAGGAAAATCATTTTGGATTAGTGATTCATACTAACAAAATAGGCTACACTTACGGGGAACTTCAGCAGACTGTTGACCTGTTTTTTTGAAAGTCTCTGGAAGAACAAAGTCAAAAATACACCAATAATTTATAAATATGACTGTCATGGCAAATTGCGTTAAGCAGTTACGTCACTTAAACTAGCATGAAAAGATGTTTTTATCTGAAAATTCGGTGCATGTATTCTACTACAGTATGCTAAGTAAACTAAGAGAGCAGCTATAATTTAGAAACTGGTTTAGGAGCACCTCACTTCTAAATAAAAACTTGCATATCAAATAAGCTTATGAAGTTTTGCAGTATTTAGCTCTAGTTAATAAAAAAATTATATATATAAAGACAGAGTAAATTACCAATTCAAAGTATCACTCTCCACCTTACAGAATGCCCAAGGTGCCTTTATTCACACTTCTAAGTATTCACACTACTATAAACTTTAAACTGGGCATTTTTGTTCTTTTGATCATACAACATGAGAGTTTAAATCACACAAAGAATTCACTAAAACAGACACACCTGACATAAGAAAAATTATCTTTTTGATTTCAAAGTCCTAGGCCCTTAAAAGCAAGTTTTACAACTACAGAAGACAAATTATTCCTATTATCCGAGGTGGTTTTCTGTCCATCTGATCATACAGAATATGAATAGAAAGTAATTTTTGTAGTATAATTAGTAGTTGAAGCTGTTAATGATGACTATATAATCGAATAGTTTTCAACACCAGCAATCTGGGTACATCTCACACTGTCATTTTACAATCTAGTTAACTGCACAATCTGTTCTGATGGCTCAGGTACTATCCCTCCCTCTCAAAACACTTGACAACTCTCTAAAAAACTTCTTTCCCCAGAGAGGAGATGAAAACCATATCTACACACAGAAGCCATACTGTGAAAACTCCATCTCTATAATGAAAGCAGTGAAACTCTTTCTACACGCAAATTAGTATCTTAGAATAATCTAGACCCCGTGCAAACATTGTTTCTCCTAAGAAACCGCTTTATCCCAGTATAAATACACAGACATCAAGATGTACCCAGAAACCAGCATCCCTTTATAAAGAAAAAGAGCCACCACATTTGGTGAAGAGTTACACCAGTACTAATGGCAATTAGTGAAGCTTCGCTTTCTAGCATCAGGGTGTTTTTCTATGCTCATGCATTCTCTTACCTCAATAATTTACCTACCAGCCACGTATCCTACACAACATGACCCTCCTTTCTGGCCCAGAATACCTGCTAGTTTTCTACAACTTTTAACATGTCTTTATCCCCCTACAGAGAACACCCACCACAACTCCCCCTCATGTATCCCTTACACAACGGACATGGGGGCAGCACTACTGTGCCCACGTAGAGCTATGCATGTCCTTGCGTGTCCTTAATGGCCGGTAAACAACCCAGCAAACCAAGTCACTGTTGAGCTCTCATAGCACCTCAGTGATGGTATTACTGTCAACTTTCTTCATTCACCCAGTTTCCCATTTTCATAAAACATACAGGAATTTCTTGTATCTCAGGACTTTTCATAGCTTTAAGACCTCTATCCCTTTATTAAATGTAACTGAAACTATCCAACAGACACAAAGTTGGGAGAGGGAGGGAAAACAAGACAAAAAGAGATGAATGTAAGGAATCACATAAATATCATCTTCTTGAGAAACTAAGCCACTTCACAATGAAAATGACAATCCCCAAAAGCCAGTACAGTACAAAGGGTATCTAAAGAACCATTTGCAACACACACACAGAGTCTTCTAGGGAAACACGAGAATTTAAAACAGTTGTCCTCTCAGTGCTGGAAATTTCAGTACATGAAATCGTCCGCACTGAAGTTCTTCATGGCTACTGGAAAAAATGCATCATCTTTTAGTATTGATTTAACAATCAACATTTTATTACACGGACATTAGGAAACAAGTCATTTTCCATTTATATACAAAGCTACCTGCAATACTACTGCAATAATAGTCTCTCACACTTAAAACACTTCGCTCAGAGAAGTACTGTATTTGAAAGTCCCAGGCTGATGAACAAAACCTAAACAAGGTCTTCTTTCTTTAAACACTGGATTTCAGTGTAGGTAGGATCAAAGTAGGAGCACTGTGAGAGGGAAAAAAAAAATCCAAATACAAACACTTAGCAGTTTTTTTTTTTTTTTTAATTAAAGTTATACTAATGCTGAAATCCCCAAAGGTCTCAAATGGACTTAGTCACTGGACCACTAGCAAATCCTAATAAAGACAAAGCCAAGCATCCTTTTCAATATCATTGTACATGCAACAGGTTAGATACTTTAGGAAAAATTTAGTCCCTCTTTCACCAGATTCCAATAACTTCAAAAGTTAAATCTGGATTGAAAAACCAAGATTTTATGAAAGGGAACATATATAGCATTCTGAACATCTGAAAGGATGCACTGCAGTGTATTTTGCAACTGACAAGGCAGTAGCTATATTAACTGAAGTAGCTTATATTATACTTACATAAAATTCTTATATTATACTTATGTAAAATTAATTTTCCAAAGCAATGACAGTCATCTTTGTGAAATCTAGTCTCTACCTGATAGCATGGAAACTTCCACTACAGTCTTTTTCTGTTACTAGTTCTATTTATACCTCCTTCTATTAGAAAAGAAAAGAGTCCTAAATCCTATGGTATAACATCAGAAGATCGGTAAAGAAGACAGCTACATTGTTCTAAAAACTCTGGAATGCTATTGCCAAGTCGCATCAAATGACAAATTCAGAATTTTTACCTAAAAATCAGCAAATATACATAACTGTACAACATCTTAAGATAAAGAGTTTGGTAGTTAGCAAGGCATACAGTAAAAATGCAAGACTATCACTGAATGCTGTATGAATCTCTCGGAATTAAAAAAAAAATAATAATTTTTTCCACAGGAAAAAATGATCTACCACAAAGTTTAAAACATGCTGTATTACTAGCATGTATATTACCAGCAGCATGGAACTAATGAATTAAAATAATAAGTAGTAATAAAAGCTCTTTAGAATATACGTAGCATTCAATTAAAAACACAATGAGGATGTATGATTTCAGTTCCTATTTATTTCTGTGAAATAAATTTCCAGGTTACTGATGATGTGCTATCTGAGCCTTGATAATGTGTTTTTTTATTGAAAATCATTTATATTAGAATTTTGTGAATAATTTCATCCTCAGTATTACAGCACTAAGTTTTGGAGAACACAACTGATGCATGAGTTTCTCTCTAAAAGCTACCATCTAATTATTTTCCTTTTTATTTATGCCAGTGCCTTCCACACTGTCTGCAAACCGACTCAAAAGCTATTTTACACACACACACACACACACACACACACACACACACACACACACAAGTAGCTAATAACTACCCCTTTGGGCACAAAACTTCAATTGTGTAGGTCTTCACCTCGCATACTGATCTGCGGGGAAGCACCCTCTGCACAAAATAGTCTGAGCACAAAACAAAGGCTTTGGGAAGAGAAGCTAAAATCCGATGCAACCGAGAGGCCCAGTTTCGATGCCAGAACAACATCGGGTGGGGACAAAGATGATACAGGTATTCTGAAAAGTCAGCCACGTGTAGTAACAGAGGACTGAGTTTATAGCTCACCAATTCAAAAATGAGAAGCTGCATGTTAAATGTTTGAATTCATAGTGCAGTTAGTTTCCATACATCTTCATACGTATCCAGGCTGCTGAATATGAAAAACAAGCCACTATTCTGCGATTTGGAAAAATCTGAGCTCAGTGTTTCAGTGACCCAGATTTCCCAGGTTTCCCTGTGGAGAGTAACTGCGGTCCAGCCTTGTTTACTCAGCTCAAAACCGGAGCTCCAGTTCCGCGAACAGCCGCCCATCCACTTCTTTCAAGTTCACAAACAGTTATTCTTAGCTCGCAAGCGCCCTTATCCCCAACGAGACGCGGTCTGGGGCAGACGCGCGCACGTTATCGCTCAGCGGAAGGCAAGGCCTCCAGGTGCCTCACGTCTGCAGAGCTCTCCCGAAACGCAGCTCCCAACCGAAGAAGCTTCCGAAAACGCCAAGGTGATTTGAATTTCAGAGAAGTAATAAAAAAGATTATAAAAATATAAAAAATATAGAAATAAAAATTAAAAACCCGAGTGCCATCCACCCGCCGGTTCGGCGAGCCGGGAGGACACTGGGCGCTCCTCAAAGTTACCTCAGGCCGGAGAGGCAGCGGCGCCGGGGAGGCGAGCGGGCAGCTCGCGGCAGCGGGTCGGGCCGCGCTGGCGGAGCCGGGCGCCGCCGCGGCCCTCGCCCTCCGCACACCGAGCCGGGCGCCGCCGCCGCGAGCAGGGACAACCGAGCCCCCCCCTCCTCCTCCTCCTCCTCCTCCTCCTCCTCCTCCCCCGCCGCCGCCGCCGCCCCCCGCTCCAGCGGCGGCCCGCCGGGCCCGCCCGCCGCCGGCCCTCACCGTTGTGGCGGCGCAGCGCGCCGGTCTGCGGCGCCGCGGCCTCCGCGGGGCCGCCCGCGTAGACGGCCGCGCCGGCCGAGGGCCGCGCCGGCAGCCCGGCGGGCGCGGACATGGCTCCTCGCTGCGCTTCCTCGCGGCGGCCGCTCCTCTTCCTCCTCCTCCTCCTCCTGCCGCTGCTGCTGCCGGGGGGCGGCGCGGGCGGCCCCGCGCGACTCGGCGGGCACGAGCGCCAGCGGGCCCCGTTAACGGCTGCGCCGCCGCCCACAGCGACCCCTGGCGGCGCCTCCCGCCGCCTCCCGCCCCGGCGGGCCCCTCGCCGAGGGAGCGTGAGGCAGCGCTGAGGCGCAGAGAGCAAAGCCTCCCCCCACGACGCTCTGCCTAGCTGAGGCTTTTCCGTCTCTACAGAGAATATATACTGTCTGCCTGCATTTAGGAACATATGCGTGCGGGGACGTATGCGGGTAATAGGTGTTCTCGGGGCAGACGGGAAGGCCTGGGTGAGGGGGGCAGGCGACGCAGGGCGGTCTCCCCGCGGTCAGTGCTCAGTATCGGGGCCGAAAAGCCATAGGAGGCCGGCGAGGCGAGGCGAGGCGAGGCGAGGCCATGGCCTGCGCGCGGGGTGCAGGCAGGGGAGAGCGAGGCAAGGCCGGGCTTCCCGGGCTTCCTGTGGCGTATACGCTCTGTAGTCCCTGTGCTGAACGAAAAGCATCGCCGAGCCTCTCCTGCCGGCCACTCTTCACACTTACAGGATCCACATCCGTTTCCATTTCGACTTTCCACAACCACACGCTGAACCGCAGTCATTTCGACTGTTTGCGTATCTGCCTCTACCACCTCTCATCTCCTTTTCACTCAGACGCTATTCAAGGCTAGATTCGTTGCTCCGGCTCTTTTATTCACGCTGTAAGGAAGTAGAAAGCCCAATAATATATGCTGATGGTCACAGCGGCTGTCCTCCAGACCACGTCCAAAGACACTGAGTCAGCTTCACTTGTTATATATATTTGGGCATTATCCCTGTTTGTATGACGTACTTCCCTGCTAGCGATTATGCATCTCCCTGGCATTAAATGTGTGGTTAATTACTTTACCGTACGCTGAGCATATGGTCCAGCTAAAACTGTTCCTGTTATCATTCAAAGTGTGCAAGCTATTTCTAAACACGGGAGAAACTTCCTGCAAATGAAGGTTTGTCAGCCTGCCCACCTTGTTTTGCACAGACATCCGTTGGTCCTTTGGTGGACTGTGGACCCTTCTCTGAAAGGAATAATTTGTTCTTCGTCTCCTAGTAATCTAAGGCAATAAATAATAAGCTGAAAATGAGACAAGTTCAGATGAGTTATTAAGAAAAGCCGTTATGTTAAGGTAGTAAAAGACTAGGTGACAAGGGAATGCCGTGCTGTTTCCATAATTCAAGGACTCTAAAGCAGGCATGGACAAACACACTGAGTGCCGCCTTGTCATCCAGCTGTGGTACAAGAGTGACCTCTTTAAGTCCCTTCCAGACCTATATCGTTGGGAAAGGGTTAACAAATTCCACTGTTAATATTTGTTCTTTCTTTTTTAGAAGCCATGCTCCATCCAAAGTATTAGTGTGAAATATCCAATAGCAGTGCCCAAGAGAAAAAGGATAAGCATGTGGTTTGCCATTTCCTTCTCAATTCTGTTTTAGAAGGTGCATGAGTGCTTGATTGTACTGCTGTTACCCTTCTGCACAGCACGCACCATGTAGGAATCTGCATTTTAACAGAGGTTTTTCCTTTCCAAAATCTTGTTCTCTAACTCCTTAAATTTACAGTGAGACTGTAAATGTAAGTGTTACATCACAATCTGTGAAAATTATTGCAGTATCTATAATTGGTATTTCAATATGAGATCAAGCATAAGGGGAGTGTAAATGACAGGAGAAAAAGCTTAGTGAAACCACAGTTCTTAACTGACAAATACTAGAGGCACTATAGGAAACACACAGATGATAAAGTTTAATTTGATATATTTGAAGATTTCCACATTCTGAAATATCATTGTGCTAAAAGCAAGAAGAGGCAACTGGGAATTTTTTCCATTGTTTTGAATGCTTTTACAAAACTTTTCATGTAGCTTAATGAATTATTTTCTACAAACAACAATTACACTGTGGTTAAACCCATTCTTTCTTAGGAAATCCCGATATGTTGGCAGCTAGAACACAAGCCCCTAATGGAAATCCGCCATAAACTCAGATCCATTAATTTTGTTTTCCTCATTTATAATGAATCTGAATGTATTAGCAAGAACCAAATATTAAATCTGTGCGCAGTTAACACTGTCATGCAACAGATAACACATGAGCTGGCTCACCTAAACCATTTCTTCCACCAAGTAGTAACATGTTTCCAGCACTTACAAATTCTTTATAGTTCTGAGGGATGAGGGAAAAGGCTGTAATGCATGTGGCCACTTGTGCTAAATTAAGAAAAACCCAACATTTAGATCGTACCATTCAGTGATTTTGTTCCCTGATGTGCATGGTTCAGGTTCCCTTGTGTAGCTTTGAAGTTCCCTAGATGTGCGAATGACTGTACATAGAACTATTTTATCCTTTATTCTGTCAGATAATTGTTTTAAAATAACAGACATGCATCAATCATTATGTACCAGTCTGCAAAATGCTATGTCTAGGACTTGATTCGGCAGACATAAACTATTTTACTAATTACCCTGAGTAATTCTGTTGTCATCAGTACATTCTATGTTGCAGATGAGAAAGAATTCTGTATTCTATTTGCCAGCTGGTGAGCTTTAATTACAAAGAATGTTATTTTGACCTTTGGTGGAGGAAGTTTTACAGCGACACCAAAAGGTCACTGTGACTTGGGTTTGGGGAAGCAAAATATAAAAGTGAATCTCATTACCTGTAATCTGATAAAAGAGGCATTAAATGTCCAAACCTAGACAGCACAAGTTAGTTTTTAGCACTTTCATTAATTACTCTTACGTTTGTTATTTCCTACTGCCGATATGAGATAAAAACTTATCCTTCTGATTTCACAAGGAAGAAAACCTGGGAACAAAATCTGTTTAAACTGAGTTGGAATTAATTCTGAGCTTTAACATAACTAAGCCAAAATCCTTCAGGTTTGCCATACACTCTTTCAGAGGCAGAATGCCAAAATTAGTTGCTTTTATCATCTACCTCAACAAAATACAGCTGTGGCTCACCTTAGTTCAGTAATAGATTTCTAATTATTCTACTGCTTTTATTACAGGAGATGGACTACTTTAGTGCAAAGTAAGGAAGCTTCATGTTTTCACAGAAGTCTCAAATTATATTCCCATCATTGTATTTTGGTATGTTGCCTGAATCACTGTACCACAATTGTTTTCCAGAATGAGGAAGGCAAATCAAGAATCTCGATGTCACTGTATAGGATGCCTCTGTTTGGGTGACCTCTGCATTTGACTGAAGGAGAAATCGCTGGGTCCACCAGGTGAGGTCTGTGCTGTACTTCATTTGTAGCTGGATAATTAGTGTTAGGGTGGTCATGCTCCATTAAAAAAAAAAATCTTTCACAGATGTAAAACCTAAAACAAAAAGATAATTGGGCTGTGATGCAGCACAGCTTTCCTACACATGCACAGATTTCCTTTTCTTTTGGTTTATTTCCTTTATTATTTAGGTAATGCCACTCATCCTTTCTTTGGCTGATGGCATACAAGAAAAAAAGTGTCTTATAATCTGTAGCTGCCTCTTTACTCTCCGAGCTTCTTTCTTCGGCAGTTTATGCTTCTTCCACCTACATTTGTCGCTGAGCATGGCTTACAGGCACAGAGGGAGTATGGTTACCTGGCCACTTGCACCTCTGAGACTGCTCAGGGACTCCAGAGGAATTCTTTGCCTTGGCAATGAGCAAGGTTTCTGTCTGTCTTCCCAAAGCATGCAGCATGTATTCAGGTTGGGTAGACCAGACGGAATTATGCTCAATTTTGATCTTTTTTTCTGGGGTATTTATATCTGTAATGGAAAAGGCCCAGAAAGCAGCAGAATCTGCCTGACTGTGGTTTCACCAGCTGTGAGGAAAACCTTACACATGTACATTCTATACAGACAGTGTCTATATCAGTCCTTATGCAGACTATAGGATAAGGGGATTGTCACTACCATTACCAGCCAGATGGTAGTGCTCCAGCCATCTCTGACTACCTTAGCATCAACAGCAGTCTAACTGTCATCAGCCTAGGATCACTATAAATGACAAAGGAGGATGATTCAGTTCTTGCCTGGACCTAGGCTATGAGCTCTGCAAGCTGCTACAGCTGATAGATGTTGGATATAGCTAAACATTATGGCCTCTGTGTCTTAGACTAAGAGTCACAGCAGTTGTCCCATCTTATAACCTAAGAATGAGTCTCTTCTGTGTTTACAGTCTATAATTTCTGTTAGATCCCTTCAAATCAGGAAAAACAAAATAAATCATTTCCTAAATAGATACTGCTGACGGGCAATTATGCCTGATAAGCCCTCTGAGTATTCAGTGTAGATAAACATATATATCTATGTCTATATTTGTAATACTCTTGAGTGGTTTCATCAGCTGCACATTTCAGGCTACAGCATTAGTACTTAAACATCACCAGGCAAACTGTGGCTAAGGGAGAACCTGCAAGTCAGCTATATCCAGAGATCTAAATATTTTAATGAAATTTTGTACAAAGGGAAATTCTAGATACAAGCTTTTGTGTGACCTTAGAGGACAGCTAAACAGGAGTGAGAGAGGCTGGGGAATTTTTGCAGCTAATGTGCCACATCCCACCTGTAGAAGTGTAACTATGCCATGATCCAAATGGGCTGAGCTTAAGCTCATGAAACCTTTTCAGTTTTCAGCTGTTCAAGTTTTATGTTTTTCTAGTAATTTTAATAAGACCTGTAATATTAAGAAAGCCCTGAAAGGTCTACTACTCTCCGGCTGTTTGATATTTTATAGGTTTTCCATTAAGATGGAACAATGACTCATCTAACCTATTGGTGCTCCTTTCTCTGTATTGGAGCTCCAGCTGTGCTGCTTGCCCCCAAAGCTGACCTAGACGTTACTTCTAAAAGAGCAATGTGGTGCAAACATGTGGACCTCTGTCTAAAACAGTATTTCTGTTTCTCGGGATGTCTAAGTCACTGATCCCCACTGTATCTTCACACTGAGAATCCTGCAGAAACAAAAGATACAGTCCATCCCCTACATTATACCATCGCTCTGGCTCTGTTATTTATGTACACTGTAGGTCCCGAGGAGCTCGGTCACATGGTAAGACCCTTGGCCCCTACATTATACCATCGCTCTGGCTCTGTTATTTATGTACACTGTAGGTCCCGAGGAGCTCAGTCACATGCTAAGACCCTTGGCTTCAAAGGGATTGTCATGTGAATGAGGGCAATAAGGTAGGCCCATGTGAACAGTAGACCAAACCGTCTAAAACTAAAATATAAGATAATTAAACCACTGAAGCACAATTGAAGCTTAAAAGTACCGTGCTGTGGATTAGCAGCTTAATAGGTACTGTAAACTTCAAGGATTCTGCAGTAGCACTTTAGAAACTCTGTTTTTCTGTGTACATTTGAAACAACTTAAGAAGCCGAAATTGCCTCTATCCTTATCTGAAGAGACTGCTGCCCTCTGAAACTAATTGAAAAATTCCTCTCACAGGATGTTTTGGCAATACTGGGGAAGCTTGTCATGCCAGTTAAATATTACTGAATCTGGTTGACCAGGGCCTGATTCTGCACTGAGTGCCTTGTCTACCTCTGTGAGACTAGCTATGGAATAGGCACATGAAACTCCATGCAGGTAGGAAAAAACTTCACTCAAAGGCATAATATAAAGTGACACATTCTCCTTTTACAGACATACAGCCACAGTTTTATTCCATCAAATACTATTTATTTAAGGTCAGATTTTTCATTGAGTAGTAGTGCATTGTTTTCAGCTAAGGGAACCTGGAGAGTAAAGTACTTTTCACTATGTGGAAGAATAAATAAATTTATTTAATAAAAGCTCACAGACTGCAAGAATGGAAGATGATCTATATAACATCGTATACATGAAAAAAAGAAACAATAGTACTCAGTCTTCATTTCAGAGCAAAAACTAAGTGGTAGCATTAACGGAGAAGGACAATTTATTTCAAAGCTTTTCAGACATGTAAACTGCAAATTAAAAAAAAGACTAATTTGTGCATAGTTGTTCTGACAGCCTTACCAGCCTCATTCTTACTTTGATTTTTTTTTAGCTGTGACCTTTTTACCTATCTCTAGCTTCTTCGCAGCAGTTTCCTCCTAATTTAATTTAATTTTTGTAGTGTGTGAATTAGCTGTTTATTTTTACAGCACTGACTTCTGTTGAAACAAGTGGTGACACTGTAATTTCTAATTCACGTGAACAGGAAGCAGTGTATTCAGCACCTCTATATAGCATGCTGTTTACTAACATTGCAACATTCAGTATTCTGCAGCATAAAATAATAAAAATAAAAGTAAAAGTCAGTGATTCCTTTTGAATAGTATAGTGCCTACTTCTAAATATTTTTCTAACATTAAATGTAAGTTTTCATACATAAAGATCAACTTATTTTTGATTTGATGCTTTTGCTTTAAAAAGACGTGAAGATAGATCTTTGCTATCCTATCTTTTAAGATCAGTTTGTGATACACGGCTTCAAGTTGCACTGGAAATAGTGCAGAAGCAGATCACACCTGCAAGGACAAAGGGGAAGTTCACGAGGGAGCAAGTAGCATTATCTGTGACATTATTTTACAAGGTCAACTATTATTCTGTAGATGCTTAGTTAGGACAGCCAGACGCTGCCACTTCTTAGCCTGTAGTGAGAGGCCTCTCTGGCTTTTCTCTCCCTCGGCGCTGCCTGTTTACCTCTTGAGTGAAGTTGCTCTGAGAATCAGCCTCAGAACTACCTTCGCTTCACTGGCTGGTAGAGCTGGGTCTCCTGCAAGGGTTATGCCAGGACCAGAGTTTCCTTATTTCCACACTTAATCACTTGTATAGTGCATAAGGGTCAGGCAAAATCTTTCCCATAGCAGACAGGTTTTAAAAAAATGTTTAGTACAGAGCTACAAGCCCACGTGCTTGTGTTTTCCCATAAGCTAAGTTCTACCCTCAGATATTTTCATGGAGCTTCTTTGACCTCTATGTAATTGCTTTAGTTGTAACTGAGATACCTGTTCAGGAAGAATTCTAGGAGCAGATGAGCATTTCTTGACATATTTTTTATTGTGTGAAAAGAAAGCAGCTATAGATCGACACCATTTGCAGATTGGAGTCAATATTTTCAGTTTCAAAAGTATTTTATTTAGCACTTTTAGAAAGGTGATGAAAGGACTGGCAGGACCTGAAATGTAACTAAATGATTTTTTTAATGTTGTGTTTTTATTACCTGCAATTACATATGAGAGTAAGGTCAAACACTTTATTCATTTAACATGATTTAATTGTTACCCCTTAATTTAATGAACTCCTACAGTGACCAAGTCTCTGTTTGGTATATGCTCGCTTGTAGGGGCTGGGCAGGCACTGTGGCACCCCATGCAATGCCCCTTTCTGCAGGGCAGCACACCTGATGCCTTTTGCATGCTTTGAGCTGGCAAGTACCGTACGTGTGTCCTTCTCCTGTTTGTGTTTGTAGGTGTAAATCAAGATTTGGGTAATGTGCTAGGCAATGACTGTGACAAAATGTTCATTAAAAATGTGACATTTTGCATATCAGTTGTAGGAAGAACATGATTCTTTTTGGCCAATATTCCTATAAGCTGGCTGGGACAGACATCCCTGGGACAAAGTCAGTAGTGACAAAAATAGCTGCGGGTATCGTAGGATGGGTATGAACTGATCAAAGAGGGAGTAGGTAACTATAGGAATGACAAAGCAATGTAACTTGTATGCACTTGGTGTTCAGTGGATGTGAAAGCTGACTGTAGCTTCTTCATGCAGGAACTAGAGTGGGCAGACAGTGCAAGGAAAAAGAGTTGTGACAACCTGTAGCTCTGTTCTTTGGGCTTTCTTCTCTTATACCCTCTCAGGCACCTATTTATCTTCTACTTCCCTTAAATCTCAAATTAATACAAGTTACACTATTTTCCATGCATATTAATCTTTTTTTTTTGATGAAGTTACATCAATCACATGGCTTCATCATAGCTTGTGCCATAACTGCTTCATGTGTCCTTGCAAGGTACTTTACATTCATCTCTACGGGTAACTATAGTGAAAGATTTTGTTACGAGAAATAGTATGTAGAAGATGAAAAATATTAAGAACAACTCACTGAAAGCCAGTTCAAATATTTGTTTGCTAAAAGTGAGAAAGTTGAATCCTCTCTGATACTGATTTCAAGAGCACTGGCTTCAATCAAGCTGAGAAAAATCAAGCCTAAAAAAATCTCACATCCTTTTCTTAATATGATTGATGCATTAATATGATTGCAAAGAGATGTGTACACCAAAAGAGCTCTTTCAAAGAAATTACTAGCTTGTTTATTTTAAATGTACAAGGATTATGATTAATCAGAAGTAATGAGAAATATCTCATTTAGTGACAAACCACCACTTCTCTCTGCATTCCTGTCTAACACTCAGGCTTGGATAATGTTCGGGTGTTTGTTGCAGATAAGTAGGATCCAACCATGGAGTATTCATAGGCATCTAGTTATTAATGTTGCCTCATAATATTTCATGTGTAGAAGAACTCACTTGCACAGGACTGAAAAAAACTTAGCACCAAGGGGCAATTCAGATGCAGGTTCTCCCCAAGGTCTCATTGCCAATGATGAGAATGAAAAGCAGTTTTGGCTGAATCGATCATTATCAGAGCAAAAGAATCAAGGATAAATGGGCAAACTCTGAGTAAATATTTTAACAAAACTTTTCAATAGGCATGTCCATATTGCCAGTATCTTTCTCTGCATTAAGAGAATTCCCCCAGGAGTCAATAAATATCATGGGAAACAGTAAAATGAAGAGCAGTGCAGCCTCTCTGCTGAAATGATAACTTGCCACAGACAATGATGCTTGACTTGATTTTGGAACTGGTTAAGGAAGAAGTGATGGAGAAGGGATCCCTTGCATTCATAAGATCAGAAACAGGCTTGTACCGTTGTGTTCATATAGGTCATTTCTGGTTATTGCTATTGCTCTTTTCAAAAGAGTACAGAAAGAAAAGGGAGTCCTAAGTTAAAAGATAGCCTTTCTAAAGCACTGCCCTGGCTGGCTTTAGTGGTGTGCTGAGATGCTCTGCCACTGCTGGTCATGGTTCAGAAACAGCTCCAAGTGCTGTCAGTGCTGCGTTTGATTTATGCCAGAAGCCTGCCTATCTTTTCCTGCACGACCAATCCATGAGTTACACTTAGTCAAAAGATATAATAGTCACTCTCACTGGCAGGGGCATTCTCTAAATATAAATAGAGTGAATGATGCACTTGGAGTACTATTTAGCCAATTATCTGTGAATTCAAAATTACATACTGCTCACAATAAACAGAATAATACATTCACAAACGTCCTGGGGGTCTTAAGCAGTTGGGCTATTATTTGGAGCTTATTACATGTCCTCTCTTGTGCTTTTTCCCATCTTTTATGAGAAAGTGCTGACATTTTATAGCAAAAACATGTCTTGAAGGCTTAGGTACAGAATAGCTTCTGTTAATCTCCTGTTAATCAGGGCCAGGGCTGTGGGAGTTGGACCAAAGATGCACTGTGTTGTGCTGGTCATTTTAGTAAAGAACAGAAGTAAGAAAAACAATGATAGCACTAAAGAGTTGGAATTGCTTCTCTTCATAGTTGTCTGCATAGACAAACATTTGTGATGGAAAATCACACAAGTAGCTTATACAGAAAGGGAGGACAAACAAAACTCTTCATCCTAAAATCTGGTATATGTTAGTTATAGGAACTTCAGCAAGGCACAGTGCCTTCTGAAAGACTTTAGCACATGGAAGAGTAAGAGCTTCTCAATGAAATGGCTACAAGAGTTGGTTATCACATGGGCAAAACCAGCTTGTGTTTCCTGGGTCTCCTTCTCAGGAAACAATGCACTGGAAATTCCCCAAAACTTTTGGCCTTGCATAAACATCTGATACAGAGGATTTCAATCCAGATCCTTCAAGTCTGGCAAAGTTATAAGCAACTAGAAATAGAATATCAGAATGAAAAACAGCAGGCAGTTTTAATCTTATCTGGCACTGCAGCCTCTGTTTATATTTGAGGGAGGAGAGATTTCCGTATCTGAAAGGTTCCTCTCCAAAATTATAGACATCCTGCAATGACTTAGAATAGTGTGCATTTTACCATAAATACATCAAGCCCATCAGCTTTTTCATTTCAAAACAAATGAACCTTTGCCATTCCTTCTGCCTCCTTCCCTATCTTATCCAATTCTCTGTTTTCTTACCTTCTCAAAACGTGCTATACAATTACTCTGGCAGAATTATTCCTTGTTCATTTCACTGTGATAGGAAAAAAAACCCCAGGAACTATGCACCTAAAAAGGTCTGCGATTGGGATATCGGTAATATACCATGCTTTAGTTTTTCCATTTAAGAACACAGCTAGAATCTTTGAAGAGTTAAAAATATTTCATCTGTTTAAATGTTCCAAACCAGAAATAAGTTTGTAGACATTGGATTCCTTATCTCGTAATATTTCTTGGATGTTCAAACAAAAGTCTGCTAACTTGTTGCTTTTGCAGGGTTTGTGCTCTTTTTGTAGGATCAAGCTGTGTACACATGTAGACTTTTGAGAAGTGAGACTAACTCACGAGGTATTGTGCACACAGTCGGTGTGCCATTAGTCCCGCCTGTTGTTGCGTGTATAGATACTGGGTAGCTGCCTGCTCTGCGTTTAAATGGCTATGAAAAAAGGGCATGTTTGGCAGATTCCTGGCAAATACTGCTCAACAGGGCTGGGGCAGAATGGTTTCCAGACATCCGAGTCCTACTGCATCTGTTCAAGGCCTAGTGCTATGGCAGGCAATTATTAGCCAAAATGTCGTGCCAAAAGGGAAATATCGGTTCTGGAGGTGGGTTGCATGTGGCAGTCTGTGTGCAACACTGTCTCATCTGTAAGACCTGGAGCTGCTGTATCACATAACAAAGTAAGGCTCAAACTGATAAAATTATGGTCCTCAAAATTTTGGCAAATGTTTGGCTCTGTGCACGAGAGTCCCCAGGCATATGAGATTAAGCCAGAGCAGTTATTATCGGTGAGGAAGTGAGCTCTTCCCATGTGGAAATTGTGTCCTGGAGCTCAAAAACCCTGGTATACAGTCTCATCAAAGTCCCAGTGATCCTACAAGCAGCTTTATTTTTGACAAACTCGTGTTTTCTGATGAAAAAGGTTGATCAAAACTGGTCTGACTAGCTGGGCTCATTAGTCCTTTGCAACTTGTTCAAGCAGGGATTTGTTCTTCATCCAACTGGGATGACTGAAAACAGGCCCACAGATACGCTGCGCTATTAAGATCCTGATTACTAGCATGATTACTCAAGTATTGCAGCAACCCCAGTGCAACTTCAGAAACATTAAGAACACAATTGCTTGTGAGCGAGGTAAAAAGAAAATGAACTCTATGTGGGACAACTGCGTGTTTCCCTTCAAACGCAGGGAGAAAATCACCAAAAAAACCAATCAGCGGTGGGCGAAGCAGGGCAGAGCTGTGGCCGCGCTAACACGCCGGCTGCCTGGCTCTCCCGGGAGACGTGCCAGCCGCGGCGGCCTTTGCCCGGGCACAAGCAGTTCCTTCATTAGCGGCAGGGAGCGAAGGCGGGTGGCCGGGGAGCAGCCCCCGCCAAGGGGTTGGAGCCGGGCAGCCCCGCGCTCCTCCCCGTCCCACTCGGCCGCCCTGCGCTTCCCAGGACGGCAACACTTCCAGACACGACCTGGCGTCTTTCCGTCACCAGGTATTTCCCTTCTCTCCCCCCACTTTGTTTCCGCTTTTAGTATCTCATTCCAGCTCCCTTCCGCCAGTGGGAAATGGGAGCACGAGGGACGTCCTCTCACTCTGCGCGGGGGGCGAGGTGCTTGCGGGGGCCGTGCAGGGGTCGGCACTGTGCTAGGACCTTTCGGCAGGATGCAAAACAGCTCCTTAAGCCCATGTAGGGAGGGGTTTAGACCGTGCACAGCAGCCAGCCGCACAGCAAAAGCTCCTCACGGCTGGTTACAGCATGAGCTTTCGGTTGCAGCGTTTGGTGCAGGGTGTGAAACCCCTGCCATCTGGGAGCAAGCTCAGAGGTGCGATAAACCTTAGCTTCCTCTGCGCTTTTTGCTCCCAGCCGAACAGAGAGGGACAGTGCATACCAGCCCCCGCGCTGTGGGGAACGGGGAGGGCAAAGCTTTCCTTTCCCAGGGAGACGCAAGAGCACCGTTTGGCTCCGGGGTGCTACGGCGGAGGTTATTGCTGCTGATAAGCAACAGTGTGGTACAACCTACCTTGCTTGCTTTAATAGGTATTTCCCAAGCAAGCAGCTAGGACTAGCTATCTCCAAGCACATGAGGAGGAGAGGCTGAGGAGCTGGAGGCCTCCCTGGTAGCCTAGGGCTCTCCTGTGCAAGTGGCTCAGATGTACGTGGCGGCGGTGCTGGGAGCGCGTGTGCACCTGCCAGGAAGGCTGAGGAGGGTCCCGGACAGCTTCCCGCAGGCGTAGAGCCTGCAGCACCCCTCGCTCGGGGAAGAGGGTATCTTTGCCTTCTTGCCGTGGCGAAGAGGCGTCAGCACGGCAAAGCCCTCCTCAGCTCCCCGGGTCAGGCAACGGGGAGCAAAGCTGAGGGGGGCTTGTAAAATGCAGAGGTAAAGACACCTATGAGTGATCTGCCAAAGAAAGAAACTGAGGGAGCGCTTCCCTGCAGACAAGGAGGGTGCTGGTCAGCTGAGAGAGAGTTTAAAAAATCACAGGATTTCAAATGTAACAAATTTGGGGGTTCTTCAGTCGCTCCCTTTTTATCCATCTTCTGATCAGCAGTTGAGCTGTGCTTTTCGAACTGCTTGTTTGCGTGTGTCAGCATGCTTTGCCTAGGACCTGAGCTGGGCTGTAACACACGACAGCAGAGGCCGGTCTGCTGGGGAGACACCCACATGGAGAAGCACCATGAAGAGAAAAGGGCATGGCGAGGGGCCGTGCCTGTAAAGCAAAGATATCAACGCAAAAGCTTTAGTTCAGCTCTTCTGGCTGAGGGACGCCTGTTTCCCAGGGTCTGTCTCAGCCGCGGATACCTCTGAAGAGGCAGCCCGACGAGACAGCTGGCCAAAGGGCTGCAACTTAAGTGCGTGTGTGTGCTGGGGACCTGGGTAGGTATCCGTGTTAATCATTTTATCCACCACTAGAATGATGCTAACGCTGGCGGCGAATGGTGCTCAGTGACAATATGTGAGATAAGAAAGAAAAAAGAAGGGATCTAGTTTGAAAAGGTGCAGTTTAGGCCCCCGTTGTCACGCACGGCTGAGCTTGTCTCATCACCTGCCAGAGCTGGAAGACTGAGCCACGTTACAACGTATCACGGTATTTTTATGAAGAGTTCATTCTGGCCTCAGAGGGGCAGGAGAGTGGCAGGGGATGTGAAGCCCGTGGCAGGGAGCTGGTAGCCTCTTTGCTGGGGAATTGCCTGTGCCTGTGGCTCCTCCTGCCTCTTCCTGGTTTCGGTCCCAGTCTTCTGGCACCAAGAATGGGCAAAGAACTAAATGGTACCTGCTCGTCCCCCCTCCTCCCCAAACCCTGGTTATTGCAACTGGTTTTGCTTTTTAATGCCAATTTTTGCAAAGCCCTCAGCACAAGCCAGTCTGAGGGGGTGAGAAGTGCTGACTAGGACTGCGCAGCGTGCCACATGGGATAAAAATAGCTTGTCCTCACGTGCCTCCTCGGGGAGGTTCACAGCCCTGCCCCAGCCGGTGCTGCCAGCCGCACAAGTGCAGGTAACGCTTGCTCTCATTGCCGTGTTGTCAGCTTTGTAAAACACATACCGTGCTTGATATAAGCTGGCTAGCCTTTAGCCTCTGTTTTGCACCAGTTTTGGCATATTACCAGATTAATGTTTGATTTGCTCCTGTGCAGCAGCAGTAAGTGCTAGGAAAAACAGCTTGTTAGCTTTCAGTTGTGAGCTTTGGGTGGCTGCGGCTGTCTCCTGAGGGAGGTCAGTCAGGAAATGCGATCTCCGTCATGGGCAAGGGCTTCAGCGAGTGTCAGACGAGAGAGGTGGGAGGCAACTGAGCCCAGGTCTTTAGCAAATGAATAATATGTCCATCACGTATATCCCAGGGGTGGCTGACGAAGCAGGACTCTGTTCATCCCCGGACTGCTCCGAGGCTGCGACAGCACTTGGTGGGCATGCAGAGAGCGACATACGATTTCCACTACAGCTGCCAGTGGTGAACTAAAAGGTTCGTTAATTGAAACACTGTGAGACACTTTTTTCAGAACCTATTGTTTTAGCCAAAGCAATTTCTGAATTAAAACTTCCCTCATTTTTAGTTACTTTTTTTCTTGTTCTGCTTCTAAATAAAAATACTAGTGCAAAATATTCTGGAGAATATGGTAGAGAAGTGTAAATGATTCATGCCCTGCCAAATGGGAATGACTCTGACATTCGGTAGAAATTCATTTTTCAGTTGGTTCAAGCAGCTCTGGGGTAGTGGTCGAACTGAGAGAGGAAGCTGACATTTGAATCAGTATTTTTCCAGGTTGGGTTTCTGGGTGGCAGCGATGCAGGTCTGAGGTTCTGGTGCAGGGTTCATCCTTACCCCGTGCAGTGTCCTTTTTTGCTGCTGTGTAGGCACTTTCGTAGCTGGCTTGCAGAAGAAGATATAATAAATAAGAGGAAGACTCTTAAGCACTGTCCTGAGAGGGAGAACAGGGACTGTAACAAAGCTCAGCTGCAGTGCAATGACGGGCAACGGTGCCTTGTCCTCTCTCTCTTCCTACATAGTAGGAACATCATGTTACCGAGCTCTGATAAATCCATATGGGGTAGTGAGAAGCTGTGTGAAATGTCATGACCAAGAGTTTCATAAATAAACCAGACCTATCCTCATCCCGCACGGTTTGTGCTGCCTGAACTTGCACCAAAGATGCCAAAAGCCACAGGGAGATGGGAAATCAGCTCTCCCTTATAACTTCAGGCACTGTTTTCCAGAAAAGGTCCCCAGAAGCAACCAGCGTGGCTGGATTTCTGCAGTCAAGGGTATGAGTGAGTCCCGCAGGGAGCACAGAACAGCTGTAGGGGAGCAAGACCATAGGGTCTGTCTCACCCAGCAGCCTGTCCAAAAGTGAGAATTGCTAGATATTCCAGGAAAATGTGAGAGCCAGAGGTGAAGGAAGCTTTCCCCCTGCATAGGCTCTCAGCTTTTGGCAGTTATCCCCGAAGGAGTGCCTGAGCCAGCAAGTGCACCTAGACGCTCATATTTTGAAGGCACAGAAGGATTTGTCACCTATGGGTTGTCCAGTCCCTTTTGGACCCATTTAAATCCTGCCTTCAGGAAGTTCTCAGGGGGCATCGTGTTGCATGGTTTCGTTCTGCTTCAAGCCTTTGCCCATGTTAAACCTGTGGGCTGGCTGCGGCCACCTGTGTGTGCTGGCCTCTCGTGGGGGGGGTTGCACCAGGTAATTAATTATTGACTAGGAACTGGACACCGCTCACTGGGGCAGGTGCAAAGCTCAGAGACTTGGCCCAGACAAGCAAAAAAAAAGAAACCCTTCTCCTCCTGGAGTAATAATTAAAAGTTAATGGTGCTGAGAGCTGCTCCAGGCCACAAAGCAGGCTGTAATGCAAGGTGGAGAGGGGCAAATATATATACTCAGCATGTTCCTGGGCAGTGACCCTGGCTGGCTCCCAGCCGTGACCGCCGCAAGCTTCCAGGCAAGCACAGCAGCCTCAGGCACCTGCGAGCCCCTCCGCCAGCTGGTACGGGGCTGAGGAAGGATGGATTGGAGGCCTCAGCTCAGCAGGGCCACAAAATCCCCTGGGGTGCAGGTGGCTTCTCTTGCTTTGCTTTTCCCCAGCCAAGGGATCAGGGCCCAGACAACTTTTGGATGTGGGAGTAGAAACAGCCAGGCTGTACCTTAGGAAATTCATTGCATTTAATGGTAAAAACCCCTATTTCCTAGACCAGAGCGCAGCAGGTGATCAGTCTCCAGGTTCAAAACAGAGAGCAATGCGCAGCAGGGGAATTAAGATGCATGCTAAGAAAAACGATGTTTTCCACAATGTGGTGGACCTGCTGCTTTGGGGAACCAATTCGTCTCCTTGGAATTTGCTTCCGCTGCCTGGGCCGTGGCTGACCTCGTTACTTGAGATATGATGTTCCAACAACCTTTTTTCTCTTGGTGGCAAAAGGCCAGTTTTCCCAGAGCTCCAAATGGCACATTTGCCCCGGACACTACAGAAAACTTGATGGGTGCCTCCGTCCCTTGAGCTTTTAATGAAAAAATCTAGCGCCATATTACTCTAGCTTGAACATGGGTGCTATACATATACATCTCCCTACTGCCTTTTGCTCCCCATGCTAAGGACAGGGGTAGTGGCTGCTGAATTTGCAGTAACTTTTTAAAATCAGTCATGTTTTTTTTTATCCTCAGCTCAGTCTCAGTTCTCTGTGTGCAGGATTTAGCCCTGCTGCCTGGGCAGGTTTACAAAATCTGCATCTTTTGTGGGTATTTCAGAGCCAGTGCACCCCACGCGACTGCTCGCTGGATCCAACCCTGCGGCATCCTTCAGCTGCTTTTGTAGCCCGATATTGCTACCACGGGATATGCTATTTCTAACCGCTTGCAGGCGCCGCTCAGCTGCGACTCCCCTCTCCGGCGATGGCAGCACCGAAGGTGGCCGTGGTTGGCGCGGGAGTCATCGGGCTGTCCACGGCGCTGTGCATCGCGGAGGCCTTCCCCGCCTGCTCCCTCGCTGTCATTGCAGACCGGTTCACCCCCAACACGACGAGCGACGTGGCGGCGGGGATGCTCATCCCTCACACCATCCCAGGTACGTGCGAAAAACAAAAACACCCCTCCCCCCCAAAAAAAACCAGCAGTCTGGCAGTCATTGCTCTGGTTTTCGCCACCCCGGCTATCTCTATAGCACCAAGGAAAACAGGACTGAAGAGGGGCTGAGCCCTGTTCTGCAGGTGCCCAGGGTGTTTGTCCATCCACTGCCCCAGGGGCTGTGAGGTCCCCAAAATGGCTCTGTTTATGCATCTGTTTATGTAATCACACATATAAATATGCACTGCTCTGTACTTCCAGCACGACAGTGAACCTCCCCTGCGCTTGAGAGAGTTGAGTGGCCCCCTAAACTGTGGCTTTTACTTGGTGGCCCATATTGGGGCAGATCGGCTATATCCTGTCTCAAAGGGAATTTAGGAGAGGCTGTGACTCTTCCCTTGCAGGAGGACAGCCACCACAAGACTAAAAGGCCCCCCCCTCAAGATTAAACCCATCTGCACAGCATGCAAATATTTATTATTAAATATACAATAGGTTATACATAGTTATAAGCAGAGCTCTGCATTTAGTGGTAGAGGATCTTGCCCACGTGGAGAGGGGGTGAGTGCATATTGTTCTTTTCCCACTTCTTTCCCTTGAAATTTCATCTTAAACTGCACAGCCTTGTAGCCTAGCAGGTGTCCTGCCAGATCCCACTGCAGGATTTGGTGCACAATGCTGCACAAGTGTATTACTTGTCAGTCAGGAGGCTCTGCATTGACGTTTGGTGTGTGGGTTCAGTCCTTTCCTCCCCAGACAGTCCCTTGGCTAAATACGAGGGGCCCAATACAGCACGATGCTGTGGACCTTCATCCCTCCTGGAAAACCAGGGGTCTCCTCAGGAACTGAAGGCAATCAGCCTCAGAGGGGGACCCAGATTTTATGGGTTTCCCAAGACTGCCGTGGCAGCTGAGGTTTTGTGCCCTCACTGCCCGCAGCCTAATCTGCAGCTGGGACCAGCTGCGGGAAGCAGGGCCTGGGAGCTACCTACCCCTCAGGCTCTGCTACCCGTGCGGACCCCCACCGCGCCGCAGGCTCCAGCCCCGCTGCCAGCAGTCCTGCCCAAGCGGCCTCTGAGCACCCGGACGTGGCTGACCTCGCGTGTCCCCTGCGTGCACAGCGCTATGCACAGGGATGCAGCAACGCACGGCATTTCTCCAGGGAGAAAAGCACCCTTCCTTGCACTGCCGTCTGTCCCTTCTCTCTGCTGCTGGCTTGCATACTTGTCCTCCTCTGCATTTTTCCTCTTGATACTTTCGGTTTTATTTCCGTACAGACACAGCAATCCACGTGCAGAAGCAGTGGTTCAAAGACACGTTTACTTATCTTTTTGCCATCAGTAATTCAGCGGAGGCATCAGAGGCTGGCATCCACCTCGTGTCTGGGTAAGAGCAGCCCCCGAGGCAGTGCGGTGCCTGTGTGCCACGCGCTGCAGCACACAGCCATTTCCCCTGCTGGAGACCAGCTGCATTCTCCATGCAGAGTGGGGAACCTGGCCATACTCCCCAAAAGCTGCAGTGCAGCTGCTCAGGTAGGACATAATTTCAAGCAAAATTCATGCGTAGGTGTGCAGAGATGAACCACTCTCAGCTGGCCTGCCTGCCACAAGTATCTTTATAACTGATGTTTGCCATACTGTCATCCTCCACTGGTTGCTTGCAGCAGGGCAGTCTGCATAGGGTTGGGACTGCAGGATCCTCCAGCTTTAGCAGCTAGGTGTACGGATGCAATTGGTGCATGTGTGGGTGTTTCATGCTGCCTAATATGTACGCAGAAATTCGCCTGTTGAGAGTGCTGAGGTTGGATGCTGTGTAGCTTATGAGCACCCAAAAATAGTGTGAGCCTGCATAGAGGGTGGCCCTGCATAAAGGTCCAGCTGGGGAGGCCACGGCTGTGGTGGGCACACTGCATCAGGTGAGGGGACTTTGTGCTTTTATAATCACTGGGAGGCTGCTGTGCAAGGAGCTGGAAAGAAATGTGGATTTAGAAAAGCGTGGAGAAAAAGTATTAGCTGGGGAACATCAGCAAATGAACCTGAGAAAAAAGGCTTGGAGGGATTTTTTTGCTGATGAGCCTTGAGAGAGGCATGCTGAGGCCGATGGGATCCAGACATAAACCTGCGCTGTCCAAAGCGCAGAGCCCTGCTCCCTCAGGAACCGGGGCTGCAGAAAGTCACTCCTGAGCATTTCCCTAGATTCACTGCAGGCAGCCCCGCGGCTGGAGAGCAAGCGGAGAAGCAGGAGGACGGTTTTCCTGGCCATCGTTCCTGTCCCTGGAGGAGTTTGTGTCCCAGCTGAGAGTTGTCACGGAAAGGCAAGAGGACACAGACTATATTAGAAATAGTCCCAGTCCCTCCGTCCCATGTATTGTGTATAGTAGGCCTTTTGCGATCATACTATTTTCTTCAGTTCTTGACATTTGGCAAATTTTAACCTAGACTCTGAGCCTCTCTCCACATTATTTATCCCAGTATCTAGCCCTCAAGCTCAACTCTGACAGCCCCTCTGCCTGTTTGCAGAGGCATTTATTATGTGTGCTTTCCCTTTGCTACCAACACTGGCGAGCTGCACTGGTCAAAGGGAACAAATTCCTGAATTCTCGTTTTTTGGTTAAGGTTACAGTGACGTGATGTGGCAGAGCAATAATGACTAAGTTTTGCTGCTTTTTATCTATGTCCTTTTAGCTGGCAGGTCTTTAAGAGCACTCCCATGGAAGAGTTACCGTTCTGGTCTGACATTGTCCTGGGATTTCGACCAATGTCTGAAGCCGAACTCCAGAAATTCCCACAGCACAGATGTGGTCAGGCCTTTACAACACTGAAATGCGACTGCCCACCCTACCTACTATGGCTGGAGAAAAGGTTGGTTTTGCTGCAGGCTCAAGGTGCAGAGTGAAATCCAACTGAAGGGACCGTGGGAAGCTGGGGACTCATAAAAGGTTTGGAATCCTAGGTTTGAACACATCTGGAAAAGGGCTCTTTTTCACTGGGGAAAATGCAGCAAAGTGATTCTCGGGGCAGAGCACTAGCAATAAATACCCAATCTTTCCAGACTTTTTAAGGCCCCATTTATGTAATGACAACTTTCTACCACTCTGGCTATACCATGGGGCTTTAAATTGGGAATACCTCTGCGCACAGTATTGATACAGCCACAGGGAGCCACACTTGGCCAGCCGAACTTTTAAGATATGTTGGGAACCTGCCACATCCTAGGAGAGCACATGGGTGCTCCTCACTTGCCAGACTTCCCAGATATATTCCTCCACTCTTGAAGATACATCTAGCTCCTGAGAGAATGCGGTATCTGGGAAGATGTCTAATTCGCCAGGACGTTGGATTTAAGAATTGGTCCAATTCATCTCAAATTTGGTCAACAATCTCAGTCATTTCTTAATCCATTCAGGTAAAAAAGTTCAGATAACATCATCTTGTAACAAACCTTCTGGGAACATCTTCCTGTGCAAAACACGTGATGCACTCGGGAGACTCGCAGCTTTAGAATTCATGCCTAGCTTGACAGGAAAGTTAGAAGTGTTGGCAAGACAAGCTTTCCTCAAAATAAATGGACTTCAAAGAACCCAAAGGGTTCAAAGATTTCAAAGGGAGGCAGGATGCAGATCTAAAAAAGTTCTGACACCTGGAGTGTACATTTAGTCCATTGCGTACCCTTAAAATGAGCAAATAGTTGTCTCTGCTTGAGAGAAAGTGATGAGCTGCAAGCTGATTTGAGGTTAAGTACTGAGCCATATAGCTCCATCGTGGTACAAATTGCCAGCTAATCTTGGATGTCTTTTATCTCAGTGCAAATTGTGAAAAAATGTTTCTTGTTCTTACAACCCGCTCAACTGGGAGCATGCCAGTGCCACCAAGGCCACGTGATGGCTGCACTGTCTCCTCCGAACACATGCTCTGTCATGTTTCATTGCTTAACCCATGGGAAATTTCTGCTGAAGCACAACCAAATTGTTAAATTCATTTAGTGTCTGTCACGTGATTTCTGCTCTCTGCTTATTCCTGTTATAGCCTTCTTATTTCTCAGAGGATGTAGTTTAATAAGACGATCAAGCTTCTTTTCGTTCTCTTCTCTCTGGTGATCAGAAAAGAGAGCATATTAAACATGTAACTAATTCTCAAAACCCTAGTGATCTGAGCAGTATTTATAGACCATTGTCTTTGCAGTTGAAAAGGAAAATTGTTTTTGTGCTCACTTTGCTGGTTCAAAAATAGGAACTCTTTCCTGCTTGCTTGTCTGAATTCAGGAGTTTTCAGCAGCTTTTAATATTGCTGTATTTTTGGTGGCATAATGGCAGAGTCCCAAATACAATGCTTGTGAGATCCCCAGTAGTTTGTCCAGCCAGAGCTGTTGCATGAGACCTCCCCAGTTCTTCCCAGCCAGCCCCCGTGTCCTGCTGCACCCAAATCCGAGTCCTGAAGCACCAGCTGTGCCCTGGATCCTTGGCTCATTCATCGCTTTGGGGGAAACCACCACCTTATATTTGGACTGATCACTTTGCCAGCTGCTGGAGTATTGCGAGGGACAAGATTTCTCACTTAGTGCACGGATCACCAGGCCATCTCCTGACTCACTTGTGCCAAAACCCCCACTAAAGACCCCAAGCACTGGATGTGGCTGGCAGTGCGCAGGGCCTCCACCATGCTCTAGCAGAGCATTGCCCAGGGCCAGGGAAATGTTTCTCCACTGGGAAGGACTTCAAGCTTCAGGCAAGTTCTGGGTGGAGTTTAGCTTGAAATCTAGCTCAGCGACAAACCTCAGGAAGGCGTGAGTTTTGCTTGGGAGGGTGGTGTGTGAACCGAACTTGTCAGGCACCAGAATTGTCCCCCCATCCTGCAGCAGATCTCCATTTCCAAACAGTTGTAAATGGAAGCAAATGCTGCTTGGTGCAATAGATCTGGGAACGCGGTCTTGCTCTCCTCACACTTCTTTCCTGTCTAATTCCTGCCAGGCCCTGCATCCCTCCAGCACTCACCTCATTTGCAAGGGAGGCCCCCTTAGCTGCAGAGCAATCCCTTACTATTGTTGCAGAAGGGTATTCAGGGAGGTGTACAAAAGTAAACACAGAGGAAAAAAAAAGATCTTACAGGAGTATTTTTAGAAATGCAAGCTCTGCCTGAGACAGACAGGCTGCCTGCTGGCCTGGCTGATGCCTGCGAAATGGTTCAGGTGCCCAGAGATGGGTGTTTAATGCTCTGCATTGCACTGCATGGCTCCCGGCTGCTGCTCCAGAAGGGTCCAGGTCTCCTGTGGGTCCTATGCCATACCTGCCCTGCCTGCAGGGACATCCCTGAGACGCCAGGGCATCTGACATGGCATGAGGTGACCAAGTTTAGTACCTGAGTGGCTCCTCTGGTGTCAAGGGAGTGAATCGGGAATGAATGTGACAGTATACAATAGGCACGTTAAAAGGGGTACAATAGTGCTATCACTAACAGCATGAGAAGTAAGTTAATAAATAAAAGTGACATTTTCAGCCTGCTGGGGCTGCTAAAGTTTGGAATCGTTACAGAAATGAATCAATGAGACGATGAGGATCTGTCCATCTATGTATCTAGGGTCTTGCCCTTCTCTATAGTAACTATCAACTTGCTGTATCTTTTCCTGCCCAAACAAGCGAAAAAATATCTTTGATCAGACCAAATCAGACAAATCACAGATAGAAGCCCCATACAAATTCCTTTGCTTTTTGTCCCATCTGTTTGGTTTTGATCCGTATGTTAAAGACAATCTCACTTGCTTGATGTGCATAATAACTACATAAGGGTTTAGGAGTTTCATTTCAGCCTCACTTCAGGGTGTTCTGTTTTGTTTTGCTTTTTTCCAGGTTGAAAGCAAAAGGTGTCCAGATGTATACCAGAAAAGTAGCAAACTTATGGGAGCTGCACAGTGAATATAACATTGTTGTCAACTGCACAGGCATTGGTGCCCACCAGCTTGTGGGGGACCAGAAGCTGTTCCCTGTCAGGGGCCAAGTACTCAAGGTCCATGCTCCTTGGGTGAAACACTTTGTCCGGGACGGGGATGGCTTAACTTACATCTACCCAGGGATACACAACGTAACCCTAGGGGGAACCAGGGAAAAGGAGAGCTGGAACCTCTCCCCTGATCCCAGCACTACCAAAGCCATCTTTGACAGATGCTGTTCCCTTGAGCCCTCACTTCAGCAAGCTCAGGATATAAAGGTGAAGGTGGGCCTGAGGCCGTCCCGAGTGTGTGTGGCACTGCACAGAGAGGTCTTAAGCCAAGGAGGAGCAAAACTCCTGGTGGTCCACAACTATGGGCACGGGTCAGGTGGCTTTTGGATGCACAGGGGTACAGCCAAAGAGGCTGCTCACCTGGTAGGGGAGTGCATTGCTGCCTTGCAAGGCTCATCACTGAGAGCCAAGTTTTGAACCTCAGAGGCTTGTTTTCTGTTAATGACAGGCTAATACTGCATGCCCTAGTAGCATCTTTGGATCCCTGGATGGAAGGAACCTAAGCTGACAGCTAGCGCCATTGCAGATGCTTGGTGGTTTCTCACCTGGCTTCCAGCTGGCACTTCAGGAATGCGTGATGGGTTGATCCAAGCATTAGCACAGCTGCCTGTCTCTTCCATCTAGTATTGTTCCTGCCCTGATGATTTCTCCTAGCTTTGCGTTAAGGAGGATGAGAGATAATAAATGTCCTTCATATAGCAGGAATCAGATTGCTGAAGTACAATATAAATGACATAAATTTGCCATTTGTTCATCTGCATCTAAATTGTATTGGATGAGCTAGATTCAGATTCAGCAAAAACTATTTTTTTCCTATTGTACTAAATCTAATCTGGTATTGCCCTCGTTCCTGCCATCTTCCTAACAAACTTTACTGTTTTCCATACAATTTACAGGGAAATGAAAACCCTACGTAGTGCTACACTGCAGTGCTCCAGGTCAGCTCTTACAAAAAACAATGTTAGGCCACTGTCAAGTGCAGTGACCATGCAAGCGTGATTTTAAGAGCAGGTTTATGAGACTGATCACTGCATTCACTAATGTTACACCTCAGGAGGAAACGCAGTTTCTGGGAGAGGAAGTTGCCCTGTATGAGCTACAGTTTTGTGTGTCTTTTCTCATGCCAGTGTGCAAATCTCTTTTTTCTGAACCTCTGAGACCTTGCTCTCAAACATTGTTTTTTTGTTTTTTTTCCCATGTATCACCTCAATAGCAGTTTTGACATGGCCTGTCTCCTGCAGAAGAGGATTTTTCAGGGCAGGCTTGGGAGTGCAACCTTTCTTTGCTACTTTTCATCAGCGCTTGTGGTGTTCTTGCTCCTTTTCTTGCAACAGCTGATATGATTAACCAGTGGCAAACCAACACGGATCTTAATGCCAATTTCAGTTACATAAGAGAGAGAAGAGTCCTTTAAGTCAAGATAAACACTATAAAGACAAATTTTTCCATAATGGGATGTGAGTGAACTCATCTCTCATAATGAAGCCAAGCTGTGGCAGCTCTGACTGTCACTCCATTAATAAAGGCTGAGCTGAACTTTACACTTTCCACAATTCGAGCCCTTTAATGTGTCTGAAGATCTTCACTCCCCAAAATTAGAGCTTACTGTCAAAGTACAGGATGAATGTCTGACTGTTAGGGATTAACTGCTCATTAGATCTTAAATGACTCATTTAAGAGAATTAGCATCCATTTTTGACTGGCTTTTGTCCTTACAATTACAAAACAAATCAAAACCCTTCAAGAATTCACATGATTAACTGATAAATAAAAGTCTAATAATGAAACAAAGGTCACTTCTGAAGTGTTTTCTTTCATAAATGAGTTTTTTTTTCATTCAGTGGGGCTTGACAGGGCCAAAAAAAGCCCATGCATAACTATCACGTTTGCAAATGGCTGCCAACTCCTGCTATTCTCAGTGGGGACGAAGGCAGTTATCCTTAGTGAGGGACAGCTGTTGAAAGGAACATCATATTAAAGTACAGGTCAATCTGCTTGGGATCAGGCTAAGCCAGCCCTGCTTTCAGGCATCTTGCCCTTTTCTCCTCAGCTCTAGCTAATTTTGCACCTCTTCCCTCTCCCCATTAATTCACCTTTCCAGTGATATGAGAGGGCAGAGCTGCTTCTTTTGGCGGCGGTCTTGGCATAGTGTTTGTCAAGCTGCGGCTTTGTCCTTGGCTAACACAGAACAAGGAAAGGCATGGAAAAAAAAAACAGAGGAAGGGTTATTTTTTCTTAATCTTGATTTTTATCTAAAAAACACAAACAGTTTAGCTTAGACTAGAGCAAAAACACTACTAATGACAATGGTATGCTCGTAGCACCATGAGAAACCTGAATCGTGTTTGAGCTCTGGTTGTGCACTTTCACTCTGCAGGATGGTGGGATTTCTTCCGATTTACTTCTAAAAGTTGCCTGAAATGGCCCAGCAGAAGAGGGACACTTCTAGCCGTTCCCGGCCCAGCGGCTTCCTCAGCTGAGAGGTGGCTTAGTGTTTCATGGCCCTCAGATGACTTATCTTCCACACATTTGTCAGATTGCTTTTGAAACCATGTACTATGCTTTTGTCATCCTTCGTGAATTTATACATCTATATCATAATCTCTCAGTCACTTCTTTTCCATCTTGATAAGTCCTGGTTTATGCAGTTGCTATCCACATGTTATCTTGTATCTTTGCTCATCCTCCTCGCCCATCTTTACACCTTTTCTCACTCTAACATACCCTTTTTGAGATGGAGGGACCAAAACTGCACACAGTACTCATGACAGGGGGGACTGTGAATTTAACTGATGACATAACCACTGTTCTGTTTTCAGTTCATTTCCTAATAATTTTTAATATTAAATTGCTGTATAATCACTCTTGAGCTTTTAACTTACATTTGAATAGAACTGCGTAACTCCAAGATATTGCTCCTGAAGAGCAGGTTCAGAGGCCATTGCTGAGACTGTCTCATGAGGGTCTTCCCCCCCCCACCCCAGCCACGTGCTTATCTCTGCTTTTATCTACACTGAATTTCACCTGCCATTTCATTGTCCAGTCTCATGAGATGTTTTTTTGCTACTCCTTGCAGCCAATTTTCTTTTTATCACTTTGAATAAGGTAGTAACCAGCAAACTGAGCCACTTCACCATTTACCACCTTATTTATGAATATGTGGTTTAGCACTGGCCCTGGTGACATCCCTCCACTGTGAAAATGGATCATTTATGCTTATCTTGTCTTTCTTACGCTATAACCAGTTGCTGACTTATGAGAGGACCTTCCTTCTTATCCCATGCAGATTAGTTTCTTGGTGAGTCTTTTCTGTTTCCTCATTTGGACATGATCTATTTTGGTTCTTTCAAATGCGATTTTTATCAGTGTATTACAATGAGCCAGTAATGACCTTTCTTCTGGAAAGTCTCTGATTTTTCTATTGGTTCAATACCCTTATACAGAAATCAAACATTTTAGTCTCTCATCTTATTTTCAGACTTCTAGCATACAGAAGAAAGCCTATATTCAGCCTGATTGATCAAATTCCTGTGCCCTGCTAGAATGGGACTTCATTTGTTCAAACTTCTTCTTGCTGTTTCCTGCTTCTTTTGCAGACCTCTTTCACTTGAAATTATAAAGATGGAGCCTTTAGAGGACATGCCATCACAAACCCTTGTCTCTCTGCCGCGCCACTTTCTCCCAGTCTCTAGCTTAAAAACCTCTGTTTATCTTGCACCTTCTCACAGAAGCTTTCTTCCCCGGTAGGGTCATGCCATGAAAAGGCTGAGCATCCCACTTAGGCACCTCAGCTTTTTGGTCCAGAGGCTTTCAGTTTGCTAAGAACATGTCCAAATATTTAGGGACTAATTACGCATCCCTACATAATTTTCCCCCTTACGTAGGTGAGGAAATGTGCTTTAAAACATTCTGAAATATATACAGAGATATACATGCATGTGTACGACAAGATACTCCTGCAAGAAATTAAAAATTGAGTCCAATTTTCTGTCTATGTAGCAAAGAAGGAAGCACTGATGCTTGTGTCCCAATCAGCTTCTCTATAAGGCAGTGCCTGTCACAGAGCTCTAGCACAGAAATAAGGTGGTCCGGCGCAGCTCTGAGCTGGTCCCCTGGTCCCCGGGCCACCCTCCACGGGGTTACTTGGCCCAGGAGCAGCACTGCATTGCCCCAGTGGTAAAAGGGGAGAGAAAAGGGGAGAGGCAAAGCAGAGAGGAAAAAGGGGACAAGAAAAGGAGGAGAAAGAAAGGGAGAAAGGGGGAGAAAGAAGGGGGAAGAAGATGGGATGAAGAGAGGGGAAAAAATAGAAAAAAGGGGGGAGAGATGGGAGAAATAGAAGGGGTAGAAAAGGCAGAACAAACATGGGGAGAAAAAGGGTTGGTGAGGAGATAAGAAAGGAGGGACGAAAAAGGGAAGGAAAATGAAAGAAAAAGCGGGGGAGAAAAGAAAGCCGGAGAAAAAGAGGGGAAGAGAAAGGAGGAGGAAAGGGTGAGAGAAAAAGGGAGAACAAAAAAGAGGGGGAAGAAAACAGGGGAGAAAAGAGAGGAGAAAAAAGGTGAGGAAAACCGGGGAGAAAATGAAGGGAGAAAAAAAGGGAGATAAAAGGGGGAGAAAAGGGGGGGACGGAGGAGGGGGAGAGGAAAAGGCAGAGCAGGAAGGGGGAGAAAAATGGGGAGAGAGAAAGTGGTAAGAAAAAAACAGTGAAAAAGGAGAGAAAAAGGGAGAAAAAAGTGAAGAAAAATGGGGAGAAAATATGTGAAGGCAGAAGAGAGAGGGGAGAAAAAGGGGAGAAAAAAGGGTGTGAAAGGGGGAGAAAAGAAAAGAGGGAAGAGGGGAAGATGAAAGGGGAGAAAAAGGGGGAGATAAGAAAGCAAGAGAAAAAGGGGAGAGAAAAAGGTAGAAATGGAGGAAAAAATGGAGAAAAAGGGAGAGAAAAAATTGGGGAGAAAAAGAAGGTGATAAATGGGGAGAGAAAAGGGGAGGAAAAAGGGGATAACAAAAGGGGGAGAAAGAATAAAGGGAGAAAAGGGGAAGAAATAAGGGGGAAGAGAAAAGGGAAAACGGGGGAAAGTAGAAGATAGGGGGGAAGGAAGAGAAAAGAGGGAGAAAAGAAAGGCAGAGGAAAGATGGGGGAGTAAGGGGGTGGAAAGGGGGAGATGAGAAAAGAGGGAAGGGAAAAGGGAAAGGAAAAGGGGAAGAAAAGGGAGGAGAGGAATGGGAGAAAAAAGGGGGAGAAAGGGGGAGAAAAGAAAGGAGAAAAAAAGGGAGGAGAAAAGCGGGAGAGGAAAGGGGGAACAAAACCAGGGGGAACAAAAAGGAGAAAAAAAGGTGAGGAAAAATGGGGAGAACACAAAAGAAGGGAGGAAAAAAGGGAGAGAAAAGGGGGAGAAAAGAAAAGAGGGAGGAAAAAAGCAGAAGAAAAAGGGAGGAGAAGAGAAGGGAGACAAAAATGGGAGAACAAAGGGGGGAGATAGAAAGAGGGGGAAAGGAGGAGAAAAGGGTGAGAAAAAAGGGAGGAGAAAGGAAATGGGACCATCAGCAAAGGGGATAAGGGGGCAGATGAGCAGGGTGGCGATAAGGAAGTGGGGAGAAAAAGGAGGAGAAGCAAAGGAAGGGGAAGAAAACCAGGGGAAGAAAAGAGAAGGGAAGAAAGGGAAAGAAAAGGGGAAAAAGAAGAAAGGAAAGGACAGGAAAAAAGGAAAAGGAAAGAGAAAAAAGGAAAGACAAAAGGGATGAAGAAAAGGAAAGGTAAAAGGAAAGAAAAAATGCAAGGAGAAAAAAGGGAAGAACAAAAAGGAAAGGAAAAAGCCCCTTGGCAGCATCTTGATGCCCTTGTAGCAACGGCAACCCTGCCGGCATGGGCAGTGTGCTTTCACCTGTGGGAACTGGTCTGTGGTGAGCACTGAGCTTTTCTTCTCAGCAAAGAAGTGCAGGAGCAGGCTTTAAGGAGGTACAGCAACATGTCTTGCTGCCTGGCAAGGAGCAGGTCTCCTGGCAGGTGGGACAGCTTGTCTCCTCTGACCATGCAAGGAGCTGTATTTGGGCTTCTCACATCTCGGGGAAGAGCTCAGTCATTGGGATACTGGATTAAAGAAGAGCAATCTCTTTTTTAGGTGTGCTTTGACAAAAAGACCATCCTCTTGATTTTTGAAAGGGGCTTAGACACCTGAAGTCCAGGAAAAGATCAGGAGTTATGAGGCCTCACAGGGCAGAATAACGTGATGTCCTGCTGGGAGAAGAGATGATTAGGACACACCATTCCCTCTGCATTCCCTCCTCTCTAGGCTCGGCAGCTCTGCACGGTTTCCCAGCTTTGCGGCATCCCTTCCTTCAGTGCCCAGTTCTTCCCACGCCTTCTAAGTGGGATGTGCAGGGCCAAAGTGCACCCCGCAGTTTCCACCATGGTGGCCGAGTCCTGGAGCCTTTTGTCCATGAAGCTTGGGTGACTTTGGTTTCACTTTCTAGTAAGTGTCCACTTTCTAATCCATGTAGTAAATAAACTGAGCATCAGGAAAGCTCTGGAAGCCTCAGAGTACAAGACACAACCCACTTCTTCCCAGAGGTGAAGTATAGGTTAAAACTTTAAGAAGCACAGACCAACCTGCTTTTGAAAAACCCTCTCTAAGTCCTGGAGGGCAAGGCATCTTTCTTCCATATTCCGGGTATATCTGCACATTGTCAGGCTCCCAGAGATAATCATGGAGTGAATTGCCATAGAGATTTGCAGTATGATAATTGCCTCAAACAGAAGGATAAGTCGCTTTTTCTGGCATTTAATGGGCCTCTTTAGTGAATGGCAATAAACTGTATGTGAACAGATGTTTTCACTCTTTTTTTCATTCACTTGCATCTCATACATAATTATGCACGAAAATATTCTTGTCTGGGTTTCTGAGAGCAATCTTGCTGCTGTTTGTATTAGAAGGGTAAGACTGAGCACATCAGCACAAAGACTGAGCAAAAAGCCCTTGATTTTTAAAGGCTCCCATTGCTGTATATCAATCATCATTTTCCTTCCCTGTCATTAAGCCTGAAGGAGGAGCAAGATGTTAGTGGGAAAATCTGCTTCTTTCAGCCATTGCCGTGCTGGTCTCAGCGCCGGGGTTCCTCTGCGCTTGCTCAGGGGCCCTGCGCTCCAGCCAGGTGAGCAGCATCTTAGCCTGGCTTTGGGCTTTCACCTGGCTCTGGCTGAGACCAGTTGCTTCTCCTTTGCCTTGAAGGAGAGGTAAGTGGCCTCTGAGGTAGTCCCTGGACGGCTGGGGGCTGGCAGAGCAGGTTTCCTCAGTAGCCGCCTGCTTTCTGTCCAGCCTTATGGCAAGGACAGCAGCGGGCTGCAGCCACGGCCCCCTTCCACCACCCTCCTCTGGAGGGGAGGGCAGCCAGGCCAACAGAAAAGAGCCTTTACCCTTTTGGGGGTAGGCACTTTACCTTTGGACAGAGTCTGGGGAAATGACCTTTTTTCCTGAAGAAAATCAAAGAATTATGTCCAAACAATCTCCTCCTAACAAACCGACTGCCAGTGAGACAGGAGTTTGGATGCAAAAACAAACATTAGCCTGGCGGAGTGTTTATTACCTGAAGCATCACTGCCCTGCAAAGGCAACTGCATCTTCCCTAATCTACTTCGTCCTTCTCAGTGCATCTCTGAGCAGTCTGGCTGGCCTGTGCTTCCCACATCCACAAACGAGGATGGATGCAGACACCCTGTGGGAAAGCACACACCAAAAGGATGTCACCTATGTATACCCATAAACACCTATATACCAACTCTTGGCTAAGGAGGTTATTCCACTTCATATCAGCACCGGTATCTCTGTATCACTGAAACTATTCCACACTGCACCGAGGCCAAACTGCCTTGAAAAGGAGCCTGCTGGAAGAGCACAAAGCATTGCACGGCAGACTTCAGACAAGTGCACAGAGCATTAGTTATGATCTAGTTGTTTTTGAAACTGCTACCTGGACCGTGTTGCTGTTCTGCTCCTTAACAGCCTCTGCGCCCTGACCTGCATCTCTGCTCCCCTTGGAGAGACCTTTTCCCCATGCACACGCAGAGGAAAGTCACTCGCAGCGATCAAGTTGTGACATCTGCTAGACAACTCCAGTGCTATTACCAGCCACTGTATCAATAGTTTGGCAGTTGTACTGTACTATGTAAACCCATTAAATACATGTAATAGAAAGGCTTATATAACTTCTTAAAACCGTAATTACTACCTCCAGCCATGGTATTTTGTAGAATTCTGAGAATTCAATATTAATCCCTTTGCCAAATTACATTTCTTAATGAAAGGTATTTGTCCTTAAAATTAGAAGTGCAAACATGCCAGTAAAATTGATTGCATCAAAATGAAATGAGAAATCTGAGTCCCGAGTAACACCAAGGTAACCTTTAAAACATACTGAAGATAGAAGTTTGTAACAGAAACCCGGGGTAGTTTTTAAGCAAAGCTGAGCATCTGTCTGAGATTACAGTATAGACAGAGGGGAAATGCAGACAACAAACTAATATTGCAAAAATCTTTGTGCAATAGTGTGTGAATTGCATATAAGACATCACCACTTAATTCCTATAAACTAGAATCTCCTTTAAAAAGCCTGGCACTATGTTTTCAAATTTTATACTAGAATCTTTTCAATAAAACCACTAAGCTCTACTTTAAAAAGCAGACATATTTTTGCATGCTCAGAATAATCAGATATTTCAGAGAAAGGCCGAATCTAACACTTGTTACCACTCGTCTCTCTGAGTGAAATATAGCTGTCAGAGGCATAGTCTCATTTGTAGACACCACAAAGATCTGGGTTAAATAAATAAAGGTAACGCCTAAGGATAGCGAAGGGCTGCAGAGCATCTTTTACTGAAGAGCCTTCTTGTCCCCCTTGTTATTGCAGCAGCGAATGACTTTCATGTGCATGGGTATAGGGGTGTACGTGTCTGAATGCACAACAGCAAGACTCAGAGGTAAATCTTGGTCTATAATCCCTTCTTCAGACCATTTACTATCAAATACCTTTCATCAAATTCAGAGCACATGGCTAGTTTGTGCTTTTTGAACTTCTCTGTAGTTAGAGGGGAAAGAGCTTCTGCCTGCGTCCCCCATATGGTGCTACCGAACAGCATGATCAGTCTTTTGTTAAGCTGCCTAAACAGCCCACTAGCTCGAGGAGAGCTGATGGGAGACCACACGAACACTTTTTTTAGTCGTTATCTTCAAACCTACCAGCGGCGAGCTAAGAAGTGGTATTAATGATCCGCACGGCTGAGCGTTAGCCACGACAGCTTTCCAGATGCGCATTTCTCCGCGGTGGTAAGTGGATAACGGACCAATGTGGCCAATTTACTTCTTGGTTGCTAACATCTAAAAGGTAGCAGGAAGAGATTTTTTCTTTAAGTGGGATTTAAAGCACACAAAGGAGTAAGGGCTGCACCTCCTCCGCAGAGCCACTGGCCGCGTTGGGGCTCCAGGGGGGTCTGTCACTTCGTGCGTGGCTCCCCGCTTCCAGGATTTCCAGCTGCAATTTTAAGGAGCAGAGGGGAGCCCAGGCTTGCAGGTAAGTGAGCACCAGCAAGTCACCCAGGAAGCTTGTCCGACGGAACTTTGTCCGACGTTTCCCGGGGCTACGGGAGAGCCGTACCCCAAGGCAACGGGATAGACCTGGACCCAGATTTCCGTCTCCTCGGGATTTGGGCCGAGACGCCAGGTGCAGCCACGCATCTTCTGCCGGGTGGGCACTGGGCTTCGTTTTATGCAGCCACTTTTCCAACGACATGCTGGCAGCAACTGGCTTTTTCGTTCTAAACCTCGTGGAAATTTCTACACAAAAACTCTCATTTTCATGTGTATGTGGCAACAGCGTTCCAGTTTTCAAAGCATTAGCCAGCAACGTAGGAAGGAGGAAAGAAAAAAAGAAAGTCTTCCTTCACTCTATCCTGTAGTTTTCAGCAAAAGGCTCACACCAAATCCAGTGGTGCTGTTAAGCAGAAAAAGCACATTTTTATTAATTTACTCATTTTATAAGAGGAACATTTTGCTTCCATTATCAACCCCTAAAAAATCCAATGTATTCCCAGGGGTGTTTTTTTCTGTCGAGGGTTTAATTTTGCAGAGATCTGGGCAGGCATTTTGACTAGCCAGAAGATAAACAGAAGTCTTGACAGTGGATGGAGGCAGAAGATGGATGGTGGTGGACAAGATGTCTGACCTGAAAATGGCCATAACAGAAATCAGCATTAAATACCTGTTCCAAAGGTGTCGCCAACAGGAAACTGAGAGAATTTGCCTTTGTCTTGCCTTTTCTGTGACGTTCACAGATCCACAGCCCCATGTTCTCTCTGTTCTTAAGGTTTTCTTAAAAACAAATGTTAGTGTTAAACTTCTCCCTTCCAGCGATTTGGAACTCTGCTATCACCGTAGATAAATTTGCAAATAGTGGAGGAATTTTACATTTTTAAACTTTTCCGTGGAGTCGAGGATAGCTGTAGAAATCTGTGCAACATACACAGCAATTAGATCCAGTAGAACTGACGCCTGATCTTAGTGAAGGGGGCATGATGCTTGCTGCTGCCAGCAGAAATGCCGCGCTCATCTTCAAAAGCAGCGTTTTGGCTACAGTTTGCATTATGTGGCAGTACTTTTTGGTCTGTGCATCTTGTTGTGGGGACAACAGGGAGAGGAGGCTATTTGCTGCCTGGCTCAAAGCACAAGCATGTTTCGTAGAAGCTGTTGAGAATTTGTCCAGCTGCATTTCCTGGCAATCCTCTGGAAAGGCCCATCCCCCAGCTGCACGGGAGCTGAATCCCGTATGCTGGCATTTTAAAATTGCGTTTCTTTTTAACAGGCATTGCTCACATACAGGTGTGTCTGCAGCTCATTCCTGGGGGAAGCAATTTGTTTAAAATTTGTGTGTCAAAATGGAGAGGATGCTGGAGAAGTGGGAATGTTTAAGGTTCTACCTTAATTGCCATTGCTTCTCATGCTAAACCAGATGAGATTTCTCATTGCTCCTGAGATTTCCTGAGATATTTCTGTATCACTGTTCCCTTTTTTTCTGTCTTTAGTATCCCTGTGTGCTGTTTTAAACAGACAGAAAGACTTGCATTCAGAAGAGATGAGGAAGACGCATGAAAAATTCTATTGTTTGCTAAAATACGAGAGCAAAATGAAAACACTAAGTTAAAACCTCAAATTGTCCTGTGTTGGGAGCACTCTTAGCACACTCATAAATCAAAGCTAATCAGTGTTCTAGGGAAAAGAATGACTTGCACAAGGTCAGCATTTATAATTATTGCTCAACGATGAGAAGAAGAATTGCTAGATTCAAATATTCGAGCTTTCTGTTGAAGTTATTCAATGATAGAAGAAGAACAAATAATGTCTGAGGATAAAACCAAGAATTATGTTGTATTTTCTGCTCTGTTGGTCCTCTTTTATTTATTTGAATATGCATCGCTCAGTCTTTTAGGAAACCCTCAATTTCTCAAGGCTTAAACATCAAGAGGGAGTTTTAAAAATGGATTTGGAAACCATATACTTTTTGATCCTTGACTTTCAATACTCCTGCTTTTAAGATTTCCTCCATAACCACACAAACACAAACTTTAATAAGATTTTCACATCCCATTATTTACTTACCACCTGCAGATACTTTAGAACAACTTTGCTGCTAAGACTCTTGTGATGAAGTGATTTTGGTTAGCAGTACTGCAAGCCTTGTGTGCCACTCACGTTTATCCTTGCATTGAGCATACTTGATGTATGTCCAAACCACTCTTCTCTGAGTAGTGACATTATTTCTGTTCTCAAGATGAGTGATGCCCATGTCACTCGGAGCAGCAGAGGTGTCCCTGTCCCAGCCCGTGTGACCTTCCACTGACGAACGGATCCAGAAGATGCTCATGAGCGGAGCTGGGTGTCCTTCCCGTAAGCTGGTGTCTGCGATGGCTGTTGCAGTCATGTTCTCCCTCTGCTCTCGCACGTTCCTCTTTTGCGCTGGCACTGCCTTGTCGCATCTGCTGGTGAGCCAGCACAGGAGGAAACAGAAAAAGCATTTGGCGGTCAGACGGATCAGCTGCCCAAGCCGGCTTGCACTTGTGCCGCACCCAGGGCTGGCGCAGGGGAGGGATGGGGGTCCCAGAGCTGGGACGGGCGGCAGCACGCCCACCTGCGTCTCAGCTCCCAGAGGCATAAACCACCCAAAGCTGGTCCCACGTTTTCTGTGAGCTGCCCTAGAGACAGGAGAGTGCTGAAAGGGGTGGCCAGGTGCCTCAGGGAGCCGCTCCGGATGGAAACTGGTTTTGTTGAGCGAGTTTTCAGCTGGGCCGCTCCCCGCCTTGGCTTAGTTTAGCGCAAAGGAGCCGCCGTCTTGCCAAAGACCCCCTCCCACAGGGCGCCTGCCTCTGGGGCAGCTCAAAGTAACCACGCAATGGCTTCAGCCTAACTTAGAAGAGCAGCGCTTACAAAAAATATTACGGATGCAATGCTTAAACGGCAGGGAGCAGGCACCTGCCCGGCCAGCGCACCCGGGCCCGCAGCCGGCCTTAGCAGCGCTCGCCGTCCCGCTCCCGCCCCTCGCCGTCCCGCCTTCCTCCCGCCGCGCCCTCCTGCTCCCGGCCCGGCTCCGCTTCCCGCCGCGGCCGCCTCCGAACCGCTCAGAAAAGCTCGTCCTCGCCAGAAGCGCCGAGGCGGCGGCACCGGCCCCCCGGCAGCGCAGGGCAGAGCCGGGCGCCCCCGGGGCCGCCTCCCGCCGCGGCTCCGCCCGGCCCGGCCCCGCTCGGGGCGGCATTTGCCAACTTTTCGAGGCGGCGGCGACGGCGGCGGCGACGTGGGGGCCCGGCCGGCCGCCGGCATGAGCCCTGCGGCGGGGCTGGGGGGCGGCAGCGCCGGGCGAGCGCCCCTCGCCGCCGCGCCGGGCCGCCATGCCCAAGGAGGGGGCGCCGCTTCCCGCCTCTGCCTGCCCTCGGCCGCGCCCTTCCTCTGCCTCCAGCTGGGCATGAGGCGCTCGTGGTGCCCCGAGGAGAAGGGGGCGGCGGGGGCGGGGGCGGGGGCGGGGCGGGCTGCCCTCTCGGCCCGCGGCTCGGAGCCGCCCCCGGCGGCGGGTGAGCTACGTGCGGAGCGGCCGGCGGGGGAGCGCCGAGCCCGGCTGCTGCCCCCTGCAGCCCCCGGCGGCCGCCGCAGGAAGGTAGGGCGGGCCGCGGGCGGGAGGGAGGCGGGGAAGCGCCGTTATGTCGCGACGCGCGGCCGTTGTGTCGCGACGGCAGCGCCGTTATGTTGCGACAGCGCCGCCGCCGCCATGACGCCCTCTTCCCCCTGCCAGCGTAGGAGATCCAAACTGGGGATCCTGGAAGTCTCGCGCTGCGGTGTGCTTTGAGGTCGACAGAAGTGGTGTCACGGTTGTCCCTGAGAAGCTGCACCTGTGGCCTTTAGCCCATCTGAACCTTTTCCTGCTGCTAAGATGTTATCCCTACCCCAGAAGAGGTCTCCACAGGCTCTTGGCATGATGAGCAGTCTGAGCAGATCATGGCGGCTTCCTAGAAGGACGTCTTGCGGTCAGAGGTTTGGGATGGTGCTGCTCGGCTGCAAGAAAAGTGGAGAATTTTAGTGCCGAAGCTGGATAAGGTAAACAGCGAGCTGGAAAGACAGCCTTGGTCCAGAACTGCCAGGCTTGCCTAACAGACTGGGAAAATTGAAACGCACCCAACATGAGTAAGCTGAAGAAAAATTCCTGACCCTTTGCTTTCCCTGTGTTTGAATGCCATTTTATTTGCTCAGGGCCATAAAGAAGTATTTCTAAGACGTGGTCCACCTGAGAATTAATGTTAGTAAGTGCATTTTTAATTAGGTTCAACCACAGTAATGATCGTAAGGCCTTTGGAGACGTGGATGGAGACCATCATTAGCATCTGGAGTTCAGTAAGTGAAGAATGTAAGTACTAACCCACGCTCACAGCAGCACCAGCGGCAGGGTGCTGGCTTCTTCAGCAGCCTCCATGCCAGCTTTGGTTTTGGCAGATACCAGATGCCCATCGCTCCGGAATCATTTGTTATTCAGGAGAAGCAAATTCAAACATTTATTGTTTGAAATGTTCTTTGTAGTCTTTCGGGGGGATGAGCCAGCTTTCAAAGGCTAGGAAAGAGTATTTTGTCACCTTCTATTTTGAGACCCTGTTGTCAGAACCCAGTAGTAATGTTCTGCGTAGAGGAGTGCAGATACTTAACCTGGAATGACCCTGAAGATGAGCAAATGGGATTTTGCTAGAGATAGGACCAGCTTTCTGGTCAAAATAAGTCATTCAGATGTTTGCCTTGACAAGGATAAAACCAAAGTTACTTGTGGAATGGCTAAACCTTCTGCTGTCATGGACTGAACTTTGTCTGGGTTTGGTCAACATTTAGGGACGTGGATACCCAGAATGGCAGGACATCTTGGGATGTCTGTATGAGTTATTACATAGTGTAGACATGCAGATGGTATAGAAGACATTTATTCAGATGAGGATGGTCCGTGAACGTGCTCCTTGTTTGGCCATTTTTTGTCTCCCTGCTTTCTTGCTGATCATCACTATGCGATCTGGGAACTGTCCTGGTCAGAAGCAGCCAAACGTGCTGTGAGATCAGTAGCGTATGAATATGTCAGCAATGATGTCTGATGGAGAGAAAAGGTATACTAAATGGAAAAGGTTCTGTCAATCACCTGCATATGTTAACGCTTTGAGACTGTAACACAGGCTTCATGGTGCTGAAATGCATTGCAGATCACTGATACCCATCTTCTTCCTGTAAAATTGTTTTGCACTGTACTTTTTTTGCACTGTGCTTTCTACACATACAATAAATCAAGATTCATGTGATCAGGAGACCTTTTAGAAACATCCAAACCACTATCTGAGCAGAGGTACCATCATCATTGGGTCTCATTTGCAAATCCACTTTATCTGTGCATGTGTGCCCTCAGTAATTTATTGCTTATTTCAAGATGAAGTGACAGTGAGTATAACTTGACCTTTAAGGAAAGGGGTAACATTCTTGTATAAGACTGTCCTCCATGGCAATCTTTTTACAGGAAATGTCTGGCCAATGGCTCTAAACTGTGTTGTTTTTCCAGGCTGCAAGCCCCTTGAGGGCCTGTGTCTCCCTCGGTGTATTGTAAATGTCAATCACACAGAGCACACTCAATAAATAAATAATACTGTTTTTGTTACTGTTGTGTGATGTTACCCTTGCCAGAGGAATTCTAGTGGAGCAGAGATCTAAATGCATACAAACCAAAAAAGCTAACTGCTCCTCTTTATCTATGCAGAGGACAGGAAACCTTATGAGATCAGATTGCTGAGCAGGTTGGATATTACTTCTTTGTTACGTTTTTACCACTGCAGATTGAATACTTGATCTGTTTTAAAGTTATTCAGCAGAGTGCAGAGAAAACAGTAATGGAGCTCCAAACAGTTACGGACTGGGGCAATGCAAACATGGATATAATGACCAGTATTAGGAATGAATTCAGTAGGCAA